>NC_041386.1:348489812-348539581 GCF_002162155.2 Triticum dicoccoides
TTTTCCATTTCTTCTGTTTTCTGTTTTTTTAATACTTCTGCAACTTTGTTGAATTAAATAAAATACTTAGGCTACTCCTAAAATCACCAAACTACTCCTGGTCCATAGTTGGATTATTTCCAACATGAAACATTTTAGTTTGGAGATATTTGAGCATTTAAATATTTTATATAATTCTAAATGCCCAAATTCAAATATTTATGATTTAATTCAAAAACCCTAAGATGGCCTAGGAAAATGTGCACCACTTTTGGCAGAGGTTCTGAACCAAGACAAAAATGATGGGCATTTTAGAAGGGCATTTCAGGTTCATTGAAAAAGTTTTTAGTAAACCCTAGTTGGTTTCAGAGGGGACTGGGGGTTCTGTCATCCCCATTTCAGGTTTCTGATGAAAGAGTAAACATGATGCAACACTCTAATACATGGCTAACTAGGGTGTGACAACTAGAGTGTGTGTCACATAATTAGTTATTTGAATTAGAGTGTGTGACACATAGCGATCTCCAATTCTAACGTGGATTTCACATTTCATGTCATCCATGCTACTTTTTTAATACAAACTCATATGTATATGATGAACACCATGGTAGTGAGAAAACTTTTGGATGGATTCAAACATATGACCTACAAAATAGCACAACAATCGAGTCAATGTCAAGTTCTCCAAACCTAGTATGACACGAATTCGAAATAATTACCCATATGCATGGTCCTCAGTTCAAATCTTACAACATACACCAAATTGAAACATCGATATTAAGTCTCGTACTATCTACATTCAAATGTCCTTTTTAGCCCCCCCCCCGGCACACACGCTACATACTTCCTGTATCAGTCAATCTTACTCTCCTAACCACCTTAGGAAGCTATCGGTTTCTGACACACGTTCATTGTTTCTCTCCATATTTCAATCTCTAACCCTCTCAACTACACAACCCACCTTTTCCACTCTATTACCGAATGTATTTACCTCACATGCTTGCCATTGCACCCCATGCCGATCTCTCTCTCTCTCTCTCTTTCCCTCCCTCCCACGCTCTCTCGCTAGATACATGCATTGCCTATCTAGCCCCCCATCCTCTCATGCGCACGCACACACGGTGTCTATATAGGTCACTCCCTCGAGACAGTCTTCCTCTTTCTTCCGCACGGAGGGCCGCACTCGCTCAATCTCGCTCTATTTATCTGAGTCTCGATTAACCTCATTTTCTTTCACACACAAATGATATATCTCCCTGTTCGGGCCTCGACCGACACACTCTATACTCTCTCACACAGATTGTCTATATAGGTCAGTCCATCAAAGCCGCCCCACTCTTTTGACCTCATGGCGGGCCACGCAAGCTCAATCTCTCCCTCTCTCTCTCACCCTCTCCCTCTCTATCTCTCCCTCTCCCTCTCTCTCTCCCTCTCTCTCTCTCTCTTTGTATGTCTCGATTGACCTCACACTTTCTCGACAAATTCATATTGTATACTCTCACACACACACTGTCTATCTAGGTCACTCTCTCCAACCCGTCTCACTCTTTCGATCGCATGACGACCCATACTCGCTCAATCTCTCTCCCTTTATATATGTAATCAATTGACGTTGCTTCCTCCCACGCACAAAATATATCTACATGTTTGTTCCTAGATCATCTCTCAATCTCTATCTTACAGCCCTCACCCTTCCAAAAAGCTATCGAACAATATCTCTCCAGAGCATATATATCTTTTCAATGAATGTCGGACCACACTCACTTTGTCTCTCTATCTATATGTCTCTCGATTGACCTCGCTTTCTCACACCATATCTTCCACACATTGAAGCTACTTCTCCATCCCTTGCAAAGCCGGAGCTATTTACATTGCGGGGGGACTACATCCACGGATTAATTTGTGTAGGCATTTATTCTGGTAGGTTTAGATTATATTTTCGTAGCATTCGGCCCACAACTACTCCAAACACCGTTGCAACCCCAGCACCTCCCCCAATTGATTTCCCTCTAGCTCGGTCATCGCTCTCTCGCACATCCTTTCTCGCCTTCAATGTCGCACCATGGTATTATTGCAAAAAAACTCTATTGTTCTCTTTAATTATTACAAATAAACTACAAAACTACACACTGATAGTCCACCTGGAATGGAACAAATTTCGACCCACAAATTAAAGTGCTACAAAATACACACCGAGGGGCCCACCTATCATGAAACAAATTTGGACCCACATACAAATAAAAAAATAAAGGACGAGGATCGAACATGCGACCAGGGCCTTCAAGCCGCACATCAATAGGCAACATACATAGAACAGCAATGTTTGTTGTACCCCCCTTTGTTCATATAATGTTTTTATATTACCACAACCTATTTAATGAATAACATATAATATTATTTTTAGTACATTAGTGAGACCGGCTCGTTAGCACGTACTATTCGCCTTCACTTACTGGTGGGTTCCATGTGAGCTCTGTCTCTCTCTCTCTCCTCCCCTTCTGTGTTTAGACGCACAGGCAAACACGAAGAACTCGTGGGCAATTTTGCCGTTGACCATATCTGGACGCATTCACAAGTTACGGCACCAGTTTCATGTACTAGTAGTACTAGTCATTTTGTACGTGCAATGCACATTAATTTGTATGTATATTAAGTGCATGAGGATATTAAGTCAGATATTATTTGCGTGTTATTATGTGATTAGCAATATTTTTGGCATGAAATTAACTGCACTCTAAACGTGTTGAGCGCTCGACATTGAAGCAGTCTAGGTCGTTGGATGAGAAGGAATACATGTGGCTTGATGAAGTTTTATATTTAATTTGATATGGCTCTAGCAGAACATTCAATTGATCAAAACATAGATTTATTCAGTCTGACTCCGACTTTACATTCATAGGACGATCGATCTAAAATAAACGGAAATGATTAACATTTGGATTTTAAGCATGGAAATCCTAACATTTTTTATGGCAAATTTAGATTACACGTCAGCGGCGGGAGCATCTTGTGGTGGGAAGAGGCTCCTCTGCCGTGCTCCGTGTGTCGTCGGGCCACTGACTGACGGCGACGGCGATGGCAGTGTCTTCCTTTGTTGTTGGCGTACTCCTGGACGTTGGCCCTCGCTTCAAGGAAGGCCACAATGTTTTGGAATTTGGTCTCCAGGAGCGAGTCAACTGGCGGGAGGAGGCGACTAGTGTTGGTGCAAGGATGCGCTCGACGGCGGCCATAAATGCCGCTGAGGGGGGGCACTGGCACCCGCACGGGGATAGGCGTTGGCAATGGCGCGTCATAACCCACAAGTATAGGTGATAAATTGTAGCATCTTTCGATAAGTAAGTGTGTCGAACCGAACGAGGAGCTAAAGGCAGAACAAATATTCCCTCAAGTTCTATCGACCACCAATAAAACTCTACACACGCTTAACGTTCGCTTTACCTAGAACAAGTATGAAACTAGAATTACATTGTACGTGTAACCGGATAGGTTTGCAAGAATATAAAGAGAAGTGAATAAAAACTAGGGGCTGTTTTAGGTAAAGAAGCAATAATGTTAGTATAGAGAGTGCGGAAAAGTGGTGGTAGGAGTTGCGAAATTGTCCCTATGTAATTGACTACTTTACTAGACCGATAGCAAGTTTTATGTGGGAGAGGCCACTGCTAGCATGTCATCCCTGACATGGAATTCTATGCACTTATGATTGGAACTATTAGCAAGCATCGGCAACTACTAACATTCATTTAGGTAAAACCCAACCATAGCATTAAGATATATTGGTCCCCCTTCAATTCCGTATGCATCAATATCTATGCTAGGTTGAAGCTTTTGTTACTCTTGCCCTCTAATACATAGTCCTATCAACATACAACTAACCCTATGGTGTGATCCACGCGCGCGCTCATATGATGTGCACCAAAGGACAACAACATAACCACAAGCAAATTAAACCAATTATAGCAATTCACCAATTACCGATAGGACAACGAAAATCTACTCAGACATCATAGGATGGCAACACATCATTGGATAATAATATGAAACATAAAGCACCATGTTCAAGTAGAGGGTACAGTGGGTTGTGGTAGAGTGGACCGCTGTAGATAGATGGGGGAAGGTGATGAAGATGTTGGTGAAGATGACAGAGGTGTTGGTGTAGAGCGCCGTCACATGATGATGGCCCCGGCGGCGTTCCAGCGCCATCGGGAGAGAGGGGAAGAGATCCCCCCTTCTTCTTATTCTTCCTTGACCTTCTCCCTAGATGGGAGAAGGGTTTCCCCTCTGGTCCATGGCCTCTATGGCGGCAGAGGGACGAGAGCCCCTCCGAGATTGGAACTATTTCTCTGTCTCTCTCTGTTTCTGCGCTCCCAGATCTGGCCTTTCACCGTTTCTTATATTCCTGGAGATCCGTAACTCCGATTGGATTGAAATTTGAGCATGATTTTTATCTGGATAATAGCTTTATTGCGGCGAAAGAAGGGCACCAACTGCCTTACGAGGTGTCCACGAGGGTCAGGGGCGCGCCCGTGCCTCGTGGGCCCCTCGAGCATCGTCTCACGTTGATTTCACTTCCCAAAATTCACAAATATTCCAAAAAAATCTTCTTCAGTCTTTATCCCATTTGGACTCCATTTGATATGGATTTTCTGTGAAAAAAAACATGCAACAAATAGGAACTGGCACTAGGCACTGGATCAATATGTTAGTCCCAAAAATAGTATAAAAAGTTGCCAAAAGTATATGAAAGTTGAATAATATTGGCATGGAACAATCAAAAATTATGTATACGATGGAGACGTATCAGCATCCCCAAGCTTTATTCATGCTCGTTCTCGAGTAGGTAAATGATAAAAAAGATAATTTTTGATGTGGAATGCTACCTAGCATAATCTTAATCATGTAATCTAATCATGGCATGAATATTAAGACACGAGTGATTCAAAGCAATAGTCTATCATTTGACATTAAGACAATAATACTTCAAGCATACTAATAAAGCAATCATGTCTTTTCAAAATAACATGGCCAAAGAAAGTTATCCCTACAAAATCATATGGTCTGGCTATACTCCATCTTCACCACACAAAATATTCAAATCATGCACAACCCCGATGACAAGCCAAGCAATTGTTTCGTACTTTTGAGTTTCTCAAACCTTTTCAACTTTCGCGCAATACATGAGTGTGAGCCATGGACATAGCACTATGGATGGAATAGAATATGATGGTGGAGGTTGTGTGGAGAAGAGAAAAAGGAGAAATTCTCACATCGACGTGGCTAATCAGCGGGCTATGGAGATGCCCATCAATTGATGTCAATGTGAGGATTAGGGATTGCCATGCAACAGATGCACTAAGAGCTATAAGTGTATGAAAGCTCCAACTAGAAACTAAGTGGGTGTTCATCCAACTTTCTTGCTCATGAAGATCTCGGGCATTTGAGGACGCCCATCATCAGAATATACAAGCCAAGTTCTATAATGAAAATTCCCAGCAGTATATGAAAGTGATAACTCAAGAGACTGTCTATATGAAGAACATGGTGCTACTCTGAAGCACAAGTGTGGTAAAAGGATAGTAACATTGCCCCTTCTCTCTTTTTCTCTCATTTTTTTCTTTTTTTATTTGGTGGGCTTCTTTGGCCTCTTTTTTTCCATTTCGGCTTCTTTGGCCTCTTTTTTTAAGTCCGGAGTCTCATCCCGACTTGTGGGGGAATCATAGTCTCCATCATCCTTTCCACACATGGGAAAATGTTCTAATAATGATGATCATCACACTTTTATTTACTTACAACTCAATATTACAACTCGGTGTCTAGAAAAAAGCTACGACTCTATTTGAATGCCTCCGACGGTGTACCGAGATGTGCAATGATCTAGCACGTCAAGGATATCAAAAAATTGACAAGTCATGAAAACATCATGCTAGCTATCTTACGATCATGCAAAGCAATATGACGATAAATGCTCAAGTCATGTATAGATGATGATGGAAGTTGCATGGAAATATATCTCGGAATGGCTATGGAAATGCCATAATAGGTAGGTATGGTGGCTGTTTTGAGGAAGATATAAGGAGGCTTATGTGTGATCGAGCATATCGTATCACGGGGTTTGGATGCACTGGCGAAGTTTGCACGAGGTCTTGAGGTGAGAAAGGGCAATGCACGATACCAAAGAGGCTAGCAATGATGGAAGGGTGAGAGTGCATATAATCCATGGACTCAACATTAGTCAAAAGGAACTCACATACTTATTGCAAAAATCTATTAGTCATCGAAACAAAGTACTAAGCGCATTCTCCTAGGGGGATAGATTGGTAGGAAAAGACCATCACTCATCCCCGACCGCCACTCATAAGGAAGACAATCAATAAATAAATCATGCTCCGAGTTCATCACATAACGGTTCACCATACGTGGATGCTACGGGAATCACAAACTTCAACACAAGTATTTCTACAATCCACAACTACCCACTAGCATGACTCTAATATCACCATCTTTATATCGCAAAACTATTGCAAGGAATCAAACATATCATATTCTGTGATTACAAGTTTTATGTAGGATTTTATGACTAACCATGTGAATGACCAGGTCCTGTCATCTCTCTAAATAGATATAAGTGAAGAAAGATAGTTTGATTCTTTCTACAAAAGATATGCCCATGCTCTAACAAATATAAGTGAATAAAAAGAGCATTCTACAAATGGCGGTTTTCTATGTGTAGGGAAACAGGCAATGCAAACTTCAAATGATATAAGTGAAGCACATGAAGCATTCTATAAAGCCATACTCAAAAGATATAAGTGAAGTGCAATGAGCATTCTATAAATCAACCAAGGACTATCTCATACCAGCATGGTGCATAAAAGAAAAGTGAAAACTAAATGCAAAAGATGCTCCAAGATTTAAACATATCGCATTAACGAAATGAATCTGAAAACATACTGATATTTGTTAAAGAAAGATGGGATGCCTTCCAGGGCATCCCCAAGCTTAGACGCTTGAGTTTCCTTGAATATTTACTTGGGGTGCCTTGGGCATCCCCAAGCTAGATCTCTTGCCTCTCCTCGTTGTCCTCACATTGAGGACTCATCGATCTTCGAACACTTCATCCACACAAAACGCAACAGAAAACTCAGTAAGATGTGTTAGTATAATAAAGCAAATCACTACTCTAAGTACTGTTGCAAACCAATTCGTATTTTGTTTCTTCACTATAGCTACTGTAATATAACTTTTCCATGGCCTAATCCACTGATAGAAATAGATAGTTTCATCAAAACAAGCAAACTATGCATCAAGAACAGAATTTGTCTTAAACAGGAGAGTCTGTAATAATCTGAACGTTCACCATACTTATGTTACACCAAAAATTCTGAAAAAATTACGAAAAATAAAAAATTTGAATAGAAAGACAGTGCAAAAAGTTTCAAAACCGTTTGATGTTCCAGTAAAAAAATGTAAAATCACGCACTACAGCCAAAGTTTCTGTCTTACACCACACAAACCAACAAGCAATCTAAACATACTAAAGGCAAACCTTAGCACATTATTATTGTTTTTAGACTTTATAAAAGCACATAACAGAAATAAATGACTCTATAAAACTTCCGGTTTGTCTCCCTGGCAGCGCTTCCTTTAAAGCCATTAAGCTGGGCATAAGGTGCTCAGGTAATGAATCCACCCGGATCCCAAGGTATATCAAAGCCAATATGAATTAGCAATAATTTGGCATTTAGTAGTGAGCACAAAGCAACATATATCATGTAATGACGAAGTCCAACTCTCTTCCTATGCATCGGCATGTCATAAAAGAACAATTCATGCACACAAAGAAAAGGCCAATGCATAGCATAAGAAGTTTCTTGCAATTTTATCATATTGGAAACATAGAGAAGTGGAGATATAGTTCCTCTCTCATAATAATTGCAAGTAGGAGCAGAAAGCACATACATAATATATCTATCAAAATCATCATGTGTAGTAGTAAAAATCAACCCATCAATCTAATCCTTAATAAGGGCAAACTTCTCTGATATAGTTTAGTCGAGAGAATTCAAAAAGATAATAGGACTATCATGCGTGGGTGCAATAGCAACAATTTCATGTTTAAGATAAGGAACTAAAGCAAGTTCATCTCCATAAGCATAATTCATATTGGCATCTTGGCCACAAGCATAGCAAGCATCATCAAAAAGGGATATTTTAAAAGAATCAACAGGATCATAACAATCATCATAGCATTCATCCTTCGGTAAATTCGAAGGGAAATTAAACAATGTATAGGATAAAGAGTTACTCTCATTAGACGGTGGGAATGGGTGATCAATCCTCTCTTCCTTCTTTTGTTCTTCGCTCTCCTCCTCATCTTTTTCATCCAATGAGCGGAGGAGTCCTCAATATATGGTCATTAATTTATTCTTCCATAGACTCCTGCAAAATATTAGTCTCTTCTTGGACAGTGGAGGAGTCTTCAATATATGGTTTAATATAAGGATTAGAAGCATAATTATCATATCAATATTTAAGTATGGCCAAATTTTCAGATTTGTAGAGAGTAGTATCACACTCTTCAATAAAAGAAGCAATTTCACAAGTACCCGTAAAAGCTACAAATTCTTCAATTAGTTGAACATCATAGTAATTATAAACACCCTTAGTATACGAAGATACGATTCCAATATCACTAAACCCACATTGGTAAGGAAGGTGTTTTTTAGGGTCTTTAGAACAACAAGTAAAATCATATGTTTCACATAAATTCCAAGCATAGCATTGCAAATGATGTATTTGATCCAGTAAAAGTTTCCCTTTTTCAAATATGTGGTGTCGCACATAACAAGCATGATCAACTAAATATTTTCCCTCAACTAAGCTAGTTGGGGTTTCAGCATGAGCACATAGGGATCGAAGATGATCCAAATAAAAAGCTTCAGGAGTGTGATAGATTTTGAGTGGTTCTTCAACCATTGGTGTAGTAGGTACAACTAATTTTTTTGGTATTTTGCCTTTCCTACCCATAAATAAAGATAGAAAACAAGATCAAAAAATAAAAACTACTTAGCGATAAAGGAAACAAGCAGGCACGAGAATATTCACCCTACACTATAACTCCCCAGCAACGGCGCAGAAAAAGGTCTTGATAACCCACGGGTATAGGAAATCAATTGTAGCCTATTTCGATAAGTAAGAGTGTCGAACCCAACGAGGAGCTAAAGGTAGAACAAATATTCCCTCAAGTTTTGACCACCAATACAACTTTACGCAAGCTTAACATTCGCTTTACCTAGAAAAAGTATGAAGCTAGAAGTACTTTATAGGTGTAACGGGATAGGTTTGCAAGAATATAAATAGCACATAAATAAATACTAGTGGTTGTTTTCGGTAAAGAAACAATAAAGTTAGTATAGCGAGTGTGGAAAAGTGGTGGTAGGAGTTGCAAAATTGTCCCTAAGCAATTGACTACATTACTAGACCGATAGCAAGTTTTATGTGGGAGAGGCCACTACTAGCATGTCATACCTGACTTGGAATTCTATGCACTTATGATTGGAACTATTAGCAAGCATCTGCAACTAGTAATGTTCATTAAGGTAAAACAAAACCATAGCATTAAGATATATTGGTCCCGCTTCAATCCCGTATGCTTGAATTTCTATGCTAGGTTGAAGCTTCTATCACTCTTGCCCTCCAATACATAGTCCTATCAACATACAACTAACCCTATGGCGTGATCCACGTGTGCACTCATATGATGGGCACCAAAGGACAACAACATAACCACAAGCAAATTAAACCAATCATAGCAATTCACCAATTACCGATAGGATAACGAAAATCTACTCAGACATCATAGGATGGCAACACATCATTGGATAATAATATGAAGCATAAAGCACCATGTTCAAGTAGAGGGTACAGCAGGTTGCGGGAGAGTGGACCGCTGTAGATAGATCGGGGAAGGTGATGAAGATGTTGGTGAAGATGACAGAGGTGTTGGTGTAGATAGCCGTCACACGATGATGGCCCCGGTGGCGTTCTCGCGCCACCAGGAGAGAGGGGGAGAGAGCCCCCCTTCTTATTCTTCTTCCTTGACCTTCTCCCTAGATGGGAGAAGGGTTTCTCCTCTGGTCCATGGCCTCCATGGCGATGGAGGGGCGAGAGCCCCTCCGAGATTGGACCTGTCTCTCTGTCTCTCTCTGTTTCTACGCTCCCAGATCTGGCCTTTCACCGTTTCTTACATTCCCGGAGATCCATAACTCCGATTCAATTGAAATTTGAACATGATTTTTATCCGGATATTAGCTTTCTTGCGGAGAAAGAAGGGCACCAACCTCCTTATGGGGTTTCCACGAGGGTCAGGGGCGCACCTGCCCCCCTAGGGCGCACCCCCTGCCTTGTGGGCCCCTCGAGTATCGTCTCGCGTTGATTTCACTTCCCAAAATTCACATATATTCCAAAAAAATCTCCATCAATTTTTATCATGTTTGGACTCCGTTTGATATGGATTTTATGTGAAACAAAAAACATGCAACCAACAGGAACTGGCACTAGGCACTGGATCAATATGTTAGCCCCAAAAATAGTATAAAAAGTTGCCAAAAGTATATGAAAGTTGTATAATATTGGCATGGAACAATAAAAAATTATGTATACGATGGAGATGTATCAGCATCCCCAAGCTTTATTCATGCTCGTCCTCGAGTAGGTAAATGATAAAAAAGATAGTTTTTGATGTGGAATGCTACCTAGCATAATCTTAATCATGTAACCTAATCATGGCATGAATATTAAGACATGAGTGATTCAAAGCAATAGTCTATCATTTGACATTAAGACAATAATACTTCAAGCATACTAATAAAGCAATCATGTCTTTTCAAAATAACATTGCCAAAGAAAGTTATCCCTACAAAATCATATGGTCTGGCTATACTCCATCTTCACCACACAAAATATTAAAATCATGCACAACCCCGATGACAAGCCAAGCAATTCATTCATACTTTTGACGTTCTCAAACCTTTTCAACTTTCACGCAATACAAGAACGTGAGCCATGGACATAGCACTATGGGTGGAATAGAATATGATGGTGGAGGTTGTGTGGAGAAGACAAAAAGGAGAAAGTCTCACATCGACGCGGCTAATCAACGGGCTATGGAGATGTCCATCAATTGATGTCAATGTGAGGAGTAGGGATTGCCATGCAATGGATGCACTAAGAGCTATAAGTGTATGAAAGCTCAAACTGGAAACTAAGTGGGTGTGCATCCAACTTGCTTGTTCGTGAAGACCTCAGGCATTTGAGGAAGCCCATCATGGGAATATACAAGCCAAGTTCTATAATGAAAATTCCCACTAGTGCATGAAAGTGATAACTCAAGAGGCTCTCTATATGAAGAACATGGTGCTACTCTGAAGCACAAGTGTGGTAAAAGGATAGTAACATTGACCCTTCTCTCTTTTTCTCTCATTTTTTTCTTTTTTCTTTTTTTGGTGGGCTTCTTTGGCCTCTTTATTTGGGCTTCTTTGGCCACTTTGATTTTTTCTAAAGTCCGGTGTATCATCCCGACTTGTGGGGGAATCATAGTCTCCATCATCCTTTCCTCACATGGGACAATGCTCTAATAATGATGATCATAACACTTTTATTTACTTACAACTCAATATTACAAATCGATGTCTAGAACAAAATGACTGTATATGAATGCCTCCGGAAGTGTACCGAGATGTGAAATGATCTAGCATAGCAAAGATATCAAAAAATGGACAAGCCATGAAAACATCATGCTAGCTGTCTTACGATCATGCAAAGTAATATGACGATAAATGCTCAAGTCAAGTATATGATGATGATGGAAGTTGCATGGAAATATATCTCAGAATGGCTATGGAAATGCCATAATAGGTAGGTATGGTGGCTGTTTCGAGGAAGATATATGGAGGCTTATGTGTGATAGAGCATATTGTATCACGGGGTTTGGATTCACCGACGAAGTTTGCACCAATTCTCAAGGTGAGAAAGGGCAATGCACGGTACCTAAGAGGCTAGCAATGATGGAAGGGTGAGAGTGCGTATAATCCATGGACTCAACATTAGTCATAAAGTACTCACATACTTATTGCAAAAATCTATTAGTCATCGAAACAAGTACTAAGCGCATGCTCCTAGGGGGTAGATTGGTAGGAAAAGACCATCGCTCGTCCCAGACCACCATTCATAAGGAAGACAATCAATAAATAAATCATGCTCTGAATTCATCACATAACGGTTCACCATACGTGCATGCTATGGGAATCACAAACTTCAACACAATTATTTCTACAATCCACAACTACCACTAGCATGACTCTAATATCACCATCTTTATATCGCAAAACTGTTGCAAGGAATCAACCATATCATATTCAGTGATCTACAAGTTTTATGCAGGATTTTATGACTAACCATGTGAATGACCAGTTCCTGTCATCTCTCTAAATATATATAAGTGAAGCAAGAGAGTTTATTTCTTTCAGCAAAAGATATGCCCACGCTCTAACAAATATAAGTGAAGAAAAAGAGCATTCTACAAATGGCGGTTTTCTATGTGTAGGGAAACAGGCAATCCAAACTTCAAATAATATAAGTGAAGCACATGAAGCATTCTTTAAAGCCATACTCAAAAGATAAAGTGAAGTGCAATGAGAATTCTATAAATAAACCAAGGACTATCTCATACTAGCATGGTGCATAAAATAAAAGTGAAAACTAAATGCAAAAGACGCTCCAAGATTTGCACATATCGCATGAACGAAACGAATCCGAAAACATACCGATATTTGTTGAAGAAAGATGGGATGCCTTCCAGGGCATCCCCAAGCTTAGACACTTGAGTATCCTTGCATATTTACTTGGGGTGCCTCGGGCACCCCCAAGCTTGAGCTCTTGTCTTGCCTCCTTCTCCTCACATCGAGACCTCCTCGATCTTCGAACACTTCATCCACACAAAACTCAACAGAAAACTCGGTAAGATCTGTTAGTATAATAAAGCAAATCACTACTCTAACTACTTTTGCAAACCAATTCATATTTTGTTTTTTCACTGTAGCTACTGTAATATAACTTTTCCATGGCTTAGTCCACTGATAGAAATCGATAGTTTCATCAAAACAAGCAAACTATGCACCAAAAACAGAATCTGTCTTAAACAGGACAGTCTATAGTAATCTGAACATTCACCATACTTATTTTACTCCAAAAATTCTGAAACAATTAGGACAAATAAAACAATTGTATAGAAATACAGTTCAAAAAGTTTCAGAACCGTTTGATGTTCCAGTAAAAAATTTAAAATCGCCCACTTCAACCAAAGTTTCGGTATGGCACTGCACAAACCAACAAGCAATCTAAACATCCTAAAGCAATCCTTGGAACATTATTCTTGTTTTTATACTTTATAAATTCACACAACAAAAATAAACGACTCTCTAAAACTTCTGGGTTGACTCCCTGGCAGCGCTTTCTTTAAAGCCATTATGCTAGGAATAAGGTGCTGAAGTAATGAATCCACCCGGATCCCAAGGTATATCAAAGCCAATTTGAATTAGCAATGATTTGGCATTTAGTAGTGAGCAGAAAGAAACATATATCATGTAATGACGAAGTCTAACTCTCTTCCTATGCATCGCCATGTCATAAAAGAACAATTCATGCGCACAAAGTAAAGGCCAATGCATAGCATAAGAAGTTTCTTGCAATTTTATCATATTGGAAACATAGAGAGGTGGATATATAGTTCCTCTATCATAATAATTGCAAGTAGGAGCAGCAAGCACATACATATTATATCTATCATAATCATCATGTGTTGTAGTAAAACGCAACCCATCAATATAATCCTTAATAAGGGCAAACATCTCCGGTATAGTGTAGTCGGGAGAATTCAAAAAGATAATAGGACTACCATGCGTGGGTGCAATAGCAACAATTTCATGTTAAACATAAGGAACTATAGCAAGTTCATCTCCATAAGCATAATTCATATTGGCATCTTGGCCACAAGCATAGCAAGCATCATCAAAAGGGGGTATTTCAAAATAATCAACGAGATCATAACAATCATCATAGCGTTCATCCTTCGGTAAATTCGAAGGGAAATTGAACAATGTATGGGATAAAGAGTTACTCTCATTATATGGTGGGAATGGGTGATCAATCCGCTCTTCCTTCTTTTGTTCTTCGCTCTCCTCCTCATCTTTTTCATCCAATGAGCTCACGATGTTATTAATTTCTTCTTCCATAGACTCGTGCAAAATAGTAGTCTCTTCTTGGACAGCGGAGGAGTCCTCAATATGGTTTAATATAAGGATTAGAAGCATAATTATCATAGAAGTATTTAAGTATGGCCAAATTTTCAAATTTGTAGGGAGTAGTATCACACTCTTCAATAAAAGAAGCAATTTCACAAGTACCCCTAAAAGCAACAAATTCTTCAATTTGTTGAACATCATAGTAATTCTAAACACCCTTAGTATAGGAAGATACGAGTCCATTATCACTAAACCCACATTGGTAAGCAAGGTGTTTCTTATGGTCTTTAGAACAACAAGTAAAATCATATATTTCACATAAATTCCAAGCATAACATTGCAAATGATGAATTTGATCCAGTAAAAGTTTCCCTTTTTTAGATATGCGGTGTCACACATAACAAGCATGCTCATCTAAAGATTTGCCCTCAACTAAGCTAGTTCGGGTTTCCGCACAAGCACATAGGGATCAAAGGTGATCCAAGTAAAAAGCTTGAGGAGTGTGATCGATTTTGAGTGGTTCTTCAACCATTGGTGTAGTAGGTACAACTAATTTTTTTGGTATTTTGCGTTCCCTACCCATAACTAAAGATAGAAAACAAGAGCACAAAATAAAAATTACTTAGTGTTAAAGCAAACAAGCACACATGAGAATATTCACCCTATGCTATAACTCCCCGACAACGGCGCTAGATAAAGGTCTTGAAAAGCCACAAGTATAGGGGATCAATTGTAGCCCCTTTCGATAAGTAAGAGTATCGAACCCAACGAGGAGCTAAAGGTAGAAAAAATATTCCCTCAAGTTCTATTGACCACAGATACAACTCTACGCATGCTTAACATTTTCTTTACCTAGAACAATTATGAAACTAGAAGTACTTTGTAGGTGTAACAGGATATGTTTGCAAAAATATAAAGATCATGTAAATAAAAACTAGGGGCTGTTTTACGTATAGAAGCAATAAAGTTAGTATAGCGAGTGTGGAATAGTGGTGGTAGGAGTTGCGAAATTGTCCCTAAGCAATTGACTACTTTACTAGGTCGATAGCAACTTTTATGTGGGAGAGGCCACTGCTAGCATATCATCACTAACTTGGAATTCTATGCACTTATGATTGGAACTATTAGCAAGCATCCGCAGCTACTAATGTTCATGAAGGTAAAATCCAACCATAGCATTAAGATATATTGGCCCCCCTTCAATCCCGTATGCATCAATTTCTATGCTAGGTTGAAGCTTCTGTCACTCTTTCCCTCCTATACATAGTCCTATCAACGTACAACTAACCCTATGGTGTGATCCATGCGCGCGCTCAGATGATGGGCACCAAACGACAGCAACATAACCACAAGCAAATGAAACTAATCATAGCAATTCACCAATTACCGATAGGACAACGAAAATCTACTCAGACATCATAGGATGGCAACACATCATTGGATAATAATATGAAGCATAAAGCACCATGTTCAAGTAGAGGGTACACCGGGTTGCGGGAGAGTGGACCGCTGTAGATAGATTGGGGAGGGTGATGACGATGTTGGCGAAGATGATGGTGGTGTTGGTGAAGATCGCCGTCACATGATGACGGCCCCGGCAGTGTTCCGGCGCCACCGGGAGAGAGGGGGAGAGAGCCCCCCTTCTTCTGTTTCCTTGACCTTCTCCCTAGATGGGAGAAGGGTTTCCCCTCTGGTCCATGGCCTCCATGGCGGTGGAGGGGCGAGATCCCCTCCGATATTGGATTTGTCTCTCTGTCTCTCTCTGTTTCTGCGCTCCCTGATCTGGCCTTTCACCGTTTCTTATATTCCTGAAGATTTGTAACTCCAATTGGATTGAAATTTGAACAGGATTTTTATCCGGTATTAGTTTTCTTGTGGCGGAAGAAGGGCACCAACCGCCTTACGGGGTGTCCATGAGGGTCAAGGGCGCGCATGCCCCCTGGGGCGCGCCCTCCTGCCTTGTGGGCCCCTCGAGCATCGTCTCGCATTGATTTCACTTCCCAAAATTCACATATATTCCCAAAAAATCTCCGTCAGTTTTTATCCTGTTTGGACCCCGTTTGATTTGGATTTCTGCGAAACAAAAAACATGCAAAAAAGGAACTAGCGGTGGGCACTAGATCAATACGTTAGTCCCAAAAATAGTATAAAAAGTATCCAAAACTATAGTAAGTTGTATAATATTGGCATGGAACAATAAAAAATTATAGATACGACGGAGACGTATTAGCGCGGTGGAGACATTCGTCTGCACGGGCACCGGCACTGGCGCACATGTTAGTGCATGTGCAGACGCATGCACTGGCTGGTGCACGGGCACCGACACGGGGGTGCGCATCAATGCACGCGCAGGGGCATGCGCTGGCAGGTGCACGTGAAAGTCGGAGGGGAGCTCATGGACTCCCGTGGCATCAAGCTCAGCGACAATGTGCGGCTCACAGCCCATCAATGCCACGAGGATGGTCGCTGGTGTAGTCGGGGCGACAAGAGCCGGAAGGCGAGCGGGGACAGGCGCTGCGTCTTCCCGCAAGGCCGGTTCAAGCTCGTCCCAAAGCGCCTTATCTTCTTGAGACTCCGACTGGGTGTCTTCCTTAGGAAACTGGAAGACTAAGGTCAAGCCATCGTGATGCGCCATGGCATACGGTTAGGTCAGGTTGGTTGGAGGTAGACGACAGGCGAATTGGAGAGGAAGAGAGAAGATTGTAGTGATACTGGGTAGTGCGAGCTTGATTTTAAACTGTGGCGCCGACGACATTAAAAGTGGGAGCAGTTGGGATGAAGGTGGGCGGCGGAGCCTGGTCAAAGGGCTCACCTCCCGATGAGCCTGCACAGTGGTCTGCTTGCACGCCTCGCTGTCAGCTGGCACAGCGGTCTGCTCGCACGCCTCCCGTAGACTCACATGCTTGCTCGGATGGCACCTGCCGATGAGAAGCGGGACTCATGGCGTCAATTAAACACCCACGGTTTCAATAGTGAAAGTGTTCGCCTTAACATGACAGGTCTTTGTTCCAAAATATCTTGGCTCTTCATTTGTGCAACTTCTCATAAGCAACTTGTCTCAAATTGAAGTAAAAATTTATGTAGGAATATGTGTGCCATATCACATGACCATGCTCAGTTTCATGAATTTCTGGTCACTTTTGGATTTTCTGAAATTTAAAATCCAGGATTCGAAACAATGTCATAACCTGCATCATGCAAGAAATTTTCAAGCGATACATCTTTCCTGTTGTATTTTTTAAGAAATGATTTGGTTAAACATTTTGCTTAGTTAGACTTCATACAAGTTATATATGCAGAGTAAAAGGATAATCCCTCCGTACCAATGCATTGCCTGATATATTAACTCAAGTACTAGGCACGAACAAACAGGCTCAATGTTGTGCTCATCCTGGTGTAGTAGTAGTAGTACTAGGCAATGCAGTTTACGGGTGACCTTGGGGAGCGGCGACCGAGGGAATTGAACTTTGCTCGGCACGGTAGGTAATGTTGTCTAGTTACTAAAGCATCCCTCCATTGTTCACCTATAGTCATTATGGGCCGGGGACATGAGGGAAATTTCCTAGGGCTGGAATTCTAGCGGCCAGATATTTCAACTCGAAACGCAGAGGCTCGACTGGTTGGGGTTGGCTAATATGCGTACCACACACGCCACTAGAAGGTCACGAGCCCAGTTTTTTCTTGAGGATCAACACGAGCCAAGGTCTGGCTAGTACGCCGTTTCGTCCTACCATTCGAGAATACACAATGAATCTTTTAAATTATCGAATGATTCTATGTGTATTACAAAGCCCGTATTTTCCTTGCAAATAGTAATCTCAACGTGGTAATTGATTTATGATGAGTTCTTGAATTAGAGTGATTTTGTGATATAGTGATCTCAACGTGGATTTCACATTTCATGGTATCCCTAGTAAGTTTTTCATTACAAATTCAAATTTAAAAGATGAATGGTATGGTGGTGAGAAAACTTTGTATGTATCAAGCATAAGACGACACACACACACACACACGAACACAACAACAATCCAATAAGTATAGTGCATCTATTTTTCCAAACCATGCATGTATGACACGAATTCAAAAATACTCCTTATGTTCCTAAATACTATCCTTTTAGAGATTTCAACAACTGACTACATATGGAGCAAAATGAGTGAATCTACACTCTGAAATATCTCTATATACATACGTATGTGGCAGTCCATTTGAAATCTCTAAAATGACTAGTATGTAGGAACGAAGGGCATAAAATGTAAAACATGCATGGTCCTCAATTCAATATTTAAAATGAACAGGAAACTGAAACATGTATATTAAGTCTAGTACTACAGTACATGCAAATGTTGTGTTTAGGCGGAGCTATGTAGATTGTCGCGGGTTAACCCCTCAACCTTAGATAAAATTCTGAAGCTCTGTTTAGGATTGTTTAGATTATATTTGTCCGCACCCTCCAAAACACTGATTAGTTGTGCACCCCCTCCTCCCCAGTAGAATATCATGTGTCCCCACACCTTTGATGATATATGCTGATACGAGTTACTTGGAGCTCGTAGATCTGAGATATAGCAGCTCACATGATGTCTTAATATTTTTACAGGAAACCTTAATGAGTATGAGAATTGCACACAATTTGTACAAAAACTACTAAAATGCCCTTGGATCCCATATCCAATGACCTCGAAGCTCGTATCACCGTAGCATCTAAGATGAAGGAGGACATCATATTCTCCTCTATGTAAGAATACCATGTGCTACCACACCTTACATGCTTTCATGATACAAGCTCTTCGAAGCCGTTGGATTTGTGACCCAACAACTCCTCGGTGGTTCTAATGTTTTTTTGCAGAAAAGCCGCCAAAGAGTTCGGCCACTACTTACAAGCACAAAGACTGCACAGATGCCATTGGATCTCAGATCAAGCGACCTCAAAGCTCGTATCACTGTAGCATCCAAGCTGCGAGAGCACCTGATGTTTTCTCGCACGGAAGAATATGAGGTGCCCCCACACGATAGATTCTATGGTGATATGAGTTCACGGAGATCTAATGGCTCATAGTAGGAGGTTTGTATGTTTGTGCAATATACTCTCGTAGAGTTTGGGAATTGCGCAGAAAGTACAAGTACTACGCATGTGGCATCTAATCACACATCATACGACCTAGATGCTCATATCACTGTAGCGGCTAATTAAGCTACGGGGAGCACCTAATATGAGCAATGGGGAGCCGTTGGATCCAAGATGCAGCGGCACACATGTGGCCTGAATGTTTTACTTGCAAAAAAACCATTGGAGAGTTTGGAAATTGCGCATAATTACAAAGACTACTCCCAAGCCATTGGATCTTAGTTCGAACGATGTAAAAACTCGTATCACCATAGCATCTAAGCTGCGGGGTGGATGTGATATTCTATGCCGCTGTCATTTTTGTTTGTAAACTTGCAAAACACGTGTAAATCGTGCCGTTATTTGTCTGACCGCACAAAGTGTTTGTTCAAAAAAACATCCTACATTGAAATATCGGAACAACACATGGGGGTCCCACTTGTCATTGATCAAATTTGGAGCTAAAACTAATAAATCTGAAAGACGAGATTCGAACTGGCAACCTGGACTACAAAGCATAAGTTGATAGCCTGAAACAACAACGGTTGTTGGATTTGTCCCATAACTTGATTTTATACAGTATTACATTGAGTAGAGTAGAGGGAGTGCCTCGTCAACACGTGCATGACCTTTGAGTCACTTACTGGTGGGTCCCAGGTCTACGATCTCTCTCTCCTCTCCATCGTCTAACCTTTAGACGCACGGGCACACACGAAGAGCGCCGCTAGCTTGCTGTGGTGTTATTATAACTAAAAAAGCATGGAAAATAGAAGAATTGCCTATAAAAAGAGACGTTGTGGCTGGTCGAGACGGAGCTAACCACATCTACCCTCCATGCCACGTTAGCATGACGAAGCTGTGTGACTAGTGGGGTGTTTTCGACTGACTGGCTGGATCCCGAGGTCGAACCATAGGTACTACGTCTGATACAGTATATTTTTACACACACATTTTTCCTCCGTGCCGAGACGTGGCACACCCTACCGCACGGTTTTGGGGTCCTCCCGGGTGGTGCACACATATATTCTTCCTTGCCGAGACGTGGGACACCTTACCACGCGTTTTTTGGGTCCTCCTCGGTCATAACACCGAAGCAAGTAAATGAGTCGTCAAATAACGAAAGACCACCTTTCCCACCGAGTACATCAGTGAAGCACAGTGGCTAACTAGTTGGGCTAGTGCGACCGATTAGGTAGGCCGCCGCCACATTTTTTTTTCACCCCTTTTTATCTCCTTGCTAGCGGGTAAATTTAAATACCCACCGCGGCGTTGCTCTGGGGTTTGGGTGCAGCAGGATTTTTAATTTTTTGATTGACGGGAGTAGGCACGACAGGATTTTTAATTTTTTGATTGACCGGAGCAGGCACAGCAGCAATTAGTCATGATGACTCTGCCTGTAAAACCCACTGCTCCCTAATGTGAGAAGACGTCGACTGGTGTTTTCCCATGGTGAAGACCAAAAGATTCCCCGCTCCTCGGCTGGCTCCCTCCGCCTTCTCGTAGATTGCATTGTCGTTCAGCCACTTCGCCCCCTTTGCCTCCTCTCTCCATTGCTTCTACCTGGTGCCATGTCGGCGCAGCAGATCACGGAGTCTGAGGTGAGGCGCCTGACACTGGAGCTCCAGGCCAAGGAGGCGGAGCTCAGGGCCAAGGACGTGGAGCTCTGTGAGCTCAAGGAGGAGAGGAGTGACATGCTCCTCCGTTATGTGCGGGAGTTCATGGAGCTTCAAAAGCGGCAGGCGTCCACCACAAAGATGCTCGAGGCGTCGGCGGCGTTGCTACAGAAAGCGGGAGATACGATAGGCCGTTAGGGGAGCTACCCGGAGCATGAATGGGTCGATCATGACGAGGTCCAGGATCACCTCAGCCACTTGGTGGACCAAGTTGCCACGCTGTATGATCGAGAAGAGGTGTCTAGAGGGGGCTGATTAGACCCTCAACAAATAAATGTAGCAGTTTTTAATTTCTTTATGTTAAGGTGGATTTTTAGCACAAGTTTAAACATTCACAATACATTTAAAGCAAGCATGGCAAGAGTATAAGAGCAGCGGAATGTAAAGCATGCAAGTTGCAAGAATGTAAAGGGCTGGGATTGGAGTATGCAAACACAATTGGAGACACGTAGATTTTTTGTGTGATTCCGATAGTTTGTGCAATTGTACATCCACATTGATGACTTCAACCCACAAAGGGTAACGGTTGCGCGAGTCCACGGAGGGCTCCACCCATGAAGGGTCCACGAAGAAGCAACCTTGTCTATCCCACCATGGCCATCGCCCACGTAGGACTTGCGTCACTTGGGTAGATATTCACGAAGAGGGCAATCTCCTTGCCCATACAAACTCCTTGGTTCAACTACACAATCTTGCCGGAGGCTCCCAAGTAACACCTAACCAATCTAGGAGACACCACTCTCAAAATGGTAATAAATGGTGTGTTGATAATGAACTCCTTGCTCTTGTGCTTCAAATGATAGTCTCCCCAACACTCAACTATATCTCATAGATTTGGATTTGGTGGAAAGATGATTTGAGTGGAAAGCAACATGGCGAAGGCTAGAGATCAAGATTCTTGTGGTTGGAATGGAATATCTTGGTCTCAACACATGAGTAGGTGGTTCTCTCTTGGAAAATGTATGCTGGAAGTGTAGGCATGTTCTGATGGCTCTCTCTACCAATGAAGAGTGGGTGGAGGGGTATATATAGCCTCCACACAAAATCTAGCCCTTACAAATATTTCACCAAACTCGGTGGGACCAAGTCGGGAAACCCGGTCAGACCGATATGGTTCAAAATGTGAATGTTAGGAATTTCGGTGGGACCGATATGATCAACATGGTGGGACCGATGTGCGAGGGTTAGGGTAAAACCTCAACTCAGTTTGACCGATTACACAAACTTGGTGGGACCGATTTTGGTAATAAGCAAAACAGAGAGTTGGTCAAGCAAACTCGGTGGGACCGATTTCATATCTCGGTGAGACCAAAATAGATGCAACAGGCAATAGAGAGTTTGCAAGCCCATCTCGGTGAGACCGAGATCCCATTGCTGAGACCGAACTAATTAGGGTTTCTGGCAGTGGCTATGTCAAACGAACTCGGTGGCGCCGGATAGATCAAATTGGTGGGGCCGAGTTTGACTTTTGGTTTGGGATATATGTGGATATGAGAAAGTGGTTGAGGGATTTGGGCATATCACTAAGCACATTGAGCAAGCAAGCTATTAAGCAACACCTCATCCCCTTTTAATATTATTGGCTTTTCCTATGGACTCAATGTGATCTTGGATTACTAAAATGAAAATGTAGAGTCTTGAGCTTGAGCCTATCTTTGTCCTTAGCATCTTGAAGTGGTTCCACATCCTCTTGTCCAAGACACTCCACTTTTGAACTCGTCTGGAATATATTGGATGAAAATATTAGTCCAACAAGAGATACTGTCGGTGTACTAGAATAGGGGTACCCTAGTACCCCGAATTGCAGCACCCCGCGACAAAGGCTTGCCGGGTGATCGCCAAGTTCCCCCAAGGTTCCCTTGGAGCCATCCAAGAACAAAGTATTTAAGCTAAGGAGACAAGACCCCAGCAAGAGGAGCTTGCCGGGAACGCCAACCAGGGCGCTCCGGCAAGGCAACAAGGCCCCGGCAAGAGGAGCTTGCCGGGAAGACAATCCAAGGTACCTCGAAGCCCGGTGAGCGACAAGCTACCGGACCCGACAAGATAACAACAGCGGCAAGGCGCTTGCCGCGGCAGGCGGCCACTCTGCGCCCATGCTCCAGCGCATCCACCAACGTGTCACCCTGGGGGCCTCTCCGGGCGTACGTGGCGGGAGGCTGTGCAGCCAGCGGTGCGCAGTGGCATGCGAAGCTGACAAGATTGCCATCGTGGCGAACGGTGGCGCCCCTAACGGTCCTTTCCTGCACTGTTCGGGCGACTCAGACGGGCATTTAATGTCCTTGTCCCCTGCCGTCAGGGTTAGGTAGGTGCACTGTACAAGCAACTGTATCAACTACCTCGCTTTTTATGTTTTTACCCTCCTCTGTGTTGCCACCTGTCGGTGCCCCCTTTAGCGTATAAAAGAAGGCCCATGCGCAACGTAGAGGGGGTTTGCTCAGAGGTTCGAAGCCTCAGACAGTTTGCTTCAATCCATCCGTAGCCCAGAGAACATCACACCCTCGCTTTGGAGAGCAAGAACACCAGATAATAGAACCAGACAAGCAGCAGTAGGAGTGTTATCTCTCCGGAGAGCTCCGAAGCTGGGTAAACTGCTCGTGTGCCTCGCCTCGATCTGCTCTTCGTGCGATCTCCGCCCCCCGCCGAACCGAAAGGGGCCCGGTCCGCCGGCCCCATAGGTGTTCGAGGATCAGTTTCCCCGACAGATACGTTGACATTAATTACCAAAATCACCCAAGGATCACTTGTGCTTTGAATCTCCCCCTTTTGGTAATTGATTACAACATACATCAAAGCTCTAGATAAAGATATGAAGAATAACAAGTAAAGCTTTGGAAGAACATGGACATGCATAGGCTCCCTCTACATGTATGCATCCATGTAAATATGGAATATAGGAACATGTGAATGCATAAGCATGACAGAGCAAGCAATGAGTTACATGTATCTTGGCTATATGCATCATAGCAAATGATATAGATATAGGAAATATACCTTCATGTTCATGAGTCCTTCTTGCAAACAATATGTACATCAGCAAGAGATCATCATGCACATGAGTGTGATGCATATACTTACCTTGTGGTCTTGGGCTGGCTTTGGAAGAGATGAACTGAGTAAACAAGGTTAGATAACATAGAAACATCTACTAAACAAAGCAAACAACAAACCACAAGAGGTACCAAGATTGGGATGACATGTAGAGAGTGAGTAGTAGGTACTCTATTGGATATAGACATGTACCCAAAGGAAAAGATATGCGATGAATTTAAAGATCTCCTTCGCTTAGAAGTCTTTCTCCCCCTGAATCTTATATGGATAATGGGAGAATATAGGGAAAAGAAAATTGGAGCAAAAAAATTCAGAGCACAGTGATCATAATACAAATTAACATGCCTTTCCCCTCTTAAAGAAATGTGACTTCTCTCCTCTTGAATACCAAGCATCTGGGGTCTTTCTCTCTTTGATGTGATTAAGCATTCTCCCCCTTTGATGTGATTAAGCTTTGATGTGATCTCTCTCTCCCCCTTTGACATCAATTTCCAAGAAGGGATCTTCTGGAGAGTGAGTCAAATAGGTTCGGTCCTTGAGTCACATGACAAAGAAACATATAGAATGTGATGCAGGTAGAGGATAAAAATCATTGAGTGGAGCTGGAACACATATGCATGATGCAAATGACAAAGTGTCTTCTCAGCATTGAAATCGGTAACACCGAGTTGGTTTCTTCGGTGGCACAACAATCGTTCGGTTTGACCGAAAGAGACAAATCAATGTGTCCGAGTTCAACACACAGAGAGACCAATTGTCATCTCAGCTCACTAGGCAAATAAGATCTCACAAAGATTTTCATGGAATTAACTGAAGGATTTGCAATGAATTGGATGCAAAGAATGGAGAACATAACAAAGAAAATAATGAAATCTAGATGAAGTTTTTTTATTAAAGAAGGGGAACAAATATGCAAGAGACAAATGCAAGAACATAGAGCAACACTCGAGAACTTCATCTAGAATTGGTCGGCGACAAAGTCACCTATGTTAGAGTATATTGACTCAGGAGTCAAGTGAGAGCACTTGATCGTAGGTCATACTCATCGTTTAAGCTTAAAATGGGGTTACCATTTTTCGTTTAAGAATTTTGATTTATTCGCATCTTGTTGAGCTGCTTTGACCCATGTCTTGGAGTAAAGCTTCTCTAAGTTGGAATATCATACCTTGGGTGGCGGTGTTGATCTTGATCATGTAGTTCAACTTCTATGGGATGCTCAAGGTTGATGTAGCTCATCAATGAGTTGGGAGCACTACTTGTAGTTTGAGTTCATCTACCTACATGAGTTAGTCTTGCAAGGAAAAGCACTTGTGTATCCAAAATGACAATCATGAAATTTGATACCAAATGAAATTTGATATAAAGATTTTGTCAAAGGATATGTTGAATGGGATTCATGCTTCCTTGTCTTCAACCACCATATTGTAGAGACTTGGTGATGTAGAGATTACTCAAGATGTAAGTGATTTGCAATCTCATAGAGTTATATTCATCCAAGTACCTACAAGGGTTAGATAACATGCAAGGGTGCAAGTATGTATCCAAGACATATGATCATCATCATAAGAGAAATATCAAGGATTAGTCAAAGGGTCTTGCCTTGCATGTATCCAAATGGAGTTTCTAGTCCAAGTTTGAAGCATCAATGATGTTCAATTCACCTCTCAAACGTCAAAATACTTTCTCATCAAGCAGTTTGGTTTATATATCCGCCAATTGCTTATCGGTATGAACAAGCTTAAGATCAATGTCCCCTTTAGCAACATGATCTCGAATGAAATGGTGACGAACTTCAATATGCTTAGTTCGAGAATGTTGCACGGGATTATGAGCAATCTTAATAGCACTCTCATTGTCACAAAGCAATGGAACATGTTTAACATAGATCCCATAATCTTTAAGAGTTTGGGTCATCCAAAGTAATTGACCACAACATGAACCAGCGGCAATATATTCCGCTTAGGCAGTGGATAAGGATACTGAGTTTTGCTTCTTGGAGGACCAAGACACAATAGATCTACCAAGAAATTGACAAGTGCCCGACCTTGTCACCGGCATAGTCCGAGTTGGAATAGCCAACAAGATCAAAAGAAGACCTCTTAGGATACCAAATGACAAAATTTGGTGTATGAATTAAGTATCTCACTATCCTTTTCACAACCTTAAGATGACAGTCTTTGGGGGCCGCTTGATATCGTGCACACATGCACACACTTAGCATAATATCGGGACGGGAGGCACATAGATATAACAATGAACCAATCATAGAGCGATAAACCTCTTTGTCAACTGGCTCGCCATCCTTGGTCAAGTCAAGATGTGCACTAGTAGGCATGGGTGTATTCATACATTGGCATTCTTGCATGTTGAACTTCTTGAATAAGTCCTTGGTATACATTATTTGAGAAAGAAAGGTTCCCTCCTTAGTTTGCTTGATTTGCAACCCAAGAAAGAACTTGAGTTCACTCATCATAGACATATCAAACTTCTCAGACATTAGCTTTCCAAACGTTAAACTAAAATGAGGGTTAGTCGAACCAAATATGATATCGTCAACATAAATTTGGCACACAAATAATTCACCGTTAACCCTTTTAGTAAAAAGAGTAGAATCTATCTTTCCAATCTCAATGCCTTTTTCAATAAGGAACTTGGTCAAGCATTTATACCACACTCTAGGAGCTTGTTTAAGACCATAAAGGGCTTTGTGGTGTTTGTAAACATGATCCGGTTTCTTAGGATTCACAAACCCGAGATGTTGTTTAACATAAAATTCCTCCTCAATTTCACCATTTAGAAAAGCACTTTTAATGTCCATTTTGTACAAGGTGATATCATGGTGATTAGCATAGGCAAGTAAAATGTGGATGGACTCAAGTCTAGCAACGGGGGCATATGTCTCACCATAGTCCATACCTTCGACTTGAGTGTAGCCCTGGGCGACGAGACGTGCTTTGTTGCGAACAACTTGTCCACCATCGTCTTGCTTGTTGTGAAACACCCATTTGGTACCGATGATGTTGTGGTTGTTGTCGGGCTTCTCAGCCAATGTCCACACTTGATTCCTTTCAAAGTTGTGTAGCTCTTCGCGCATGGCATTTATCCAATCCGGATCTTCCAATGCTTCTTCAACCCTCATAGGTTCAATGCTAGAGATGAATGAATAATGCTCACAAAAATTTGCCAAACTAGTTTTAGAGCGAGTGATTCTCCCGGTTTGGATATCATTGAAGATTTGTTTGATGAGATGGTCTCTTGAGACTCTTTCTCGAACTCGTGAGAGCTTTTGCTTGGGTAGGGGTGGAACATCTTCTTCATCATCTTGTTCTTCTTCTTGGCCTTCTTCCTTGTTGACGTTGCCGTTCTCTTGTCGAGGTGGAGAAGGAGGTTGATGAGGTTCATCTTGGTGTACTTCCTCATTCTCTTCATCTTGGTGTGTCCCACTTGTGGATGCTTCCATGTCAACTCTTGGTTCACCTTGTCACGAGGTAGAAGCTTCCACTTGGACGAACGAGGTACTCTCCTTCACCCACGCTGGACGAATCTTGCCAATCAACAAGTCTTGGTTTTCTTCCGAAGGGTATTTGCCTCCTACATCAATTGGCAATTGCTCTACTTGCGAGCCATTAGATTCATCAAACTTCACATCCATAGTCTCTTCAACCTTTCAGGTGAAATTGTTGTATACACGATAGGTGTGAGAGTTTGAGCCATAACCGAGTAGGAAACCCTCATGAGATTTAGGAGCAAATTTAGAACGACGATGCTTATCAAGAATATAGCACTTTGAGCCGAATACTCGAAAGTATCCAACTTGGGGTTTGCTACCGGTGAGAAGCTCGTATGCCATCTTGCCGAGTAGCTTGTGAATATACAAGCGATTTGTTGCATAACAAGCAGTCTAAATCGCTTCTTCCCCGAAGTGTTTTGGTGTCTTGTACTCATCAAGCATTATTCTTGCCGTCTCAATAAGATTTCGGTTCTTCCTCTCAACAACTCCATTTTGTTGAGGTGTGTGATACGTCTCCAATGTATCTACTTTTTCTCACGCTTTTTTCTTGTTTTGGACACTAATTTGCATGATTTGAATGAAACTAACTCTGGACTGAAGCTGTTTTCAGCAGAACTAGCATGGTGTTGTTTTTCTGCAGAAATAAAAGTTCTCAGAATGGAACGAAACTTTTTGAGGGATTTTTATATAATATAGAAGAATTTCTGGAGCCAAGACCTATCGCAGAGGGGCCCCTGGGTGGGCACAACCCACCAGGGCCCGCCCCCTCTCCTGGCACACCCAGGTGGGTTGTACCCACTAGGTGGCCCCGCAGACCTCAACCCTGACACTATAAATTCCTATTTTAAGAGAAAAATCATGGAAAAAGAATTATCGTGATCCATGAGATGGAGCCGCTGCCAAGCCCCATTCTTCCTCGGGAGGGGAGATCTGGAGTTCGTTTCGGGCTCCAGAGAGGGGGGTCTTCGTTCTTCGTCATCATCAACCCTTCTCCATCACCAATTCCATGATGCTTCCCACTGGGAGTGAGTAATTCCTTTGTAGGCACACTGGTCGGTGAGGAGTTGGATGAGATTCATCATGTAATCGAGTTAGTTTTGTTAGGGCTTGTTCCCTAGTATCCATTATGTTCCTAGATTGATGTTGCTATGAATTTGCTATGCTTAATGCTTGTCACTTTGGGCCCAGGTGCCATGATTTCAAATCTGAACCATTTATGAATTCATCATTATATCCATGTTCTAGATCCGATCTTGCAAGTTATAGTCACCTACTATGTGTTATGATCCGGCAACCCCGGTGTGACAATAACCGGGCCCACTCCCGGTGATGACCGTAGTTCGAGGAGTTCATGTATTCACTATGTGCTAATGCTTTGTTCCGGTTCTCTATTAAAAGGAGGCCTTAATATCCCATAGTTTCCAATATGGACCCCGCTGCCACGGGAGGGTAGGATAAAAGATGCCATGCAAGTTCTTTTAATAAAGCACGTATGACTATTTAGGGAATACATGCCTACATTATATCGATGAACCGGAGCTAGTGCCATATCACCCTAGGTTATAACTGTCTCATGTTGAATATCATCCAACAAGTCACCGATCCAATGCCTACGAACTTTTCCATATTGTTTCTGCTAAGTTACTACTGCTATCATCACTGTTACACTTGCTACAAAATTACTGCTATCACCGTTACTGTCACTGTTGCTGCTGTCACCACTATCAAAACTATCAAAGTACTTTGCTACTGATCACTTTGTTGCAGATAATTAATCTCGAAGTGTGGTTGAATTGACAACTCAGCTGCTAATACCTTCAAATATTCTTTGGCTCCCCTTGTGTCGAATCTATAAATTTGGGTTGAATACTCTACCCTCGAAAACTGTTGTGATCCCCTATACTTGTAAGTTATCAAGACCTTTTTCTGGCGCCGTTGCCGGGGAACATAGCTATATTTGTCGAGTCACTTGGGATTATTATCATATTATCACTATGAAGAATCTGAAGGATCCTAAGACTAAGATATTTCCCTCAAGGACGAGGGGAGGTAAGGAACTCCCATCCAGTTCTGCTTTAGATTCACCTTCTGTTATGAATAAACTTGCAACACCACCACATGATATTAATTCTGATATGTCGCAAGTTATTGATGATGCTACTTCTACTATGAATGATTCTTATGATGATGCTAGTACCTTGCTTGATAATGATGATCTGCCACTTGGTGAATTTGTTGATAAACAAATTTCTAGAGTTATACAACATGATGTTGTTGAATCTGGTGATGAGCTTGAAATTGAAACTCCTGAAACACGTGCTAGAACTAGCCTTCCTAGATATGAATTGCCTAAGGTACCGGAAGGTTATGTTATGAGTGAAGAAACAACTAGAGATATTGTTGCTTGCAATGATAGAGATGATCTAGAGAAATTACTACACAAGTATAAAGAAAAATCTCTGAATGCTAGAATGAAATGTGATCCTAAGTTTGCTACTTCACCTATATTTATTGATGATAAGGATTATGAATTCTCTGTCGACCCAGAGTTAATTACTCTGGTTGAATCTGATCCTTTCCATGGTTATGAAACTGAAACTGTTGTGGCACATCTTACTAAGTTGAATGACATAGCCACCCTTTTTCTCATGATGAGAAAACTTGTTATTACTTTATTCTCTAATTATTTCCTTTCTCATTAAAGGGTGATGCTAAAGCTTGGTACAACACTCTTGCTACTGGTTGTGTGAGTAGTCCCCAGGATATGATTTATTACTTCTCCAAAAAATATTTTCCTACTCATATGAAACAAGTTGCCTTACAGGAAATATTTAACTTTGTGCAAACTAAAGAAGAGAGTCTCCCACAAGCTTGCGGGAGGCTTTGCCAGTTACTTAATGTGTTGCCTGATAATCCTCTTAAGAAAAATGAAATACTCGATATCTTCTATAATGGACTAACCGATGCTTCTAGGGACATCCTAGATAGTTGTGCTGGTTGTGTTTTCAGGGAACGAACGGTTGGACAAGCTGAAGAATTATTGAAAAACATATTGAAAAATTATGATGATTGGACTCTTCCTGAACCACCACCTAAACCTACTCCGAAGAAGAGGGGTATTTTATATCTCAGTCCCGAAGATATGCTAGAGGCAAAGAAATCAATGAAAGAAAGAGTATTAAAATTGAGGATGTTAAAAATTTACCTCCTATTGAAGAAATACATGGGCTCAATACACCACCAATGCGTAAGGTGGTAGAGGTAAATTATCTTAGGAAGTTTAATGATAATGATAATCCTCACAATATGCATCCTAGTCAATGCCTTTATGAGTTTGAAAACTATATTAGAAAACAAGATCACTTCAATGCAAATGTGATGAAATAATTGAAATACAATTTTGATATGATTGCTCACTTGAGTGACTTGTTATTTAGAATATCAAATGATGTTAGAGGTGTTGGAAAACATGCTTCTATGGTTCAAACTCAATTAGAGCAAGTTGCTAAATCTCAAAGAGAATTGCTTGATGAAATGAATAATAATATGCATGACTTTGCTGTTAGTGTTGCAACTAGAGGAGGTAAAATGACTCAAGAACCACTTTATCCTGAGGGACACCCTAAAAGAATTGAATAAGATTCACAAAGAGCTAACACTAGTTAACCTAGTCCTTCTAAAAAGAAGAAAAAGAAAAATGATAGGACTTCAGATGCTCCTAGTGAACCTAAAATAGAGAAACCCCCTGACATAGATAATGAAGTTTCTATCTCTGATGCTGAGACTCTATCTGGTAATGAACACTCACATACCGATAATGACAAAGTTAATGATGAGGTTCATGAAAACTCTCAACCAAACAATGAAAAAGAACCAGGTAATGATGTTGAGATAGAACCACCTGTTGACCTTGATAACCCACAACCTAAAAATAAAAGATATGACAAAAGAGACTTTGTTGCTAGGAAACACGGTAAAGAAGGAGAATCGTGGATTCAAAAACCTATGTCTTTTCCACCCAAGTCAACTAAAAATAATGATGATGAAGAATTTGAATGCTTTGCTAAAATGCTGAGGCCAGTCTTTTTGCGTACTCGCTTGACTGATATCTTGAAAATGCCTCCTTATGCAAAGTATATGAAAGACATCATCACAAATAAGAGAAAAATACCGAAAGCTGAAATCTCCACTATGCTTGCTAATTACACTTTTAAAGATGGAGTACCAAGAAAACTTGGAGATCCGAGAATACCAACTATACCTTGCTCTATCAAAAATAATTTTGTGAATACTGCTTTGTGTGATTTAGGAGCTGGTGTTAGTGTTATGCCTTTCTCTTTATATAAAAGACTTGACTTGAATAAACTCACACCTACTGAAATATCTTTGCAAATGGCTGATAAATCAACTGCCGTACCTATCGGTATCTATGAGGATGTGCCCATTGTTGTTGCTAATGTTACTATTTTGACTGACTTTGTTATACTTGAGATGCCCGAGGGCGACAACATGTCGATTATCCTTGGTAGACCCTTCTTGAATACTGCAGGGGCTGTTATTGATTGCAATAAAAGCAAGATCACTTTTCATATTAATGGTAATGAGCATACGGTGCACTTTCTGAAGAAACAATTCCAAGTGAATGGTATTAATGTTATTGAAAAATCTCCGACAATCACTATTGGAAGTTTTCAAATACCTCTACCTACTGTCAAAAAGAAATATGAAATTCTTATTGTTGGGGAAATGCATATCCCCATTGAGGTAACTTAGTGATTTACGAAAGTTCTTCGGTTTCATGCTAATCGAAAGTGGTTGTTAATAAGACTTGATCAACCTTATTAATGGATAATTTTTGAACGGTATGAAGTTGATGAATTTAGTAAGCACTACTTTTTGTCCCTTATTCTCTGTTTTAATTAGTTAAATAAAATAAAATGCCATGTTTTGTCTGTTTTCTGAATTTCCCGTGCTATAAAAAAATGACCCAAAGATAAAAGTTCTCAGAATGCCCTGAAAATTTAATATTTTTTTTCTGAATATTTGAGAATTTTTGGTGCAATAAACATCAGAGGGAGGTGCACCAGGTGGGCACAACCCACCCGGGCGCGCCAACACCCCCAGGTACGCCCTGGTGGGTTGTGGTCCCCATGTAGGCCCCCTCACTTATCTCTTCTGACCACATCATCACTTACCTCCAGAAAAAAAATCCCCATTGCTCTCTCTCCCATGTTCTTGAGCTCAAACCCGCGGATTTTGATCTCTTTGCTCGAAGCTCCGTTTTTGAAACTGTTTTGGGGGATTGTTGCTTGGTATGTGACTCCATCATTTGTCCAATTAGTTTTTTTAGTGGTTTATACTTTGAATAATTAGCTACTATTGTTCTGCTGTAGATGTGCTTGCATGTTAAATTCTTAGGGTTCTAAGTAGTTTGAATGCTTCCTATGGCTTCTATGTATCCCTATGAGTAGTTGTTATCAATCTTTCAAAGTTTTGTTGACAAATTTTTGTCACTCCAAAAATTTTATTTTCAGAAAATTGTACGCAGACATGATGAACCTATTTGGAAGGAGTTCTTCGAGGAGATGATCATCTAGGCATCTTCTAGTGATAGTTTTGCTCGTCGGTCTTATGTTAAACCAAGTGAAAGTTCCACGTGAGAGGCCTCCACTAAGACATGTTTATGGCATAGTGATGAATATATGGTGCATGTGGGCATTAAGGAAGAATTTGAGCAATATGTTCACAATGTCGGCCTCGGTCCCTACCTATCAGATAAGTGTGAACAGCACCAACTTCTCACTAAATCATTTGTCAATGGATTTAAATATTTTCCACGTGAGTCTAGGGTGTCGTTTATGCTTTATGATAATCCATATACTATCCCACTGGAGAATTTTGCTTACCATTGCAAACTTCCATTTTGGGGTTCGCTTGATTAGCCATCAACGGTTAAATACGAGTCTTTCTTGACTAGCCTTTGCTACGGTGAAATAGAGGACTAAGACAAGGAAGAATAAAGAGCATTCACTTTCCTACAATTCAGTATTTTGCATTATTTAACGGGAAATGCATAGTAGGCAAGCAAGACTGTAGCGTACTTTGTGCGCCAGACTTGAGCCTCCTTCACACCGCTCTAACTGGTGAAAGGAATTATAACCTTGGAGCGATCATTGCACGTAGACTTCAGCACAATGCTAACAATGGTTGGTTCTATGGTGGAAATTATGCCACACGTTTAGCACAAGAGCTGGGTGTTTTGACTTTGCCCTTTGATCCTATCCTACCCATGCGGTATTTAGATTTTGACACTTTGAAAGAACACAAGATCCTTAAGGGAAGGGTTGATAATTTCACTTACAATCTAATGTTTAACCAAAAATCTATTGTGGACACATATTTGCCTGTGCCTGCTCTTTTTGATTATAACAGCAAGGGAAGATATTTTGTTCTTTAGAGCTAGGCCCGAGCTCATAACGCAGCAGTGGTGGCGGCACGGCGTGTTGAGGCATCCGCACCGAGATCCTCCGTGAGCTACCACACCGACTACTACCATCCACGCTACTAATTCACTACCAAGTTAGGCCAAAAGCCTAAGCTTGGGGGAGTATGTGTCTCTCACCGACATTACATTCAAGTCCATTTATTCCATTTGTCAGTGTGCACACTTTTTCATTGTATCATCCATGCTTAGATTTACTTTTTTGCTTTCTTCTTGTGTGTTTGAAAAACATTAGAAAACCAAAAAAAAGTTGTAGCTAGTTTACTTTATATGCATGCGTTGTAGTCATACTAAAAAGAAAACCCAAAAAGATTTCCTTGTTCTTCTTTTGCTTGTTGGGAGCTTTCCTGTGTAAATAGTTTTTCTCGTTTTTTCTTTTCCCTCTATGCTTGTTAAAGAAAACCAAAAACTCCAAAAATATTTCAGTGTGTTTCTATGAAATTCTTTTCTTTTCTTCGAGTTGTACTAAGGAGAAGACCATGATTAAAATGTTGAGTGGCTCTCATATGAATAATTGTTGAACTAATAAAGAGCCCATTTTACCTTGGCTTCTCCTGTTGAATAAAATGTTTGCAGATTCCAGCTTAGTCCATGGCACTCTTGCACTATTATTTTTTTCATGGCATTCGGTCGTGCAAGCGAAAGGCAATAATGACGACATTCGATGAACTAGCCATGGCAAAGAGAAACTGGTATGAACTCGACTTGTCTTGTCTGTGTACATATGTTTAACCTAGCATCCATGATTCAACCCGTTATGATTAAACATGTTTGCAATGACAATTAGAGATTATAGTTTCTCATGCCATGCATAAGTAGCTGGAGTTAAATAATGATTTATCTTAGATATCAACATAGCGTTAAAATGATTGTGATGTAGTATGATGATATGGTATCCTCCTCTGAATGTTCAAGTGGCATGACTTGGTACATGTTCATGCATGTAGTTGTATCAAAACCAACATAGCGTCTATAATGTTTATGTTCATGGTGTTCATATGCTACTCATGCTAGTGTTCAATGTTACTTATGCATAATGCATGGTTATGATCATTGTTGCTCTATAGCTGGCCGCTTCTCAATCTAAATTGCTAGCCCTCGCCTATACTAAGTGGGGATTCTGCTTGTACATCAAAAACCTTGAACCCAAAGTTATTCTAGATGAGTTCACCATACATATGTACGGTATTACCCTGTCGTCCAAAGTAAATTTGCATGGGCCACCTCTAAAAACTTCTAAAAAATTATCCATTTTGTGTGCCTAGATCGTTCATGGAACGACAGGAGGTGGTCGGTATCTTCCATTGCTAAGCAGATTATTCTCAATTCAAGTGTTTATTCACTTGCCATGGCACGAGAAAATGGGTGATAATAGGGATTCCCAGTCCCGAACTAAAAAATGCAAATAATTAAACAAAACTCCCCCGGGATTATTGTTGGTTTGGATGGCACCCGTTGTTTCGGACAAGCCGTGGAGTGTGATTGTTGGTGGAGGGGGAGTAAACCTTTACTTTTATCGCTTGGGAAACGCCACTAGCGTGCTTAGCATGGAAGATGTTGATAACTGATGGTCGTGAAGTAAACGAGAAAGGTGCATGTCTCGAAATATCATTTATCTCTGTTTTAAAAATTGAGCTCTAGCACCTCTGCAAATCATTGCTTCCCTCTACGAAGGGACTATCAATTTACTTTTATGTTGTGTCATCACCTTCTTATACAAGTGCTAGAAACTGAGTAGAGCACATCGGTCATGATTTTTGCATTGGGTGTAGCTAATGTTGGGTGCATCATGACTGGATCTTTTCTACCATGAATTACAATGTTTAGTCGTTGCTTGAACTTTGGAGGTGCTCTGCATTTATGCTTTGTGGTCGCAGAAAGGGCTAGCAAGATACCATTATTGTCATATTATATCATGGTTGTTTTGACAATGTGTTACCGTTTGAGATATCTTTTTATTGCTCGTTAGCTGATTATTTCATTTATATGAGTCACTCTAATCTTTAAGAGTTACTGTCGACATGGTTAGTTATGATGTTGGCTGGAAACCTGGGTGTTGTTTAAGCTTATTTATGCAAACAAGAGCAAAAGAGTTCGTAAAAGTTTCCCTTTCTCACTTTCAGTTTATCAACTGAATTGCTTGAGGACAAGCAAAGGTTTAAGCTTGGGGGAGTTGATATGTCTCCAACGTATCTACTTTTTCTCACACCTTTTCTCTTTTTTGACTCCAATTTGCATAATTTGAATGAAACTAACCCCGGACTGACGCTGTTTTCAGCAGAACTACCATGGTGTTGTTTTTGTGTAGAAATAAAAGTTCTCGGAATGGAACAAAACTTTGTGAGGAATTTTTATATGATATATAAGAATTTATGGAGCCAAGACCTACCGGAGAGGGGGCCCTGGGTGGGCACAACCCACCAGGGCGCGCCCCCCTCTCCTGGCGCGCCCCGGTGGGTTGTACCCACCTAGTGGCCCTGCAGACCTCAACCCTGACACTATAAATTCCTATTTTCGGAGAAAAAACTCAGGGAAAAATAATTATTGCGATCCACGAGATGGAGCCGCCGCCAAGCCTTGTTCTTCCTCGAGAGGGCAAATCTGGAGTCCGTTTGGGGCTCCGAAGAGGGAGATCTTCGTTCTTCGTCATCACCAACCCTCCTCGATCGCCAATTGCATGATGCTCCCAACCGGGAGTGAGTAATTCCTTCGTAGGCTCGCTGGTCGGTGAGGAGTTCGATGAGATTCATCATGTAATCGAGTTACTTTTGTTAGGGCTTGTTCCCTGGAATCCACTATGTTCCTAGAATGATGTTGCTATGACTTTGCTATGCTTAATGCTTGTCACTTTGGGCGTGGGTGCCATGATTTCAGATCTGAAATGTTTATGAATTCATCATTATATCCATGTTCTAGATCTGATCTTGCAAGTTATAGTCACCAACTACATGTTATGATCCGGCAACCCCGATGTGACTATTACCGAGCCCACTCCGGGTGATGACCGTAGTTTGAGGAGTTCATGTATTCACTATGTGTTAATGCTTTGTTCCTGTTCTCTATTAAAAGCAGGCCTTAATATCCCTTAGTTTCCAATATGCACCCCGCTACCATGGGAGGGTGGGACAAAATATGTTATGCAAGTTCTTTTAATAAAGCATGTATGACTATTTACGGAATACATACCTACATTATATCAATGAACTGGAGCTAGTGTTGTATCGTCCTAGGTTATAACTATCCCATGATGAATATCATCCAACAAGTCACCGATCCAATGTCTATGAACTTTTCCATATTGTTTCTGCTAAGTTACTACTGCTATCATCACTGCTACACTTGCTACAAAATTACTTCTATCACTGTTACTGTCACTATTGTTGTTGTCACCACTATCAAAACTATACTGAGCACTTTGCTGCAGATAATTAATCTCCAGGTGTGCTTGAATTGAAAACTCAGCTACTAATACCTTCAAATATTCTTTGGCTCCCCTTGTATCGAATCTATAAATTTGGGTTGAATACTATACCCTCGAAAACTGTTGCGATCCCCTATACTTGTGGGTTATCAGCGTGTACGTAGCCGCGAACTCGTGTGAAATCCCATCTTCGTCCGGAAAGGTATCCACATTTGCGTTCTTGAACTTCGTTCCGTTGTCGCTGCAAACCTTCTTGATCTTCACTTCAAATTGATTTTGGGCCTTCCTAGCGAAGTTCTCGAAGATCTTTTGGACCTGCGATTTATCATCAAGAAAGAACACCCATGTAACTCTTGAAAAATCATCTACTATGACTAGACCAATGAGTTTCCACTGAGACTTTTATAGGCATTGGGACCAAAGAGATCCATATGAAGTAGCTCGAGAAGTCTTCTCATGGTCATGATGTTCTTCACGGGGTGGCTTCCTCCAACTTGTTTTCCTGCTTGACAAGCACTACACAATCTATCCTTGTCAAATATAACATATTTCACTTCAAGGATATGATCACTTTTAATGAGCTTATAAAGATTTCGCATGCCCACATGACCTAATCTTCTATGCCACAACCAGCCTTTAGAGGATTTAGCAATTAAGAAAGTTCTAGGTTGAGCCTTTTTAGTGAAGTCAACAATGTAAAGATCACGTCTATGAATACCGGTAAACACCATTTTATGATTATCTCTATGAAACACTTGGCAATCTACTTCAGTAAATAGGACATTGAAACCAAATACAGCAAGTCTAGATACGGAAAGTAGATTATAGCCAAGATATTCAACGAGCATAACATTTTATATGGAGCCATCATGTGAGATGGCCCCCTTACCAAGTCCAACCACCTTACCCTTTGATTTATCCCCAAAGGTGACATACTTTCGAGGGTTGTTGTTTTCAGCAAGCTCACGAAACACATCCTTATCTCCGGTCATGTGATCGGTACATCCACTATCAAGAACCCATTCCTTTACTCCAGCCAGGTAGCCGCGAAGATTGGTCGTAAGACCAAAATGTATCATAGACTCATCGAGATCAAAGTCACTATCATCATCCTCATCATAGTATCCATGTTCGGCATCATCTTGTGATTGATCAATTACTAGAGAGAGTGATTCATTAGATAAGTGATCATCACAATGTTCATCTTTATGAATTCTAATGGCTTGGAAGATGATATTGCTAATGATTCCAACATCTCGTTTGACACACATGAGGTTACTAAGCTCAAATGAACAATCACCAAACTTAGCATCCTTGGTTCAACTCCACAATCTTGTCAGAGGCTCCCAAGTAACACCTAACCAATCTAGGAGACACCACTCTCCAAAAGGTAATAAATGGTGTGTTGATGATGAACTCCTTGCTCTTGTTCTTCAAGTGATAGTCTCCCCAACACTCAACTCTCTCTGACAGATTTGAATTTGGTGGAAAGATTATTTGAGTGGAAAGCAACTTGGGGAAGGCTAGACATCAAGATTCTTGTGGTTGGAATGAAATATCTTTGTCTCAACACATGAGTAGGTGGTTCTCTCTCAGAAAATGTATGCTGGAAGTGTAGGCACGTTCTGATGGCTCTCTCTACCAATGAAGAGTGGGTGGAGGGGTATATATAGCCTCCGCACAATATCTAGCCGTTACACACATTTCACCAAACTCGGTGGGACCAAATCGAGAAACTCGGTCAGACCGATATGGTTCAAAATGTGAACGTTAGATATTTTGGTGGGACCAACATGATCAACTCGGTGGGAGCGATGTGCTAGGGTTAGGGTAAAACCTCAACTCAGTTCGACCGATTACACAAACCCGGTGGGCCCAATTTTGGTAATAAGCAAAACAGAGAGTTGGTCAAACAAACTCGGTGGGACCGATTGCATATCTCAGTTAGACCGAAAATAGATGCAATAGGTAACAGAGAGTTTGCAAGACCATCTCGGTGAGGCTGAGATCCCATCGGTAAGACCAAACTAATTAGGGTTTCTCGTAGTGGCTATGTCAAATGAGCTCGGTGGCGCCGGATAGATCAAATCGATGGGGCTGAGTTTGACTTTTGGTTTGGAACATATGTGGATATGAGAAAGTGGTTGAAGGCTTTGGATCATATCACTAAGAACTTTGAGCAAGCAAGCCATTAAGCAACACCTCATCCCCTTTTAATATTACTGGCTTTTCCTATGGACTCAATGTGATCTTGGATCCCTAATATGAAAATGTAGAGTCTTGAGCTTGAGACAATCTTTGTCCTTAGCATCTTGAAGGGGTTCCACATGCTCTTGTCCAAGCCACTCCACTGTTGACCTCATCTAAAATATACTAGATGAAAATATTAGTCCAACAAGAGATATGTTGACATTAATTACCAAAATCACCCAGGGAGCACTTGTGCTTTCACAGGCATATGTTGCAGCTGCGCAATGCCTACCGTCGTGCCACTACGACCATGCCGGCTGGCGGACTAAACCCGTTCGACCACCCCATCGACTTCAACGAGCTGCGGCTTCCTGACCTGGTCTCCTTCACATCTCCGAGGAGCTAAGACGGCTCCGCGCAATGGTGGGGGCGGAACTGGACAAGGAGGGGTTGTGGGCCATTGGACGTCGTCGTTAACGAGCCGGCTCCTGTCGACCGGGAGCGGGCTCTGTGGGCGGTTGCACCCTGCATCACCAATGTCGTGCGCCTCGAGAAATAGAGGGACTTCAGTGGTGTTTTGGCATCCTCTGCATGGGCATGTCCATCTCTCGGCACAACATGACCGTTGGATCAAAGTCAGATGGTGCAGATCAGTCACTTTAGAACATAGCGTGTGGGTGTGTTTGGTTGCATTCTTATCCTAATATAGTTGTTCCCTGTTCGTGTATTTGTGTTAACCTACTAGTGTGGACTCATGCACCCTTGATGCACTCTCCCAAACACCCAACAGTGGGTCGTGAAGGGAACTCCCATCCCATGCAACCTTCATACACCCTGCCTAACACTAATTCGTGCTTCATATGGTTCATGTTTCGTGGAGTACTGTAGCACCGTACTCTCTGTGCGTTGTAGACCTAATTCTGTTAACATTGATCTCACCGTTCATTCTTGCCGGGACAGTCGAAAAAGCGGTACTATGTTACATTACTATTCGTGTAGTTGACATGCGCACGACATCATTTGTTATCGTTATATCTTACTACACTAGCAACAAGATTATGTAGTACTGACGTATGACCACTGCACATGCCTAGTAGTAGTGTAACATCCCAAATTTTCAATTTGGAATATTATACACTAGATCATCATTGCATATCATATTTCATTGCATTTTGGTTGATCCTAGAAATTCTACGCAACTCAAGGACCCTCGGAGAGAGTTGGGGATTTCATCATTTTCATATTTGAGTTTTCTCAAATTTTGAAAATAGGATCGTTTGATTTTATTTATTTCATCGTCAATTATTTCTATTATGAAAATTAAGAGAGAGGGAATAAAAGGACTTTCCCAAAATAAAGAAATATTGAAGGTTTAATAAAAAATCAAATAAGATTTTATTTTGGTTTTATTTGCTATTTTATTTGAATTTAGGAAAAATTGCACGTTTTCAAAATTGCATTTAGAGCCAAAAAATGTTCATCCTATTCTAAATATTTTATTTAGACGGAGAAAATTTGTTTTGGATTTTTAGAATTCTATTTATTTTTGTAGAATTTTTTTAGTCGTAGCGAGATTGTTTAAAAAAAGAGACCCCGTGCCCGACTGGGCCAAGGGCCCAGCCGAGCGGGCCGGCCCAGCCAGCCGCCGCCGCCTCTCGCCGGGTCGGGACAGAGTCCCGACCAGCGCCGCCGCCGCCCGAGTTCGGGGAGGACTCCGCCTCCCGAGGACGACGCCTTCCCCAAGTCGCCTCTCCCAGCCCCTTTATAACCGCTGCCCTCCCTGCAGCCCACACCGCCGCCGCCGCCGCACGCCCCCAGCGCCGCCGCCGCACGCCGCCCCGTGCCGCTTGCCGCCGCTACAAGCCGCCTGGAGCCGCCGCCCCGCCGCCTCGCTCCACTCGCCGCCCTGCCGGAGTCTTGCGGAGCGCCGCCGCCGAGGTAGCCGCCGCCCGGTTTTTGAGAAAAAGTCGTTTCGTTTTTTTATAAATCCCTGGTTTTCGTTTTTTCAAATGGATCGGTTTTTCTCCAGTATATTTATTTAGCGAGCATTCGCTCGTCCGTTTGTTTTAACGAACGCGTTTTTCGTTTAGTTCCTGTTAACGAACGTTCGTTCGTTAACCTGTTCGTCGTTTTTCTTTTTCTCGGATTAAATCCGCGATTTTTCTAAACACGATTTCTGATCCGATGTTCATTTTAGTTTATCTTTTCGCTCGTTTGTCGGAATCAGGCGATTCAAGCGCGTGGAGTTTTGTCTCGAAATCCACTTTCCGTTTAACCAACTGAAACAAGTTTTTGCCACTATAAAAAATTGCCCTAGTTTCAGATTAATAAATGAAGCTTATTTCTTTTGTCGTTTGTCTTTCGTTCCTTTGTTCGATTTGATTCTTTTTGCCAACCAGAGTTCTTTTAAGTCGAACTTTCTGGTTAGATCTCTTATTCGAGTTTTACCTGTGCATTAGATGAGTACTTATTGTATGCTTGTTTGTTTGTGATAGAGTACCCGGAGTGCGCCGCTTGCTACTTCGAATCGCTAGGTTTCACGGATCATCAGCAAGGCAAGTAACACTTTGATCATACTTCCAATTACACAGTTTTATTGCATTAGAGCAATCCTCACACATTGCATGATTAGGATCTAATTAAATTTTGGGTTTAGGAAGTAGTTGAGGTAGTGCCTATTACCTGTTATTATGAAACCTTTGGGAGTTACTTCTATGTATGCTCATTATGCCATGCTAGTAGACATGGATTGGGTGAGTGAAATCCATGACAGATGTGAGATTGTTAAATTAAAGGTTTATCTAAGGTGGCAACTTAAATACACATCTGGGTGGATTGAGGCACCTGGGTATTCCAGCGATTGCCTAATTTTCTTTTGCACTGCCACCCAGGCTCAAAGGGATCATGAGATTATTCATACTAGAAACTTCCTTGTGCAGCCACAAGCTACTATGGGCTCTAGCATAGTTGACTAAGTCATGTGAATTCTTACAGTGGTAGACTAGCAGATGTAGGGGATGTAGGTTGGTACGGTCTACCCATTCGTAAGGTGTTAGCGCTTTTGAAAGGCTATGTCTCGGTCATCCGTTTCTCAAACACCATGTAGTGCGAGAAATCCAACGGAGGAGATCGAGTCTTGAGGGGAAAAGTGTGCAAACCTCTGCAGAGTGTATAAACTAATCAAGGTTAGTCGTGCCCCCGATTATGGACATCTTGAGTATCTAGTACCTGGATTATTATGTGAATCTCATCATGTTACTCTAAAAATTAATTTTGTTGGGTTTTGTTTAATGATGATGCTTAATTGGGATTGAGAATGTTGTCAACCATTCTCAATGTTTAACAACCACCATGATAGTTAAATAAAATTTATTCCTTTGTAGTAGGGAAAAATTGGCTTTACGCAAAACTGTAACCATAGAGCTTTCCACCAGCCAAATATGCATATAGAATAGCCTTATTCTTTTATCATTCTCTATGTGTTACATTGCCAGCATATTCAATGTGCTGACCCGTTTCGGGCTGCAACGTTAATGTTGCAGACTTTTCAAACGATGATTAAGGTGCCTTTAGGTCGTGGTTCTGTACTCAGTGATGTCGTTGGAGTTGATGGACTCACTTATCTTCCAAGCCTTCCGATGTTATCGTTATTAGATGGCCTTAAGCCATATTTATTGTAATATGTTCTCTTTTGAGACTCTCGATGTAATAAGTATGTGATTGCTACTCTATTATAAATCCTTCAAGTACTATGTGGTGTCAGCATTACTAGTCCAGGGATGACACCTGAGCATAGAGATTGGACATGTTTGATGTCTGGTTGCTACAAGATGGTATCAGAGCACACGCTGACTATAGGACATGACCACTAAGCTAAAGCCCTAGATCACTACTCTGTCTTCTCATTCTGACTCCTCATCTTTTCTACTCTTTTAGGATGGCGGATGCAAGGAACAAGTTCACGCAACCGGATGAAGATACACCCTTTGGACGTCACTTGAAGGAAGTCACTAGATACCTGAACATAGGAGTACCAAGCTTCACCGGAACCTACAACGCCACTTTACCTGGAGAGGAGTGCTGGATGAGTCAAGTTCATGTTCCAGGAAGGACATTCATGCCAGTCACTCAGCCCATCGAGTTTTCCTTTGATGCACCAACCTGGAGTCTAGGAAAGAGCATGGCAGCTCACACCGCCATGGGACGCATTGGAGAAATTTACCGCAATGATCTCAAGGATACTATCTACCAGATTTGTGGGCGCCGAGATGAACACTGGGAGATGATCACCACCAGGAAAGATAGATCAATTGCAGCTTTTATCCAGGAGTTAAACCAGCACATTCAACGTTAGGAGAACCAGATGTGTGCCGACATGATGGATCTGAAGAAGGCAAGGACAAGGATCAAGGAACTGGAGGAAGAACTCAAGGCTACACGTGAAGATTATGAAGAAGAAATCGAAGTATTAGTGGAGAAGAATGATGATCTGATCAAGAAAATTGGAATATTCATGGGAGACCCTACACCAGTAGAAGAAGACGAAGAACCCAAGGAGATTCACCCGGAAGACTACATCATCATCGACGACACCGACTCGGATCCAGATGATAGCGATGATGACTATGTGGATGAAGCTAGAGCAGATATCATGGAGTCTGCAACCGAAGAATATTTCTAGTAGACCACCCCATCAGTAGTAGTAGTCCACCATGTAAATATAGTAGTCCGAGCACTTTTGTGATAGTTAGAACGATTGTATGCCCTTGTTTGATTGAATAAAGTGAATTGTTTGCTTTTGCCTCATGTGCATATGGGTAGTGTTTTCTCTCTAGACCCCTCTCTATTCTTAAATCTCATCCTTTCTAAACCCTCAGATGCCTCCGAGACGTGACCCCGGATTTACCTTCCCACCGGAGCTCACCCAGTTGATCCAGCAGCAAAACACATTGATGCAGTTGCTAGTCCAGAATCCGAATCAGGGGAACAACAACAACAACCCACCACCACCACCACCTGTTGATCACTTAGCCCGTTTTCTTAGGCTGAATCCGCCGGTGTTTTCCAGTAGCATCGAGCCGATAGTAGCAGATGATTGGCTCCACAAGACAGCAAGGGAGTTGACCACGGCAGGATGCATAGATGCAGAAAAGGTGAAGTTTGTCGCACATCAGCTTGAAGGACCCGCAGCATCATGGTGGGAGAATTTCACAGCCACTTTCCCTGTCGACACTGTCACATGGGACCAGTTCCAGCAGGCTTTCCGTACTGCCCATGTTTTAGCAAGACCTATGGCCATGAAGAAGCAAGAGTTTTGCAATTTGCACCAAGGAGGAAGGGCAGTTGGCTAGTATGTGGAGGATTTTAGTAAGCTTGCACGTTATGCCCCAGATGACGTTGCCACGGATGCGGCTAAGCAGGAGAAGTTTCTAGAAGGACTAAATGATGAGTTGAGCATGCAGTTGATGGTAGCAACCTTCAACAACTAGCAGGAGTTGGTAGATCGTGCTCTCATGATTGAAGGGAAGCAGCAGTAAATTGAGAACCGTAAGAGGAAGTATGGACAAGGGAAGTACAAATTTGGATCTCAGTAGAAGCCATGTTTTACCCCTAGACCGGGAGGACATTTTCAGCATACCCATGGAGGAGGTAGCTCGCACAATCATAATGGCACCAAGACTGGTAATGGGAATGGAGGAAGCAATGACCAGAACCGTACAAACCCATCAACCCCAGCCAAGAGAGACCTGAGCCAAGTCACTTGCTTTAAGTGCCAGAAGACCGGACATTATGCCAATGAATGTCCTGAAGCCCCGAATGGAAATGGCAATGGAAGCTCTAGGAAGAAGCCGAACCCTTTCAACAGGGGACAGGTGAACCACGTAAAAATGTGGAGGAAGTTGAAGCCCAGCCCGATGCAGTAATAGGTAAGCTTTTGGTTAAGTCATTTACTGCACTCGTTCTTTTTGATACTGGTGCATCACATTCATACATATCAAGGGGATTTTTGGATAAGTATAAACTACCAACCCAAGCCCTTAGATCACCCATGTTAGTAATCTCGCCTGGAGCAGAGTATATGGCTAGTCTATGGTGTGATCGGTTACCATTAAGGATTGGTAACTACGTATTTCCCTCAGACCTAATAGTATTGGAATCTCAAGGATTGGATGTGATATTAGGCATGGATTGGTTATCAAAGTATGAAGGGAATATTGAATGTCCCAGTAAGTCAATTTTTCTTACCACGCCAGAAGGGAGAAGGATCAAGTATGTATCCCGGCATGTGCCGAAAAGGACTCAAGTAAATTGCTTAACAGGAGTTGTGCAGGAGGAAGTATCAGTGGTGAAAGATTTCCCTGATGTATTTCCAGAAGAATTGTCAGGCGTGCCACCGGATAGAGATATTGAGTTTTTGATTGAGGTTTTGCCAGGCACAGGGCCAATATCTAAGAGACCATATAGGATGCCCGCAAAGGATTTGGAAGAGATTAAGAAGCAGATCAAGGAGTTATTGGATAAAGGTTATATTTGCCCAAGTTCTTCACCTTGGGGATCGCCAGTACTTCTAGTGGAGAAGAAGGATGGATCGTTAAGGATGGTTGTTGATTATCGAGGATTGAATGAAGTAAGCATCAAGAACAAGTACCCACTACCGATGATCAATGATCTGTTTGATCGGTTACAAGGAGCTAAGGTATTTTCCAAGATCGATCTGCGATCAGGGTACCACCAGTTGAAGATTCAAGAATAGGATATACCCAAGACATCTTTTACCACCAGGTATGGGTTGTACGAGTATACCGTTATGTCATTTGGTCTGACTAACGCCCCTGTATATTTTATGAACATGATGAACAAGGTGTTTATGGAGTTTCCAGATAAGTTCGTTGTAGTGTTCATCGATGATATCCTAGTATACTCGAAGAACGAAGAGGAGCATAAGGAGCATTTGCGCTTGGTACTTGGAAAGCTCAGAGAACATCAGTTATATGCCAAGTTTAGGAAATGTGAGTTTTGGTTGAAGGAAGTTGGATTTCTCGGACACGTTATATCTGGAGAAGTTATAACGGTAGATCCGACCAAGGTTGACACTGTGACAAATTGGGAAGCACCAACAACAGTTGGAGAGATCCGGAGTTTTCTTGGACTTGCAGGATACTACCGGAGATTCTTTGAAAATTTCTTAAAGATTGCAAAGCCTATGACGGAGTTGTTGAAGAAAGATACCAAGTTCATATGGACTGAGGAATGTAAGGCCAGTTTCCAGGAGCTGAAGAAACGTTTGGTTACATCAACTATGTTCATTTTGCCAGATCAGACCAAGGATTATGAGGTGTATTGCGACGCTTCACGTAGAGGACATGGAGTAGTGCTTATGTAGGAAGGAAGAGTTGTTTCCTATGCCTCACAACAGCTTAAGCCTCATGAGTTAAATTATGCTACGCATGATTTGGAGTTAGTAGCCGTAGTGCATGCATTGAAAACCTGGAGACACTTTCTCATTGGAAACCATTGTGAGGTGTACATGGATCACAAGAGTTTGTAGTATATTTTCACCCAGGAGGAGTTGAACCTCAGACAAAGGAGATGGTTGGAGCTCATCAAGGAATATGATATGAGATTGCATTATCACCCTGGAAAGGCTAACATAGTAGTTGGCGCGTTGAGTCGTAAAAGCCATGCTAACACACTAATGACGGGAGATTTACCAAGGGAGTTAGCCGAAAATCTTCGAGAGCTATGTTTGGAAATAGTTCCAAGAGGCTATGTAGCAGCAATGGAGATTCAGTCTACTTTGATGGATAAGATCAGAGAAGCCCAGAAGACTGACAAGGAGATTGCCTCTATTAAGGAGAAAATGATAAAAGGAAAAGCTAAAGGATTTCGTGAGGATGAGCACGATACCTTATGGTTTGAAGACCGCGTTTATGTGCCTAATGATTTAGAGATCAGGAAGTTAATTCTGCAAGAGGCCCATGATTCACCCTATTCGATTGACCCAGGAAATACCAAGATGTATCTGGATATGAAGGATATTTTCTGGTGGACCGGAATGAAGAAGGATATTGCGGAGTATGTAGCAGTTTGTGATGTATGTCAAAGAGTAAAGGCAGAGCATCAGAAGCCAGCAGGATTGCTACAGCCATTGCCGATACCCGAATGGAAGTGGGATAAGTTAGGTATGGATTTTATTACGGGTTTACCCAGAACTCGTTCAGGCTATGATTCGATTTGGGTTGTAGTCGATCGTTTGATAAAGGTAGCTCATTTCATTCCAGTAAAGACTATCTATACCAGTGCAAAGTTGGCAAAGATATACATGACCAGGATCGTATGTCTGCATGGAGTTCCAAGGAGCATTGTGTCAGATAGAGGAACCCAGTTTACCTCAAAGTTCTGGAATTAGTTGCATGAAACTTTGGGTACCAGGCTAGAATTCAGTACATCTTTTCATCCACAGATAGATGGACAGACCGAGAGAGTCAATCAGATTTTGGAGGATATGTTGAGAGCTTGTGCGCTAGATTACGGATCTAGTTGGGACGAGAGTTTGCCGTATGCAGAGTTCTCTTACAACAATAGTTATCAATCCCGTTTGAAGATGGCCCCTTTTGAAGCCTTGTACGGAAGGAGGTGCAGAACCCCATTGTCGTGGGATGAAGTTGAATACCGTCAGTTGTTTGGACCGGATCTGATTAAGGAGTCTGAATAGAAAGTAAAATTGATTCGCGGTAGGCTCAAGGTAGCCCAGTCCAGGCAGAAGAGCTACGTAGATTCTAAACGCGAGGAGACATTTTACGAAGTCGGAGACCGAGTTTACCTTCGAGTATCTCCCCTTCGAGGAGTTAAGCGCTTTGGAGTTAAGGGTAAATTAGCGCCACGTTTTGTAGGACCATACAAAGTTTTGGAGCGTATGAGAGAAGTAGCCTACAAGTTGCAATTGCCCGAAGGATTGTCAGGAGTACATGACGTGTTCCACGTTTCCCAATTGAAGAAGTGCCACGCAGAGATGGCTGATATAGCGCTGAGAGATACGGTGCCACTGGAAGCGATTCAGTTGGACAGTGATTTGACCTATGAGGAGAAACCAGTCAAGATCCTTGAGCATGCCAGCCGAGTCACCCGCGACAAGGTTATCAAGTTTTTCAAAGTTCAGTGGAGCCACCACACGGAAGATGAAGCCACCTAGGAACGAGAGGAAGATTTGCAGAATGACCACCCTCACCTATTTTCTAGCCAACCCGAATCTGGAGGGCGAGATTCATCTTAAGGGGGGTAGGTTTGTAACATCCCAAATTTTCAATTTGGAATGTTATACACTAGATCATCATTACATATCATATTTCATTGCATTTTGGTTGATCCTAGAAATTCTACGCAACTCAAGGACCCTCGGAGAGAGTTGGGGATTTCGTTATTTTCATATTTGAGTTTTCTCAAATTTTGAAAATAGGATCGTTTGATTTTATTTATTTCATCTTCAATTATTTCTATTATGAAAATTATGAGAGAGGGAATAAAATGAATTTCCCAAAATAAAGAAATATTGAAGGTTTAATAAAAAAATAAATTAAGATTTTATTTTGGTTTTATTTGCTATTTTATTTGAATTTAGGAAAAATTGCACGTTTTCAAAATTGCATTTAGAGCCAAAAAAATGTTCATCCTGTTCTAAATATTTTATTTAGATGGAGAAAATTTGTTTTTGGCATTTTTAGAATTTTATTTATTTTTCTAGAATTTTCTTTAGTCGCAGCAAAATTGTTTAAAAAAAGAGAGATCACGTGCCCGACTGGGCCAAGGGCCCAGCCGAGCGGGCCGGCCCAGCCAGCTGCCGCCGCCTCTCGCCAGCTCGGGACAGAGTCCCGACCAGCACCGCCGCCGCCTGAGTCCGGGGAGGACTCCGCATCCCCAGGTCGACCCCTTCCCCAAGTCGCCTCTCCCCGCCCCTTTATAACCGCCGCCCCCAGCACCGCCGCCACACACCGCCCGCGCCGCCTGCCCCCGCCCCGCGCCGCTTGCCGCCGCTGCATGCCG
>NC_041386.1:348540211-348562062 GCF_002162155.2 Triticum dicoccoides
CCGCCGCCCTGCCGCCTCACGCCACCCGCCGCCCTGCCGGAGTCTCGCCGGAGCGCCGGCGCTAAGGTAGCCACCGCCCGGTTTTTGAAAAAAAGCCATTTCGGTTTTTTTTAAAAAATCCCTAGTTTTCGTTTTTTTAAATGGATCGGTTTTTCTCCGATTTATTTATTTAGCGAGCGTTCGCTCGTCCGTTCGTTTTAACGAACATATTTTTTGTTTAGTTCCTGTTGACGAACGTTCGTTCGTTAACCTGTTCATCGTTTTTCTTTTTCTCGGATTAAATCTACGATTTTTCTGATCACGATTTCTGATCCGATGTTCGTTTTAGTTTATCTTTTCGCTCGTTTGTCGGAATCAGGCGATTCAAGCGCCTGGAGTTTCGTATAGAAACCCTCTTTCCGTTTAACCAACTGAAACAAGTTTTTGCCACTATAAAAAATTTCCCTAGTTTCAGATTAGTAAACGAAGCTTATTTCTTTTGCCGTTTGTCCTTCGTTGCTTCGTCCGATTTGATTCTTTTTGCCAACTGGAGTTCTTAAGTTGAACTTTCTGATTAGATGCCTTATTCGAGTTTTACCTGTGCATTAGATGAGTACTTATTGTATGCTTGTTTGTTTGCGATAGAGTTCCCAGAGTGCGCCGCTTGCTACTTCGAATCGCTAGGTTTCACGGATCATCAGCAAGGCAAGTAACACTTTGATCATACTTCCAATTACCCAGTTTTGTTGCATTAGATCAATCCTCACACATTGCTTGATTAGGATCTAATTAAATTTGGGTTTGGGAAGTAGTTGAGGTAGTGCCTATTATCTGTTATTATCAAACCTTTGGGAGTTACTTCTACGTTTGCTCATTATGCCATGCTAGTAGACGTGGATTGGGTGAGTGATATCCATGACAAATGTGAGATTGTTAAATTAAAGGTTTATCTAAGGTGGCAACTTAAATACACATCTGGGTGGATTGAGGCACCTGGGTATTCCAGTGATTGCCCGTTTTTCTTTTGGACTGCCACCCAGGCTCAAAGGGATCATGATATTATTCATACTAGAAACATCCGTGTGCAGCCACAAGCTACTATGGGCTCTAGCATAGTTGACTAAGTCGTGCGAACTCTTACAGTGGTAGACTAGCAGATGTAGGGGATGTAGGTTGGTACGGTCTACCCGTTCGTAAGGTGCTAGCGGTTCTGAAAGACTACGTCTCGGTCATCTGTTTCTCAAACACCATGTAGTGCGAGAAATCCAACGGAGGAGATCGAGTCTTGTGGGGAAAAGTGCGCAAACCTTTGCATAGTGTATAAACTAATCATGGTTAGCCGTGTCCCCGGTTATGGACATCTTGAGTATCTAGTACCTGGATTATCATGTGAATCTCATCATGTTAGTCAAAAAATTAATTTTATTGGGTTTTGTTCAATGATGATGCTTAATTGGGATTGAGAATGCTGTCAACCATTCTCAATGTTTAACAACCACCATGATAGTTAAATAAAATTTATTCCTTTGTAGTAGGGAAAAATTGGCTTTACGCAAAACTGTAACCATAGAGCTTTCCACCAGCCAAATATGCATATAGAATAGCCTTATTCTTTTATCATTCTCTATGTGTTACATTGCCAGCATATTCCATGTGCTGACCCGTTTCGGGCTGCAACGTTAATGTTGCAGACTTTTCAAACGACAATTAAGGTGCCTTTAGGTCGTGGTTCTATACTCAGTGATGCCGTTGGAGTTGATGGACTAACTTATCTTCCAAGCCTTCCGCTGTTATTGTTATTAGATGGCCTTAAGCCATATTTATTGTAATAAGTTCTCTTTTGAGACTCTCGATGTAATAAGTGTGTGATTGCTACTCTGTTATAAATCCTTCAAGTACTGTGTGGTGTCAGCATTACTGATCCAGGGATGACACCTGAGCACAGAGATTAGACCGTTTGAGGTCTGGTCGCTACAAGTAGGAGCACTGTGCATGTTCAAGTGGCTGCCGTGTTTCGCACTCCTCCGTCGTAAGAGTGGAAACGCTTGTTGTAATCATTTTTTTTCTTCAGAAAAACAGTGGACACGCTCTACCGTGCGGATCCTCCTCGATGGTCGTCGAGAACCTTTCTACTCAGTTTCACCAACGTGTGGGAGAGCTAGCATCGGGGTCCACCTGCCATGCACTAAATTACTCTACACTAGAGTGCCCAGCTGCACGGTGGACTACTCCGATCAAAGCACCGCAGTAATGCCCAATGAGCCATCAAATCACAAAACCTCCTCCTTTCTAGCGGTAAGTTGGACGGATGAAACAACCATCATTTCACTCTTCTCTCTCAGCTTCCTCTCTTGAAGAAAACCCCTACTTGCTTCTCCCTCACCTTGTTCCTCATTTCTTCAAGAAAACCCCGACCTGCTTCTGCCATTGTTCTTCTCTCCCAAAGAAGGAAAGGTGAGCGCATCAATGGTGTTGATTCTGGCCAAGGCCCGGTCTTGCAACCCCGAGACTGATGCTATAACTCCCTCTCTGTTCTTCTTTTGGGTTTGTGATTATGGTTTCTTTTCTTTTATTTCTATTTGTCAGTTTCTTGATGGACGCTGGAGCACCGGTCGAAGTTATGTCTATGGCTCTGGCCAAAACCATCGACGCTCATGGTACGAAGAAGCAGAAGCACCCTGCCGGGACTACCGCACACAAGCTCAAAGCCATCGCCTGTCCAAGGCCCCCTCTCCGGGATCCCTCATTAAGAAAGTCCAGGTAATATGCAGTACTAGTACTGGTAGTAAAACTTTCTGGGTGATCTTAATCTTCTTGACAATCTTTTTCTCGATCTTGATCGTGTTTTTTCATCTAACATGCAGTACTAGTACTAGTAGTATGACTTTCTAGGTGATTTTTGTGTGCCAAATGACGGTTCTAAATTCCTCTTTTGACCAAAACATGCAAGAGGTTGACATTGATTTCTTATAGATTACTTTCAACTACTTTATGAACATCAATGCTACCTTTGAAGATGGTATATTTGCCTTAGTAACCTGTGTTATGAATATTGCAAGTAATCCCTCTGCTCTGATGCCTTTGACGACATGTTCTAGTGTCTTTCTTCACTCATTTCTGTGCGTATATGTAGTCATATATGGAGTAAAATATCAAAAATCATCTTATATTTCTGAACATAGGTAGTAAAAAAATATTTGGTTTCTGCTTGAATTAGAACCAGGTCCGCGGTGGAGAAGAAGTTCTTAAAGTCATACAGTGTCAACTGGAAGACCTGAGGATGAGTTCTGCTGCTAAACTATCCTGCTATTGTGACCTTGTCGCCACATGTCCTGAACTAGTGTTTTCCTGTAGCATTGTTGTCAGGCATGTTCTCGAGGCTGTAGTTGACCACAACAATTTCCTGTTTGTGCCTTCGATTATGAAGGGTGTGGTTCTTGTACAGCTTCCCGACAAATCTGATGCGGCATGTCTTCATCGTCATGTTTAGTAGTAGAAAGACCACTATGTTAGGTTCTCCAAGGTTGACGAGATCGTGATGGCGCACGTAGACATCTCTCCCGGAGTCCTTGGCCTAGTCAGTTATGCGGGGTTCATCCCGTAGGTCGGTGGCAAGAAATAGTCTGTAGAGTTTAATTAGTGGAACTTTGCTTGTATGTAGTAAGTACTATTGTTTAGTACTTGATTTGTGTTTGTGAACCCGGTATTGTTTAGTACTGCCACTTTTGGTGTGTGGTGAGTCCAGAAAACAGTCTATGTTAATGTATGTCCACTCAATTCAGTTTGTATATTTTGAAGTATCCATATCATCTTTCTTGTGAGGACGGTTTATCAATTATGGTTACACCCCAATATCTGTACCACTAGGATTTATCGCACCCACCAGGATTTCCAGTCCCATGGATGTTCGGTCCATACGATTTTTCATGACCTTTGGACTATCCTTCTTGTGGGAGTAGGTGGGGGCCCTGCATGCCACGCGTAGTTGGATGACCAATCTTCTATTTAGTACTTCAACATAGTGATTTCTTGGTAAGGATTCACTCGTGTCACATCAAGTAAATATTATTGATTTAATGCCATGTTTTCTTTCTTTTGCTCCAATTTTACGATGCAGGTTTTTCCATGTGACATTCATCATAGAAAAAACCGTTTGGTTTGCTCTACGATGGCTAGTTTTGCAGGTTTCACTTCTTATGTCATGTCAGTAAAGAAGGCATTGTCCATCACTTATATTACTGGAAAAAATTGGATCAGTCTGTTGTCTGAGTACAAGCTGAATCCCTATGATGAACTGCAGTTTGGTATAATAAACATGCCACAATTAGTCCTTCTCGGGTCAAAAGAAATGAAGAAAAAGACTAGATCACGATCACGGAGCCTAGTCAAGTTAGAAAGCTGATCATAGTAGACGAGACACGATCGCCGCTGTCTTGCACATCGGTACCACCTTCAGCAACGGATCGAGCACCGACAGTAGCTCTAGCACTAACACCGGCAGCAGCTCAGTCTGATCCAGCTGAGGTTTGGGCACCGACCGCGTCAGCGGATCAGGCTGATCTACTAGAGGATCGGGCATCGACACCAGCAACTGCTCCGACACCAGCACCAGCTCTACAAGGAGAACCATCTCCGGCAATAGCAGCAGCACTACCAGTCGCACCGGCACGGGCAGCAGCAACGGCTTCGACACCTGCACCAACAATTGCACTTGCATCTGCTTTGGCCCGTGTAGCGGCAACGGAACCAGCAGGTGCACCGGCAAAAGATTGGGTTGCAGTTTGTACTTCATATACCAAAGTCCTTACAAAAACCGACATGTCCACCTTGGTAAGCATTGGCCGCCCAAGTGCTTCGTTCTTTTTTCTCTCCATGTTGTTTCACATGATTCACTGTGTTGATCTAACTTTTTATGTATGTCTTCTTGTTTGCAAACAAAGAATTCCTAGAGCAACGAGGGAGTCGTTCAACAATCCGGACGACCATGGCCAAGTTTCTTTTACCATGCGCATCCTTGGTGTGAATGAACCTGCTCAATATACCGTAAGTACAAATGATGATCGCAAGATGATTGATGCTAAAGGATGGTCAAGGTTCAAATCTAAATCATATCTTGTGGTAGGGGATGATGTCAAAATCGAACCTTCTCAACAAGGAGAGCTGGTCCAAAATCAACTTTGAAATTCTTCAGTAGCACCAGGCAACTGCCGAACGGATCTATCTTGCGAGAGATTTTGATGTAATAATCTGGCATGGTGAAACATGTGTCCTGTGTGTATAAGTAGTACGACAGTATTATTTATCACAAGGTATATCATCAATGGAATTGCAACTCTGATTGCTGGTGAGGAACTGTCGTTTTATTTCATTCCAACAGCTGTTGTGCTTTATTCAATTTTGTGTATTCTCCTTGCGAGAGCATCTAAAACCAGCGCCGTACCGATCGCTTGCAATATGAAAAACGCTGAGGTAGAACACATGGGCCCCCAAACATGCAGGCCCACCGGACTGTGTTCCAAAGTCCAGAACTGTGAGCCTGTCTGAGTATTATATTCTCAGCTGAACCCCCATAATGCCCGTGCGTTGCACGTAACATCAAGATGCATTTGCATGAGTATTTTATCTTGTGAGAGAAAAGGATGAATGAGGGAAGGCCTTATTTGCAAATGTGGAGAGGTGTGTGGGTACCTTCTTTCAAAATTGCCATAGTTTCCTTGCTATCCGTCAGATATAAATCCGACGGCCTATATGGCAGGATGATATGGACACCATCATAACCAACTCGTCTATACTATGTTAAAAAAACTGTATTTGTTATAATTATATATGTTATATATATTCCCCTTGATTTTTCTTATGTATAAAGCTATGATATAAAAGATTTTTATATTTCTTTACAGAGGGAGTCTCTCTATGTCAAAAATATATTTATGTGTAACTACTTACTCCTGTCTTTCTACTTCCCTTCGCTGATATGTGGGGCATCCGGCAATGGGGTCCATGTGCCATATGCACGAAATTAGAGTGCACAACTGCACGGTAGACACACCCCAGTCGTAGCGCCACAGTAATGCCCAATGAGCCATCAAATCACAAAAAAACCCACCTTTCTAGCTTTAGCAGTAAGCTGGATGGACGAAGTGATAATATTTCACTGGGCCTGAATCCCCTTTTCCCTCGTCTGCTTGTTTAGAGAAAACCCCCTTGATGGTGTCCTAGACTAGGGGGTACTCACCACATCGTCTCCCAATCAGTTGGATTGGGCCGAGGACCCCTACGACCGTATGCTCATGAGCCAGTTCGGATAGCCGATGTATACACGAGGAAGATTCCATAAGACTTGGTGATCAAGACAAGGACTCCTCTCCACCGGCGTATTCGACTAGGACTCTTGTTATCCTAGGCCTCTGGTACATTATGTAAGCCGAGGCCAGGCTAGTCGGTAGATTTTTATGACATTACTCATCATACCTGTAGGGTTTAGACCACAACATATGATCTTGAGGTAGATCAACTCTTGTAACCCCTATACTCATCAAAGTCAATCAAGCAGGAAGTAGGGTATTACCTCCATCAAGAGGGCCCGAACCTGGGTAACATCGTGTCCTCAGTCTGCTGTTACCATCGATCCTTAGACACACACTTTGGGACCCCCTACCCAAGATTTGCCGGTTTTGACACCGACAATGGTGCTTTCGTTGAGAGTTTCGCTGTGTGATCGGCAAAGGATCAATGGCTCGCCCGCAGAACAACTACGATGCCGGCATCTTCATCGCCGGCTCGATTGGTCACCTTGGCTCGACCGAGGATCGCGCTCCATCTCCGATTGTCATGTTCGGACGGGGGCCTTCATCAACATAAACTCCGATCTCTATCAAGATCATGGAGGAATCATCCATGGAGCTCGGGGGCTCAACGTCAACATTGCCCTCGGGCGACCATGCTGTTTTTCTGAACAACGAACTTGTATCCGCTGCCACCACCTCCTCGAGTATCGCTTTGATGATTCCTTTGGTGGAATTGTGCGGAATTGAGTCTACAACAACTATGCAAAATTTCGTCGAGTTCCGATGGAAGAATATCGGGAAATCTATGATATACCGGAATCCTGTCAAATCTGGACGAGAATCTGGACGAGTTTAGTGTGTGGTCTCCAGAATCTAGCTCGAACGTCCTTTGGAAGATCCAGCCGTTGATCGACTGCGTAATTCGTATATCTACCACCCCTCAAAATTTCTGCTCGATCCAACCGTACAAACTCCGGGAACCTTCCGATGAGTGCATCACTTTTCGGACCTGTTTTCTGCGTGAATACGGATCCGACCAGAATTCATGTTTCTTTATGAACATGATATTGGACAACATTTTTAAAAGGAATTTGCTTTTATGGTATTGGGCGTTGTTTTTAACACGTTCCGATAAAATTTTAAGCTTTTTTGAGGCACTCTTCACCATCACGCTGGTGTCACACCAGTCCGGTAACATTGTTCCACGTCTGCCGATCTGTGCTAGACAGATCGTCGCTTCATCGAGCCGAGCCTAACCTTATCGGATCATCAGCTCAGCAAGCCGAACAAGAGTTTGACAACGCGAAGGGTAAATCATCACAAACACCATTGCCCCACGAATTGCATGGGTCAGGCGCGCCGACATCGCCGCTCGGTCACTTCATCAATCCGGTATTGACCGCATCACAAGTTATGACTAGCGTCGGCATGGCCGCACTGTTGCTTTTGCAAGCCGATGTCCATAACGCCAAACTGCTTCAACACCTCGGCTGACATGGCAGCTGCAACGTCTCCTTAGTGACCCGCTCCGTCGTATCGGCTAGACCGGGGACTTTGCTACTTATTTATCAACATACTCCGGTGACTTTGGCGTCACCAGCCGACCAACTTCGTCACGTTACCTGGACTGGGAGCTTTGCCTCGGCGACCCACCTTTGGTAGCGTCGCCATGCCGTCGCTTTATCGCCCATCAGGCAATGGGTGTGCGGATCGAGTCCCAAATTTGGGAGTAACCTTTCTCCAGATTGCTACAACAGATAAAGCAGGTGCTATTTATCCTATTATTATTTTATTGCTTGTTTATTTTTCCCAAGGAATTATTACTCCGGTTTGTTTCATCATCTATACACGGGTCTACCAAATGGTGGCCGCATTAACAACGTCATGTGGTGATTCGGTCAGTTTCCGTATATAGTTCGGCGAATGCCGCATCCGGAACTCAGACCGGCCTGTGAATTCAGGCTTGGCCACGCTTTCAGCGCGTCACGCCGACGCCTCGCATCGACATGTCTTTGGTGCCAGGCCACATCTCCTTCAATAAATTATTTTTGCGAAAAGCAATTATCCTTTTTGTACCGAACTATTTTATGTGTGTAGGTGATCGACTTCGACTATGTCACGCGGTCACTTTGGCAAGCCGACGTCGTTGTCCCAATCGGCTCGTGTGATCACCTTGTTGGTCGAATCGCCATACCGACATGTTCGGTTGCCTCGGGGACTTCGGCATCACTGAAAGATCTCTACGTCATCGAGTGATCGGCACACGGGCCATATTTCTTTTATTACTCACTTTGCATAAATTATTAATTATGCAACAATTTTTTTATTATTCCTATTATCTCCAGCTTGCACTATTTTCTGTGCACAGGTAAAGGATCCGGGTCGGGCAGCGCTGTCACCTCGGTGTACCGACGTACCACGTCACCTCGGCTGGACCGAGGGCTTCGTCATTACTTCATTAAGCCACGTCGGGCACTTCGGCGTCACACTGCCGACCTGCATTGGCCGTTCCATGTCTCCACTTTGGAGTGCCGAGCTCTTCGCTCCGCCACCTCGGGACTGGCTTGGGGGCTGGGACCTTGTCCCATCATAAGCTCGGGCCTGCATCGACGCCGAGCACATTAACGAGCTAAGTCACTTCTGTGCTTAAAAACCTTTAGTTTTAAATTCTGTTCGGTTCGACCAAGCATTATGCTTTTTTGACAATAACTCATTTGCGAAATACTTTCTTTGTCAAAACCTTGTTTGTTGCAAGCATATTCAAATACCCCGTTTACTTGGGGGCTTCCTTTATGAAGCCTTTCCTCTTGCATATGATTATACTTGTACGGCTTCGTTCCTTGTTCGTGTATTACGCCACAATATGCACCATGTTGACTTAACTGTTTCGCAAGCTGGGGTGCCTGGCTCCTATGCTTACCCCTACGTTCCCGATTGTTCGGCTAGGCGGTAAAGGGAGCACCTCTGTGATTGTTACTACCGGGTCATCCGAGTTAGTACCTCAGACTGGGTGAAGCCGGAAGCTAGCGCTCTTATTGTTTTCAATAATGGTCGGTGTCGGTGTCAAAACTGGCAGATCTCGGGTAGGTAACAGGAGGCGGGGGACAAGATGTTTACCCAGGTTCAGGCCCTCTTGATGGAGGTAATACCCTACTTCCTGCTTGATTGTTCTTGATGATATGAGTATTATATGAGTTTATCTACCACGAGATCGTAGAGGCTAACCCTAGAAGCTAGCCTATGGTATGATTGTTTGTTGTCCTACGGACTAAAACCCTCCGGTTTATATAGACACCGGACGGGGCTAGGGTTACACAAGGTCGGTTACAAGGGAGGAGATCTACATATCCGTATTGCCTAGCTTGCCTTCCACGCCAAGGAGAGTCCCATCTGGACACGAGACGAAGTCTTCAATCTTGTATCTTCATAGTCCAATAGTCCGGCTGTCCGGAGACCCCCTAATCCAAGACTCCCTCAGTAGCCCCCGAACCAGGCTTCAATGACGACGAGTCCGGCGTGCAATATTGTCTTCGGCATTGCAAGGCGGGTTCTTCTCCAAATCCTGAATATCTAAGTTGTGTCCGGCTCCCATAAATGTTGGACTTCTTGGCTTCTAAGTTATGTCCGATGGAAGAATATCTAAGGGCCATGTTCCACACGTCGAGCGAATGCGGGGAGCCAGGGCATTTTTACATTTTCCCCCCTCACCAGGTAAGTAAACCTCCTATTAAAGGGATGGAGATTCTTAGATCCAATCCACACCATCTTCCCATGGCGAGAATCCATCGGAGCGCGCTCGGAGAAATCCATTCCATCATGGCCGGCCATCGCAGATCCTCCTCTCACTCCCGTAGCCCCAAGCCCGGTGATTGGGAGAAGTGTTCCGTCCCACACGGCCGATTAGTAGAGTTGCGGACCCAGGGATTTCTCCCTCCGGAGTATATGGTTCTCGTTAGAGCCGGGCTCGCCACTTATAATGGCGGGGAGCAAGCGGAGAGATTCCCCAATCCCTCCAAGGGGCAGTGGGTATGCCTTGTCCCTTAATTACTAAGGGGAATCGGATTTCCGATTCATCTGTTCCTCCATGGACTCCTGGAGTTTTACGGCCTCTAGTTGCACAATTTCAGCCCCGCTTCCATATTACACATCGCTGGCTATGTTGCCATTTGTGAGCTGTTTTGGGGCAGTGAGGCTCATTTCGAGCTGTGGAAAAGGCTATTCCACCTTGTGCCCCGCACACAGAAGGGGTCACTTTATCAAGTGAGCGGAGCCGAAATATGGTGCATCGCCGAGACCGGATACCCGTCCAGTATTCCAAAGAAGACGTCCGAAGACTGGCCTTCGGAGTGGTTTTACATGGAGGATGTCCCTCTTCCAGACCCTGTTCGGCTATGTCTTCCTGAGTTCGACAATGCTCCTCTGAAGAAACGTCGAAGTTGGCGCCCACGGAGCCCCAAGGAGGAAGATAACGGAGAAGTCCTTTATCTGATGAACGGGATTAAAGCGCTGGTTCAATCAGGATTGACAACAATCGAGGTTATGTCAATATGCAAGATGCGGGGTGTGCAACCACTTCAATATCGACGGCACCCCCTGGGGTGTTTTAACGGGGAAGAAGATGCCACCCATTGCGGGTGCAGGGGAACGGACTCACCTGCTGCTTTAGCAAAAGTTCTGTCCTAGTTATTCAAGGGAGAGGAAGAGGAGTTCATCCACATTAAACCACGGGACGGATTCTCCATGTACAACCCTCCAAGCTGGGTGAGTTGTACCCTTTTACTCTCAACCTTCCCGCATTCTTCATCGTAGGTACTAACCTTGCCATTTGATGGCAGGAACTGCGAAAAGCCATAAGGGAGGTCAACAACCCAGCTCCAGAGGACCCTGGTCGGGCCCTCGATCCCGGACTTGAAGAGGATCCGGACATATTCGTGGAGCTGATAGACAGGCAATTCTATCAATTGAGCTGCGACGACGCCATGGTGTCCATAACGACCGACCATCTGAGACTACTCCCTGCGTCGCATGTAAGAAAAACCAGAGTCCCAACTCCCAAAAAAGGATTCCCTTTTATGCACTTCACCTACCGTACATGTATGGTGTCTCACAGGGACGGCCTTCGGGACGCCGTGCCGAACCCGCAGCAACTTGCCAACAAGAGGCGCCGAAGCCGGGTAGGCAAAAAAGGAAGGCGGTCAGGACGGAGACGCCATCACTAAGGTATAACACAAAACCTCATTCCGTGGTTGTCATCTTGCTTTAAATATAATGACATCCATGTTTCCTAGAAAAAACGCCCGCCGGACTATATCCGGAGAGGCTGCCGATCACGCCTCGACCAGTCGGGCTCCAGGGCCGAACATAGAGGCGGAAGCTAACGCGAGGCAGACGCCAGATGTTCCACCTACAGAGGATGCGGACAGACTATCCGCTACAAATTCCGAAGTGGAGAGCGCCATGAATCACAGGCGTCGCCGGGCCGTATTCTGTGACGCTTGTTTCTCACCAGAGGCATTTGATGCCTTTAATTCCGGAGACGCGTACATCGGTGCTGCTCAAAATGGTCTTGTCAGAGCCACGGACCAGTATGTAAGGGATATACGGGTAACTAAATCTGATGATTATATGTATTAGTAGCCCCTGAGACTTGAAACAGTTGACACAACTGATTTAAGGATCATTTATTTGAGTAGGTTCTTACAAAGAAGAATTACCAATTGTCTCAAGAGCTGGAAGAGTGCAAGGCCCAGCTAGGGGCCGTTGTTGTCGCGTTCAGGGAGTCCGAGAAGGTTCCCTCTGGTAACACCTATTTCCCTTGCAAAGAAGGCAGGTACCAGGTAGTATGCGGCATTTATGCAAATCTAGCAATAGATGTTGTAGGTGACCCCGGAGTGAATCCGAAGGCCGTAGTGGTGAATGGGGCACTTGTTGATCGATAGCTAAATGCTGGTGAGCGCATGCTTACGTGAGCCAGGCAGGATAAAAACAATCTCCAAGATGCCAATACCCGATTGGGCGAGGAACTGAAAGATGTTCGGGCCCAGCTAGCGGACTTTGTGAAGGAGAATAAGCGGCTTCGGCGCGACATTTTTGTAAGTGCTTGAACGAACTTTTAAAGGAGTTCAGCAAAGAAGCCGGCTCACAGAGTTGTGTCTGCAGGTATGTTGACGGGTCGTCCCGCGGAAGAGATGCCCGGGTGTTTGGGTGATCTTCTACCAGAGCTCTCACAACTGCACGAGCAAGTTCGGCAGGTGATGCAGGGTTTTGCCCAAGCCTTGTGGCCGTCCGCATCCCTGCCAAGAGGCATGGGAGAGCTTGTAGATAAGCTCAAGGGAGCGCGGCAGCGCTTCCGATTATGGAAGATATCAGCTTGCCGACAAGGTGCGAGGGAAGCCTGGGCTATGGTGAAGACGCGATACACCAAAGCGGACCCAAACCACATGGCCGAGGTCGGACCTGTGGGGCCTGATGGGAAGGAGATTCCCGTCAGTTTAGTGTATGATCAAGTAGAATTAGCCGCAAAGTATTCACAACAGGATTGTAGGCTAGACAGCCTGTTGGATGGTATAGAAGAAGTTTTAATTAGTCTTAGTCACTGTGTACTTCAAGTGACATATGTGATGTCCCTAGCCGGATTGTAAATCATTTGTCATGGTGGACCTTTTTGCTTCGACCTTTGGACCTGATAGTCCGGAGTGTATCCGAATACCTGCTCGATTATGTAAAAACCGGGGTATGCATGGAAACCAGGTGTAGGGGTCATAAGTGCTTGAAAAGACAAGTACCCAACTAGTTATGTTATATTACATGGGTAGTAAGAAACATCTTCCAAGGAGAATAGTTCCGTTAAGGGTTCCTTTCCCTGGGTACGCATGCCCTAATGTGCATGTCCGAACTGCGAAAAGGAATGCAGGCTATAAACATATGGGGGCATTTTTTCAAATTAAATAAAAGTCAACTTTTGTTCGCTGACCGAATATTCCCTTAAGAACGCTAGCTTTCGGTTTCACCCAGTCTGTGGTACACATCTGGCTGGCCCGACACTAACAATCGCAGAGGTGCTCCCCTTATGCCCTAGCCGAATTGACGGGAACGTAGGGCATAAATACAAGAGCTAGGCAACCCAGCTTGACCAAAACTTAAGTCATATCGATGCATATAATGGCGAAAAAGGGTACATGCGGAAGAATAACACATGTGCGGGACGTAAGGTCCAGAAAAATAGTTATACTAAGCTTCTTATAAGAAGGCCCCAGGTATAATGAGCGCAGCTAGCATGGTGCGATTGTGCAACCAAGACACAAGTTTAGCCCTTTAGGGCCCTGATGAGAAATAAAAGGAGTGGAAAGAGAAAAGATAGAGATGGAAAAAATTGACGGAGGTGAGGGGATGAACATATAGTCCGGCGCTAGGCGTAGAGTCATCGTAGTCTTGCTGCGTTCCATGGGTTTGGCTTGAGTCTATTATCCGATGCATCCCGCAGACGGTATGCTCCACCGGTCAGAACTTTGTCAATAATGAAGGGACCTTCCCATTTGGGCTTGAGCTTGTTCTTTTTCTTCTCCGGTAGGCGTAGAACTAGTTCGCCAACGTTGTACGTTTTGTCCCATACTTCTCTGCTTTGATACCTTCGAGCCTGTTGCTGATAAAATGCGGAACGGGCATTTGCCACGTCGCGCTCCTCCTCCAGGGCGTCCAAACTATCCTGCCGATCGAGCTCGGCCTCTTTTTCCTCGTACATGTGCACTCGAGGTGAGTCATGAATTATGTTGCAAGGCAAAACTGCCTCTGCGCCGTACACCATAAAGAATGGTGTGTATCCAGTAGTGCAATTCGGCGTGGTCCGCAGCCCCCATAGTATGGAGTCGAGCTCCTCTACCCAGTGCGTGTTTGATTCCTTTAAGGACCGCACTAGTCTGGGTTTAATGCCGCTCATGATAGGACCACTTGCTCGCTCAACTAGACCATTAGTTTGCGGGTGATAGATAGAAGCATAGTCGAGCTTGATGCCCATATTGCTGCACCAGAGTTTCACCTCATCGGCTGTAAAATTCGTGCCGTTGTCAGTGATGATGCTGTGCGGGATGCCATAATGGTGTACAACCCCAGATATGAAGTCTATCACCGGTACGGATTCAGCCGTCTTGATGGGTTTGGCTTCTATCCATTTGGTGAATTTATCCACCATGACCAGTAGGTATTTTTTCTTATGGGTTCCCCCTTTAAGGGGTCCAACCATGTCAAGCCCCCAGACCGTGAAGGGCCAAGTAATGGGGATTGTTTGGAGGGCGGTAGGCGGCATATGGCTTTGGTTTGCAAAAAGCAGGCAACCGATGCAATGTTGGACCAGATGTTGTGCATCTTCCCGCGCCGTCGGCCAATGAAAACTTGTACAGAAGGCCTTGCTTACAAGGGCCCGGGCTACGGTGTGGTGGCCGCCGAGTCCGGCGTGGATTTCTGCCAAAAGCTTCCGCCCTTCCTCTTCAAAGATGCACCTTTGAAGGACTCCGGTAGTGCTTTTCTTATAAAGCTCTCCCTCGTGGACCTTGTAGGATTGAGATCGCCGCACTATGCAGCGTGCCTCATTTTGGTCCTCGGGTAGTTCCTACCTAGTTAGGTAGGCCAGGAATGGCTCTGTCCAGGGGGCGATGACAGCCATTATTACATGGGCTGAAGGTGTTCTTTCAATGGCAGAGCCTCCGATTGTGTCAGAGTGTTTGGTATCCAGTGTTGTGGCCGGATCCGGGCTATTATTGCCGGTGTCCCCATCCCATACCACGGATGGCTTAAACAGTTTTTCCAGGAAGATGTTAGGTGGGATAGGGTCGCGCTTAGCACCGAGACGGGAGAGGATATCCGCCGCCTGATTATTTTCCCGAGCCACATGATGGAATTCAAGCCCCTCGAACCGAGCTGACATTTTGAGAATGATGTTGCGATATGCTGCCATTTTCGAATCCTTGGCATCGAAGTCTCCATTTATTTAGGATAATGCGAGGTTTGAATCCCCACGCACCTCCAGGTGTTGAATGCCCATGGAAACTGCCATCTGGAGACCGTGCAATAGGGCCTCGTATTCGGCCGCGTTATTGGAGTCTGTGTATAGTATTTGGAGTACGTATTGAACTATATCTCCGGTGGGGGACGTCAGGACGACGCCAGCCCCCAGACCAGCCAGCATTTTAGAGCCGTCGAAGTGCATGATCCAATTGGAGTACGCGCCGTACTCTTTAGGGAGTTCGGTTTTGTCCATTCGGCAATGAAATCAGCCAGCACTTGCGACTTGATGGCTTGCCGTGGTTTGTATGTTATGTAGAACGGGAGGAGCTCGATGGCCCATTTGGCAATCCGGCCCGTGGCATCGCGGTTGTTTATTATGTTGTTTAGTGGTACTTCAAAGGCCACCGTGATTGAACACTCTTGAAAGTAGTGTCATAATTTCCAGGATGCCATGAATACTGCGTATGCTATCTTTCGGTAATTTGGGTACCATGATTTGCATGGAGTGAGGATGGTAGATACATAGTATACTGGCTTTTGAAGTGAGAATTTATGTCCATCTGTCGCTCGTTCGACGACGAGCACTGCACTTACAACTTGGTGCGTTGCCGCTATATATAATAGCATTGGTTCGCCGACATTTGGCGCGACCAAGATTGGGTTGGTGGTGGCCCGGATGTTTTTTATGTCTTCCAATCCGGCCGTGGCTACGTCCATCCACTCGAAGTGTTCAGTGCGAGAAGAAGGCGATAAAGGGGGAGTGCCTTTTCTCCTAATCGGGAGATAAAGCGGCTTAGGCCGCCACAAATCTAGTTAACTTATGGGTTTGCTTGAGGTCGGTTGGTGTAGCCAACTGCGATAGGGCTCGGATTTTAGCCGGATTTTCTTCAATTCCTCTACTGGAGATGATGAAGCCTAGGAGCTTTCCGGCGGGTATGCCGAAAACGCATTTTTCCGGATTGAGCTTAATGTCGTATGTTCGGAGATTGTCGAATGTGAGCCTCAAGTAGTCTACTAAGGAGTCGACGTGTCTGGTTTTAATGACCACATCGTCTAGGTATGCCTCCACTGTCTTGCCGATCTGCTTTTCCAGACATGTCTAAATCATGCGCTGATATGTTACGCCGGGCTTTTTGAGCCCGAAGGGCATTGTGTTAAAACAGAAGGGGCCGTATGGAGTGATAAATGTCGTTGCGGCTTGATCGGACTCCGCCATCTTAATCTGGTGGTAACCGGAGTATGCATCGACGAAGCACAATGATTCGTATCCTGTAGTAGCATCGATGATTTGATCAATGCGAGTGAGAGGGAAGGGATCCTTTGGGCACGCCTTATTAAGGTCCTTGAAGTCGATGCATAGGCGCCAGGATTTGTCCTTCTTTGGTACCATCACCAGGTTGGCTAGCCAGTCCGGATGTTTTATTTCTCTAATGAATCCGACCTCCAGTAGCTTGGCTAGCTCCTCTCCCATGGCTTGTCGCTTAGGTTCAGAGAAACGCCGAAGAGTCTGCTTGACCGGCTCGAATCCTTTTAGAATGTTGAGGCTATGCTCGGCCAATTTGCGTGGGATTCCTGGCATGTCTGAAGGATGCCAGGCGAATATGTCCCAATTCTCGCGCAGGAACTCCCGTAGTGCGGCGTCTACAGCGGGGTTTAACTGTGCCCCGATGGATGCTGTTTTTGTATGATCCATTAGATGGACATGGAATTTGACTATTTCGTCCGCTGGTTTAAAGGAGGTGGACTTGGATCTTTTGTCTAGTATCACATCGTCCCTGTCCACTGTAGAGCGCTGCGCGGTTAACTCCTCCGCCACAAGGGCTTCGGATAGTGCCTCGAGGGCCAGTGTGGCTATTTTCTTCTTGGCGCGGAGTGCTATGTCCGGATCACTAGCTAGAGTGATGATTCCTTTGGGTCCGGGCATTTTGAGCTTCATGTACCCGTAATGGGGTATGGCTTGGAAAATCGTGAATGCCTCCCGCCCCAGAAGGGCGTGGTATCCGCTACTGAACGGGGCCACTTGGAATGTGATTTCTTCGGACCTGTAATTCTCCGGAGTGCCAAATACCACATCTAGTGTGATTTTCCCAGCGCAACGTGCCTCCCGACTAGGGATAATTCCTCGGAAGGTCGTGCTGCTTTGCTCTATACGGTTGCTATCTATTCCCATTTTTTGAAGGGTCTCCTCATAAATGAGGTTTAATCCGCTACCGCCGTCCATGAGCACTTTAGTGAGCCGAAAGCGGTCCACAATTGGACTGAGGACCAAAGCAGCTGGTGCTCGGGTTGTTCGGAATTGAGGTTCGTCACTGGCATTGAAGGTGATAGCCATGTCGCTCCATGAATTTGTTGCTGCCACGTGGCAGACTTCGGCAAGGCTGCGGAGTACTAGCTTATGCCTATTATTTGTGGCGAAGGTCTCGAAGACTGTCAGTACTGTATTGTGATCCCCGGGGAGGTGTTCTGTGGTGTTTTGGATGAGGAGATCCTCACCGCTTTTGGCCACCTGCCAGAGTACCCAACATGCTCTAAGGCTGTGTGTTGGTATGGCATCTGCTGTACTATGAATTTTGCTGGCCCCGTTAAGCCATCCCTCCAATACGGTTCCACGCCCTGTAGTGGGCTTTTGTTTCTTTGAAATTGAGTCGGGCGACTTATGAGAGTGCACCCTTTTAGTTCGACTAGGGGTTTTGTCAGGGCCGGATTATCCCAAAATTGTGTTTGGGTTTTCCAGGCGCTTTCCATCGCACAGTATTTTCGTACTATGGCTGCCAAGTAGGTGAAGTGTGCAATGTCGCGGCGACTTATGGCGTTGAGGATCCCCTTGTCTGTGCAATTGTTGCAAAAGAACGAAATTGCGTCTTCCTCGCGACAGTCCTTGACCTTGTTCATTACAAGGAGGAATCTGGCCCAATATTGATGTACTGTCTCTTGGGGCGCTTGTCTAATGTGGGAAAGATCGTTTGTATCTGGGTGGGTGGGTGGATTTAAGTCCAGACCTTGACCCATTTTGAGATTCCGGGGCGGGGGAGTTTCTGATCTTGGAAGTTCGGACTCCGGGATGTTGCTCCGCGGGTTCGGTATGCGACCTGACTCCATGTTCAGGGTTAGGGAGATGTCCTCCCGTGAGCGAGTATCCGGCTCGGAGAGATCGGGAATCTGGACATAGTTCGTCCTCAGGATAGAGGGAGAAATGCCGCATTGTTCCTCCACCACCGCTATGTGATGGGTGACCGGCGGAGAGTTAATCTCCTTTTGGTCGGGTTTAAGCCCGATCCGATCGTAGTCCGTAGCGACTCCCAGAGCGGCGATGCGGTCCAAGAGCTCATTCAAAGAGGAGAGCTCCATTGGATCCATCTGTTCTGCAAATTTTGAGCTGATGTGGAGGCTGTTTTCGATGACCCAAGAAGTCATCGTTGGCGCAGTGACCGACCGGGCGATCATGACGAATCCGCCTAGTCAGAGAGTTTGGCCTACAGCCAGGGCTCCCCCTAAAGTGATGTTGTCTTTGAAAATGAGACGAGCCACCCCCTTTACGATGAGGACATAGTGGAACTCTCGACGAAGGCACCAATGTCGGTGTCAAAACCGGCAGATCTCGGGTAGGGGGTCCCGAACTGTGCGTCTAAGGCGGATGGTAACAGGAGCGGGGGACAAGATGATTACCCAGGTTCGGGACCTCTTGATGGACGTAATACCTAATACGTCTCCGTCGTATCTATAATGTTTTATTGTTCCATGCCAATAGTCTACAACTTTCATATACTTTTGGCAACTTTCTATACTATTTTTGGGACTAACATATTGATCCAGTGCCCAGTGCCAGTTCCTGTTTGTTGCATGTTTTTTGTTTCGTAGAATATCCATATCAAACAGAGTCCAAATGGGATAAAAACTGACGGAGATTTTTTTGGAATATATATGATTTTTTGGGAAGAAAAATCCACGCGAGACGGTGCCCGAGGTGGCCATAAGGCAGGAGGGCGCGCCTGCCCCCCCCCCCCAGGCGCGCCCCTGACCCTCATGGGCCACTCGTAAGGCGGTTGATTCTCTTCTTTCTCCGCAAGAAAGCTAATTTCCGGATAGAGATCGTGTCAAAATTTCAGCCCAATCGGAGTTACGGAACTCCAGGAATATAAGAAACGGTGAAAGGGAAGAATGTGAGAACGTAGAAACAGAGAGAGACAGAGAGACAGATCCAATCTCGGGGGGCTCTCCCCCATCCCGTGCCATGGAGGACATGAACCAGAGGGGAAACTCTTCTCCCATCTAGGGAGGAGTTCAACGAAGAATAAGAAGGAGGCGGGCTCTCTCCCCCTCGCTTCTGGTGGCACCGGAGTGCCACCGGGGGCCATCATCATCACCGCGATCTACACCAACACCTCCGCCATCTTCACCAACATCTCCATCACCTTCCCCCTTCTATCTACAATGGTCCACTCTCCCGCAAACTGCTGTACCCTCTACTTGAACATGGTGCTTTATGCTTCATATTATTATCCAGTGATGTGTTCCCATCCTATGATGTCTGAGTAGATTTTTGTTGTCCTATCGGTGGTTGATGAATTTCTATGATCGATTTAATTTGCTTGTGGTTATGTTGCTGTCCTTTGGTGCCCATCATATGATTGCGCGCGTGGATCACACCCTAGGGTTAGTTGTATGTTGATAGGACTATGTATTGGAGGGCAAGAGTGACAGAAGCTTCAACCTAGCATAGAAATTGATGCATACGGGATTGAAGGGGGACCAATATAACTTAATGCTATGGTTGGGTTTTACCTTAATGAACATTAGTAGTTGCGGATGCTTGCTAATAGTTCCAATCATAAGTGCATAGAATTCCAAGTCAGGGATGACATGCTAGCAGTGGCCTCTCCCACATAATACTTGCTATCGGTCTAGTAAAGTAGTCAATTGCTTAGGGGCAATTTCGCAACTCCTACCACAACTTTTCCACACTCACTATATTTACTTTATTGTGTCTTTACTTAAACAGCCCCTACTTTTTATTTACGTACTCTTTATTATCTTGCAAACCTATCCAACAACACCTCCAAAGCACTTCTAGTTTCATACTTGTTCTAGGTAAAGCAAACATCAAGCGTGCGTATAGTTGTATCGGTGGTCGATAGAACTTGAGGGAATATTTGTTCTACCTTTAGCTCCTCGTTGGGTTCGACACTCTTACTTATCAAAAAATGTTGTGATCCCCTATACTTGTGGGTTATCAATACCCTACTTCCTTCTTGATTTCTTGATGATATGAGTGTTAAAAGAGTTGATCTACCACGAGATCGTAGAGGCTAACCCTAGAAGCTAGCCTATGGTATGATTATCTGTTGTCCTACGGACTAAAACCCTCCGGTTTATATAGACACCGGAGGGGGCTAGGTCGGTTACAAGGGAGGAGATCTACATATCCGTATTGCCTAGCTTGCCTTCCATGCCAAGGAGAGTCCATCTGGACATGGGACTGATAACCCACAAGTATAGGGGATCGCAACAGCTTTCGAGGGTAGAGTATTCAACCCAAATTTATTGATTCGACACAAGGGGAGCCAAAGAATATTCTCAAGTATTAACAGCTGAGTTGTCAATTCAACCACACCTGGAAACTTAGTATCTGCAGCAAAGTGTTTAGTAGCAAGGTAGTATGATAGTGGTGGTAGCGGTAACAAAAGGAAAGATAGCAAAAGTAATGTTTTTGGTATTTTGTAGTGATTGTAATAGTAGCAGCGGGAAAGTAAATAAGCGAGAACCAGTATATGGAAAACTCGTAGGCACCGAATCAGTGTTGGATAATTATGCTAGATGCGGTTCATCATGTAACAGTCATAACATAGGGTGACACAGAACTTGCATGTATTCCGTATATAGTCATATGTGCTTATTGAAAAGAACTTGGATGACATCTTTTGTCCTACCCTCCCGTGGCAGCGGGGTCCTATTGGAAACTAAGGGATATTAAGGCCTCCTTTTAATAGAGAACCGGAACAAAGCATTAGACATAGTGAATACATGAACTCCTCAAACTATGGTCATCACCGGGAGTGGTCCCGATTATTGTCACTTCAGGGTTGCCGGATCATAATACATAGTAGGTGACTATAGACTTGCAAGATAGGATCAAGAACTCACATATATTCATGAAAACATAATAGGTTAGGATCTGAAATCATGGCACTCGGGCCCTAGTAACAAGCATTAAGCATAGCAAAGTCATAGCAACATCATTCTCAGAACATAATGGATACTACGGATCAAACCCTAACAAAACTAACTCGATTACATGATAAATCACATCCAACCCATCACCGTACAGCAAGCCTACGATGGAATTACTCACGCACGGCGGTGAGCATCATGAAATTGGTGATGGAGGATGGTTGATGATGACGACGGCGACGAATCCGCCTCTCTGGAGCCCCGAACGGACTCCAGATCAGCCCTCCCGAGAGGTTTTAGGGCTTGGCGGCGGCTCCGTATCATAAAACGCGATGATTTCTTCTCCCTGATTTTTCTCTCTCTGAAAGCAAATATATAGGGTTGGAGTTGGCGTCACAGGGCATCCAGGGGGCACAC
>NC_041386.1:348562230-348573099 GCF_002162155.2 Triticum dicoccoides
CCCCTCCCTCGTGAGAAGGGTGTGGGCCCCCTGGTCTTCATCTTTGGCGAGGAGTTTCAGGTTTGTATTTTCTAACATGTTGCATGGAGTTTCAGGTCATTCCGAGAATATTTGTTTTCTACACATAAAACAACACCATGGCAATTCTGCTGAAAACAACGTCAGTCCGGGTTAGTTCCATCCAAATCATACAACTTAGAGTCCAAAACAAGGGCAAAAGTGTTTGGAAAAGTAGATACGATGGAGACGTATCAGGGACGAAGTCTTCAATCTTGTATCTTCATAGTCCAGCAGTCCGGCCAAAGGATATAGTCCGCCTGTCCGGAGACCCCCTAATCTAGGACTCCCTCAGTCGGCACACAACGGAACTGATGAGTACAAAAAATCTATTGCACAAGTCTCATAGTAATAATGAGCAACCGAAGAAAGGTATCGGTGGAGGTACTATTTTCTTCGAAGATGCTTCTTACACTTCGTCAGTAATATAGCATAAGTTCTCTGAGCGCGCTTTGTCTGTTACAGCCTTATGCCCTTATTGCCTGGTTATCGGAAACACCGTCGATGCTTTCGACAGGTGGAGTAAATGACACTTTTTGGTCCTTGACCGAAGAGGGAGAAGCCAACGGTCGTTTAAGACGCGTTTAATGTTCGGGTGAACACATATATGATATGAGTACATCGGTACATACAATCATTATACATAAAATTCTTTTACCCAAGTCACTTGGGGGCTCTTAAAATTTATATGAGCTGTTTTATAGTAAATGTGTTTTCTTCTTGGTCGTTGCAAAGTCTTTTTCTACCGCTCCTTTTCTGACTCGAGTGTATGGTTAATAGCCGGATAGCCTGTCTTCTCTCTAAACAGCCGCTCGAATTTAGTTCGCTAAACTGGCCTCGAAGAAGTACTCCGCCTTTGGGATAAGGAGCTTGAAGCCGTAGGCTAGCCCGCTTGAAGTGTTGAGATCAGATGTGTCATGTTAAAGCACGATGGAAGCAAAAAAATTTCTTTTTTCCAATTTTCGGATTGGCACCGAACACTTGAAATTGTTCGGACATCAAGTTTTTACTGACGTTTTTTGGTTTTCCAAGATTATGGCACTTTTAAACTATTTGTGTGTTTCCAGCATAAGTATCGCAGTGCAACGCCGGACAACTTTAGGGATTCGGCAAAAACATTCTCGGATATTGCTAGATATGCATTGGTTTCAAATTATGTCTTCAGTTAATAATTGGGTTGCGCGGCTCCTGCGCTTGCCTCCTATGTTCCGCTTTGTTCGGCTAGGAGTGCAAAGGAAGAAGCACTGCGATTGTGCTTCCAGCTCACATGGTTAAGCACCTCAGTGGAGAAAGTCGAGAACTGACTGTCACAATAAGCGTAAACTAGTCAGCGATCTGATGACTGTGTTAAATGACGGGCCGTTCATAACATTGGCCGAAGCGTTTACGGCTTGACCTCAGATGTCGCCGTACACTAACTGGGGGCTCATAGCTAGCTTCCCCAGTTTAAAGCTCCTATGACTAAGTGGAAGTTATAAAGCCCGCATATCTGATTGCCTCGTTTCCGCTAACACAACCGCCTTCGGGCACCGAGACGTCGGCTAAGGGTTGTCTTGTTATTGCGGAGACACCCTGCGTAGTATCTACAAAGGGGTAGAATACGACGATGGGCCACTTTCAATTGATAAACGGTCGCAACAGAGTCAAAATAAACATATCATCGTCATTTGTATTTAATATACAAGGACTACCTTCCATAATCATCATTATAAAGCCATAGATATGCTTCAATTTGACTTAAGATTTTTGCCAAGCTGGGTTGCTTGGCTCCTGTGCTTACCCCTATGTTCCCGATTGTTCGGCTAGGCGGTAAAGGGAGCACCTCTATGATTGTTACTACCGGGTCATCCGAGTTACTACCTCAGACTGGGTGAAGCCGAAAGCTAGTGATCTTAAAGGATCACATTGGTCGGCAACGACGGAAGTAAAATTTTTGGTTCATTAATACCATAGAGTTTGGGAACTTTCCCGGAACTAAATCCTCAATATTTTCCTCCCACATTGATCGGAGGTGAGGTTTCATGATCATGATAAGCATGACGACCCAAAGAAAGGAACCGATAGCAGGACTATTTTCCTTGGAAGATGTTTCTTACATTAAGTAATATAACATATCTCTCCGCGTACCTTTGTTTATAAAACTGTATGGCTGGATTGCCTTGCTTTCCATAAATATTTGCCCTTATAACGGCTTTATAAAGTAGGACAAACACTCCCCAGCTTCTGGCCGACGAGGTTGAAGCCGATGGTCGGTCAACAAAGTTTTGTAAAATGCGGATCCGAACAATAATGATGTAAAGTACTTGGATACGTAGAATCATTACACATAATTTGTGGTTTTACTCTGGATATCGATCCTTAATTCGGCCACCCGTGCCCACATTAAGGCCCAGGGGCTAATGGGCTTCGGGCTTATCATTCACTAATATTGAAATGGGCGTATCGATCCCCTGATCTGGTTTGCCACCCGACCAGTGTCTCGGGGGCTACTCCACTGACAATCCAATGCAGAAAATTTAAAGTGCAATATAGCTTTCAAGGAGATTATGATCCTTAGGTTGGTCGGCCGCACCCAACCTGAGTCTCGAGGAATTTGCACACCGCTTTTTGTGTCCAGAAGTATTCAGTCGAGCTAGGAGTTGATCCTTAGGACGATTTTGTGAATCAACCTGAGTCTTAGGGGCTACTGGGATCAGTGGTCTTATGTCATCCTTCAGGTGCATCTCGGGTTTTAGACTGATACACACCTTGAGGGCTATTGGCTATATATCTCAGCAGAGAATAAATTGCACCAATAAAAAATATTGACAAAAAATTGGCCCGCAGTCGGGGTGGTGCACCACCTCGGAAGCAGTCCGGCATAAAGCTCGGGCGCTAGTGGCTGGCTCCATAGAGGGCATTTCCTGCATTAAGCTCGGCTAAACTCCTTCAACTTTTTTGAACCAGGGTGATTTATGACACCTCGGATATAGTCCGGCGTTGGAGCTCGGATACAGTCCGGTGTTGGAGCTTGGACATAGTCTGGCGTTGGAGCTCGGATACATTCCGACTTTGGAGCTCGGAAGTGGTCCGGCATTGGTGCTCGGATGCAAAATATACCTCGAATGCAGTCCGGCATTGGAGCTCGGACGCAAGAGGACGCTGCCGCCCGGGAACAACTTCAACCCGAGGTGTGGCATAAAAATAACAAGGTATTGATAAAGGCCGAGAACTAAAAGGGGCTCCTCGGATACCTGACGTGTAAACTCTTCGGATTTACTACGGCGATCCTCAAGACCGAAGATGGGAAGATTTGTTGAACCAGTTTTCATGACCGACGACCGAAGGTGAAGAACAGTTCGGAAGAATCGAGGAGTGTCCCCAACTTGAAGATTGGTTCAGGGGTCTACTGACGGTGTCCTGGACTAGGGGGTACTCACCACGTCATCTCCCAATCAGTTGGATTGGGCCAAGGACCCTGATGAAGCTATGTACCTAGGGTAGGTGCATGGACCTATCCAAACTGACCTACCCAAGGACATCTCCAGAAGAAATCTTCTTTCAATCGACTTGGAGGTGTTCTACTCGACAGACTCAAAGATACTCGACCAAGAAGCAACCACTCGACCAAGACCAAGACACTCGACAGTCAGGAGACCTAAAGGCACTCCGCATGCTAACGGCCGGTTATTAAGTAGCTTTTATGGTCATCATAGCACTTTATTACTAGCGTTACCAGTAACGCCCTGCCTTAATGTACATTGAACCCTTTGTAACGTGGGCTGGCTGGGGTCCTGACGCACTCTATATAAGCCACCCCCCTCCTCCGAGACAAGGGTTCGCACCCCTGTAATTCATACATGCATAATCCAGTCGACCGCCTTCGGGCTCCGAGACGTAGGGCTATTACTTCCTCCGAGAAGGGCCTGAACTCGTAAACCTTGCGTGCTTACAACTTCTCCATAGCTAAGATCTTGCCTCTCCATACTTACCCCCCCTACACTACTGTCAGACTTAGAACCACGACAGTTGGCGCCCACCTCGGGGCGGGTGTTTTAGCATTTTGTTGGAGGAGTTGCGATCTTTTCCGACCCGAATCATCATTGTTTTCGGCGAGTTTTTGTGGAGGGCCGCGAGATCCGTCTCGGCGCGCTCACGTTCATTGCTGACGACTCCGCTTGGCTTCAGGAGGCTCCGCTCGACGTGGACGCACTCCCTGTCTGCGGTGCAACGCACTTTAGCGCGTGCGTCCGTGGCGTTCTCCTGCGGCAACCGTTGACCCCCTACCGGTCGGGCCCTGTGTTGTCCTTCCTCCCTGTTTCCCGCCGGCACAAGCGCTCCAGTGGGTCGAGACTTCAGCGGTGGGTGAGACACGCAGTGGCACGCCAGTCGGCCACCCCTCAAGTCGCGGTGATCGAGCCCGACGAATCCCTCTACGGCCTGTTCGACCTGTCGCCTGGCTCCGCAGAGACCGCGTCCGAGTGCGACAACAGCGATCTGGTGGTGGAGGTTCTCATGGTCGATGGACCGCCTAGTCCTCCCGGTTTTCCCCGCACTGACGGAGGCGCGTGTGGAGGCGACCCGTCGAGTCCCCATGAGGAATATCTTCCTGAGCCTCTCATGTCGCTGCAGAGAGAAGAACTTCACCACCGGAACATGGATGCACTGCACACTCCTATCTTTGGAGAAATCCCTGAGGCTCGAGCCTTGGAAGACGCGCTCCTGGCAAACTTGGCCGAGCGCACTTGACTGGAGAACCTCCAGCGAGCACTCGACGAGCGTGCACGACAACAGGTTCCAGAATCCAGTCGACGTTAGCTCTTTCCGCCCCTGCAGGTGTACCAAACTCCGATTCAGAATTTAGCAGCTGCAGCCCGTATAGCAGAGTCGATTCAGCCTCCCCAGTCGGAGGCTGGCAGAGGCTTGCTGCAGATCAGAGCTTTACTCCGGGTAGCAGGAGACCAGAATTCCGCTGTTTCTCAGTCACGGAACAGGATTCATAGCAGATCCGTTGCTGCAGACACAGTCCAGTCGGCCCATAGCCCGAGATCGCCCCTGAGGCATGAGGGACGTGGAGACCGACGTAATCAGTACGGGAACCGTGAGCAGTATGATCACCGATTCGATCGTGATGATCAACGTCGAGTGCCCACCCCTCCCCTGAGGAGCGGGTCGTATGCGCCTCGACGGCAAGATGATAGGCGCCCTCATACTATTGGGCCAAGGATTCCAGTCGACCCTAGGGAACCAGGCTTTGATGCGAGATCCATTCTCGTTCAAGGTTTGGTCGATAGGAACAGAGCTCACCGAGAAGGTCACGACAGAGATGCACCTACCAGCGGCAGAGTACATGTTCCAGGGCCAAAGTGCTTTAGCAGAGCCATCAGGGCCGCTGTGATTCCTCCCAACTTCAGGTTGGCGACTGGAGTCAGTAAGTTCACTGGTGAGTCCAAACCCGATACTTGGCTTGAAGACTACCGAGTGGCCTCTAGATTGGCGGTGGCAATGATGAAGTGGGCATGAAGCATCTGCCTCTCATGTTGGAGGGCTCGGCCAGAGCGTGGCTGAATCAATTAGCACCCAGCAGCATTTACACTTGGGAAGATCTCGCCCTAGTGTTTGTCACCACATTTGAAGGAACATGCAATCGACCGGCAGGGCTGACGGAACTACGGTCTTGCGTGCAGAAGCCGAATGAAACTTTGAGGGACTACATCCAGAGGTGGATCACTTTGCATCACACAGTTGAGAATGTGCCCGACCACCAAGCAGTTTGTACCTTCAAAGAAGGCGTTAAGTACAGAGAACTGAATCTAAAGTTCGGTCGAACCGGAGATATGTCTCTGAATCGGATGATGGAGATTGCCACCAAGTACGCTAATGGTGAAGATGAGGATCGACTCAGGAGTAGCAAGCCAGTCGCTCAAGAAGCCGGAGGAAGTTCCAATCGGAAACAGAAGCAGAAAGTCGAGCCAGCTGCTCCTGGGGAAGCCTTGGCTGTGACTCAAGGAAAATTTAAGGGGAAACCCAAAGGACCTTGGAACCCCAAGAAAGTTAAAGACCAGGACGGAAATGATGTGTTGGATTTGCCGTGTCACATCCACATAAAGAAAGATGAAGAGGGTAATTTCATTTACCCGAAACATACAACTCGATAGTGTCGACTCTTGATCCAGCAGTTCCAGGGCAAGCAGCCCAAAGATAAGGAAAAGGAGTCGGACAAAGTTGAGGACAAGGAATATAGTGACGATGGATACCCTCAGGTCAATTCCACTCTGATGATTTTTGCTGATGTTGAAAGCAAAAGTCGACTGAAAGTTATCAACCGAGAGGTGAATATGGTCGCTCCGGCGACACCCAGTTATCTGAAGTGGTCTCAGACTGCCATAACATTCAACCAGTCCGATCACCCAACGCACATCGCCACCCCTGGGAGGCAAGCTTTGGTGGTCGACCCAGTTGTTGAAGGCACTCGACTGACCAAAGTCCTGATGGATGGTGGCAGTAGTTTGAACATATTATATGCTGAGAAGTTGAAAGGGATGGGCATTCCGATGTCTAGACTCAGTGCCAGCAACATGAGTTTCCATTGAGTCATTCCTGGGAAGAAGGCTGAATCACTCAGCCAGATTGCTCTTGATGTGGTTTTCGGTGATTCCAAGAATTACCGCAAAGAAAAGTTGACATTTGAAGTTGTAGACTTCCAGAGTGCCTACCACGCTATTTTGGGCAGGGCGGCTTATGCACGCTTCATGGCCCTACCATGTTATGTGTATCTCAAATTGAAGATGCCTGGCCCCAAAGGTGTGATCACTATTACGGGCAATTGGAAGAAAGAGGAAGAATGTTTTCAGAAAGGTTCAAGGATCGCCGATGCTCAGATGGCAGTGGTGGAGCTACAGGAATACCAGAAGACTGCAGACCCGAGTGATTTGTCGTGAGCCAAGAAGCCCGCTACAGAATTAGCTTTTCAGTCGACTGGCGATACGAAGACAGCTCACATCCACCCGACCGACTCCAGCGCTGCTCCAACTCATATCTCGACAACATTCGACTCCAAATAGGAAGAAGCGCTCATCCAATTCCTCTGCATGGAAGCCTTCTGACATGCCGTGTGTTCCCATGGAGCTGGCTGAGCACCGCCTAAGAGTCGACTCAAAAGTAAAACCTATCAAGGAACATCTCCGATGGTCCACCGTCCAGAAGGGAAAGGCCATTGGCAAGGAGATGGCTCGGCTCTTAGCAGCGGAGTTCATCCGAGAAATCTACCACTCTGAGTGGCTCGCCAACGTTGTTACGGTCCCCAAGAAGGACAAGTCACTTCGCATGTGCATTGACTTTAAACATATCAATTGGGCCTGCCCGAAAGATCATTTTCCTCTCCCCCGTATCGATCAGATAGTCGACTCGACTGTGGGATGTGAGCGACTGTCTTTTTTAGACGCCTATTCCGGGTACCATCAGATCCGTCTGTATGGACCTAACGAGATCAAAACAGCTTTCATCACTCCATTCAGCTGCTTCTGTTATGTTACAATGCCGTTCGGCCTCAAGAATGCCGGAGCCACATTCATGAGGATGATTCAGAAGTGTTTGCTCACTCAAATCAGTCGGAATGTGGAGGCGTACATGGATGATATTGTGGTCAAGTCACGGAAGGGTTCCGACCTGCTGACTGACCTTGCTGAAACCTTTGCCAACCTTAGGAGGTATGATATCAAGCTTAATCCATCAAAGTGCACATTCGGAGTTCCTGGCGGAAAATTACTCGGTTTTATCGTTTCTGAATGGGGAATCGACGCCAATCCAGAAAAAGTTGGTACTATACTCCGAATGAAAATTCCTGTGTGAGTGCACGACGTCCAGAAGCTTACTGGTTGCTTGGTCGCCCTAAGTCGATTCATATCTCGTCTCGGTGAAAAGGCATTGCCTCTTTACCGATTGATGAAGAAGTCCGACAAGTTCGAGTGGACTCCTGAAGATGATGTAGCGTTTGTAGAGCTCAAAGCTCTGCTCTCCACCCAGCCGGTGCTTGCTGCCCAATCAGCAAGGAGCCTTTGCTGCTTTACATTGCAGCCACAGGACAAGTTGTCAGTACGGTACTTACGGTCGAGCGTGAAGAAGAAGGAAAAACCTTCAAAGTTCAGCGCCCTGTATATTATATTTCTGAAGTCTTGACCCCATCGAAGCAAAGATATCCTCATTATCAGAAGCTTGTATATGGGATGTATATGACCACAAAGAAAGTTGCTCACTACTTCTCTGATCATTCCATTACAGTCATCAGCGACGCTCCATTGTCAGAGATCCTGCATAACAGGGATGCAACTGGTCGAATGGCAAAATGGGCGATTGAACTCCTTCCTCTAGATATCAAGTTTGAGGCAAAGAAAGCTATCAAGTCCCAGACAATCGCAGATTTCGTCGCTGAGTGGATTGAATAGCAACTATCGACTCAGGTTCACTCGGAGCATTGGACCATGTTCTTCGACGGCTCCAAGATGCTGAATGGTTCCGGTGCCAGAGTGGTGTTGGTCTCCCCCAGAGGAGATAAACTCAGATATGTTCTTCAAATCCACTTTGATTCCTCCAATAACAAGGCAGAATACGAAGCACTTTTATATGGGTTGCGCATGGCCATTTCACTCGGCGTCTGTCGCCTCATGGTCTATGGCGACTCAGATTTGGTGGTTAATCAGGTGATGAAGGAATGGGGCATCAGAAGTCCAACCATGACTGGTTATTGCAATGCATTGAAAGCTGGAGAAGAAATTCGAGGGGTTAGAGCTTCATCACATACCCCGACTGAAAAATCAAGCAGCTGATGATCTAGCAAAAATAGGTTCCAAAAGAGAAGCCATTCCCAGCAATGTGTTTTTGGAACACATCCACACACCATCAGTTCAGGAGGATCCCTTCACTGATGAGGCCCCGCAGCCAAAAAGTGCCACGGATCCGACTGAAGTTGAAATTCCAGCTGTGGTCGACCTGATCATGGAAGTCTTGGTCATCACTCCCGTCTGGACAGTACCGTACATCGCGTACATCCTAAGGAAAGAACTCCCAGAGGACGAAGAAGAGGCTCGACAGATCGTCCGTCGATCCAAGGCCTTTATAGTCATAAAGGGACAGTTATATAGAGAAAGCACGACTGGGGTCAGCCAGAAGTGTATTACACCAAAAGAAGGTCAGACGATCCTTGATGATATCCACTCGGGACCTGTGGTCATCATGCGTCCTCTCGGACCATTGTGGCTAAAGCATACCGAGCGGGGCTCTTCTGGCCAAGAGCCAATGAAATGGAAAAAGAGATAGTCGACAAATGTGAAGGATGTCAGTATTACTCCAATATGTCGCACAAGCCCGCGTCAGCCCTGAAAACCATTCCACTCGTCTGGCCCTTCGCTGTTTGGGGGCTGGACATGGTTGGACCACTGAGAACGGGTAGGAGCAGCTTTACTCATGTACTGGTAGCAGTCGACAAGTTCACCAAATGGATGGAAGCCAAGTCTATCAAGAATCTTGATGCTTGCACTGCTATCAGTTTCATCAGAGAGTTGATATTCAGATATGGAGTTCCGCACAACATCATCACTGACAATGGGTCAAACTTCGATTCCGAAAAATTCAGGGCCTTTTGCGCTTCTCAGGGCACTCGGGTCGACTATGCTTCGGTCGCTCACCCCCAGTCGAATGGGCAAGCAGAAAGGGCAAACGGCCTAATTCTCAAAGGACTGAAACCCCGATTGATGCGCGATCTCAAGCACGCAGCAGGTGCATGGGTCGATGAGCTTCCATCAGTCCTTTGGGGATTGAGGACAACCCCGAACCGATCGACCGGAAGAACCCCATTCTTTCTGGTCTACGGAGCTGAGGCAGTCTTGCCGAGTGACCTGCTTCACAACGCTCCCCGAGTCGAGCTCTACTCTGAAGATGAAGCAGAACAAGCCTGGTAGGACGCAGTCGACCTCCTGGAAGAAGAAAGAGAAATGGCCATGATCCGATTGACCATCTATCAGCAAGACTTGCGTCGATTCCATGCCAGAAACGTGAAGAGTCGAGCCTTCCAAGAAGGAGACTTAGTCCTCCGAGTGGATCAGCAGAAACCACACAAACTCGCTCCTACTTGGGAAGGCCCCTTCATAGTAACCAGAGTCCTCCACAATGGAGCATACCACCTCTACAATGTCGATCACCAGATTGATGAGCCGCGAGCCTGGAATGCGGAGCTCCTCCGCCCCTTTTCTACTTGAATTCTCACTCGGATGAGATGTAATAAGAAAAACTACTGTAGTTTATTTATCAAAGACAAGAGCGTTATAATTTTCCCAGTGATTATTATTGTTTTTGTTTGTGTGAGAAATCCCCCAGTGGGTGCCTTAGCTACGAATCCGCTTCTCCTAAGTTTGTAAAAACAATTTCCTACCGAGTGGCGAGCCAGCCTCCCACTCGGGGGCTTAGCTGCGAATCCGTTTCGCCTAAGTATTTAAAAAATCCTACCGAGTGGAGAGCAACCCTCCCACTCGGAGGCTTAGCTGCAGTCCAGTACTCGCCTAAGTTCTGTCACTTGGAGACTTAGCTGCAGTCCGGCACTCGCCTAAGTTTGAAAAAATCCTACCGAGTGGAGAGCAATCCTCCCACTCGGGGGCTTAGCTGCAGTCCAGTACTTGCCTAAGTTCTGTCACTTGGAGACTTAGCTGCAGTACGGCACTCGCCTAAGTTTGAAAAAATCCTACCGAGTGGAGAGCAATCCTCCCACTCGGGGGCTTAGCTGCAGTCCAGTACTCGCCTAAGTTCTCTCACTTGGAGACTTAGCTGTAGTCCGGCACTTGC
>NC_041386.1:348573600-348807413 GCF_002162155.2 Triticum dicoccoides
ACTCGCCTATGTTCAAAAAAATCCTACCGGGTGGAGAGCAGTCCTCCCACTAGGAGGCTTAGCTGCAGTCCAGTACTCGCCTAAGATTCTCTCACTTGGAGACTTAGCTGCAGTCCGGCACTCGCCTAAGTTTGAAAAAATCCTACCGAGTGGAGAGCAATCCTCCCACTCGGGGGCTTAGCTGCAGTCCAGTACTCGTCTAAGTTCTCTCGCTTGGAGACTTAGCTGCAGTCCGGCACTCGCCTAAGTTTGAAAAAATCCTACCGAGTGGAGAGCAATCCTCCCACTCAGGAGCTTAGCTGCAGTCTAGTACTCGCCTAAGTATCTGAAAATCCTATCAAGTGGTGAGGCAGCCTCCCACTTGGAGGCTTAGCTGCAGTCCACTACTCGCCTAAGTACGAAACACATCTGAATCCTCAAGGACGACGAGGTGCAGGTCGACTGCCACCTTCTCCGTGAGGGCTTCGCCACAAATACAATGTGCGCTCCATCCCACTCTGCAGTAACGAGGTGCAGGTCGACTGCCACCTTTTCCTTGAGAGCTTCGCCACAAATACAATGTGCGCTCCATCCCGCTCTGCAGTAGCAAGATGCAGGTCGACTACCACCTTCTCCTTTGGAGCTGCACCACAAATACAAAAGTTGTCTCGAATGAAGAACGATTCCCACTCGATGGGGGATTCATGAAGATATTTAACGACAAACCAAGTTCAGATAAACCCTAAAGGTTCCGGACCACAGATCGAAGTGCTCGGGCTTTCAGGCCGAAAGAGTTTAACGGTTACAAAAACCACTCGGCATCCCGAGGCAAATTTAAGGTGAGGCATAAAAGTTTGTTCACTCCACGGGAGGAGGATTAGCAGGCTCGACGAACTCATCTAGGTCGATGCCGTCGATGATCCGAGTGGCTGCAGCGATGAAAGTCTCCATAAAAGATCGGAAGTCATGCTTCTGGGTGTTGGCGACCTTGATTGCCGCCAGCTTATCTTGACGCACCTCCTTGCAATGGACGCGAACCAGAGACAGGGCCACATCAGCTCCACACCGGGCAGAAGATTTCTTCCACTCCTCCACTCGATCAGGGATTTCGTTAAGTCGAGTCATCAGAGAATCGAGATCATTCTGGGTGTGGTCTCTGGCTAAAGTGCCGGGTTGATCCGCGACATGGCGACCTTCAGTCGAGCCAAGTAGTCCACGACACCGTCGATGCGGGATTCCAGTCGGAGCAGATTCATGGCAGTTTCATCTTTTACGGGAGAATTGGTTGGGTCCAAACCTGGCTCAATCCGCCCAGTCTCCTCCTCCATGTTCTGGCAAAACTATGCATTCACGAGGATAAGTCAATTTTCGTACACTGAGTCGACATAAAAAAATAAGTCGGAACAAAATGTGCACCTTCAAGCTTGATGAACAACTTCTTGGCAAGGCCCCTCAGATAGCTCTCCAGATCGTCCCTCGTGCGAGCAATGCTTTCGATCTTCTCGCCCAGGATGAGATTCTCCTTCTTCCAGCGCGAGCACTCCTTGTTGGCATCATTTAGAGCAGATTTCAGCCTGGTATTCTCTTCTTCTAACTGGCCAACCAAAGCCAGTTTCTGTTCAGCTAGAGCGGTTCTGTCGTCAGCCTCCTTTCGAGCAGCATCCAAATCCTGATCCTTCTTCGCCAGAGCTTCTCTCAGTTTTTCTACAAAGAAATGATGCGTGATTCAGAAAGAGCAGAAGGGTACTCAAGCCTAAGACAGACCAGTCGACAAATTCGTTTTACCAGTGGTGTCGTCCTTGACCCTTTGCAGCTCTGTCTTGGCCAGCTCCAAGTCAAGGTTCAGTTGGATCTGCTGTTTCTCCAAGTTAGCAAAGCAAGCTCCAAGATCACAAGATTTCTGAAATCAAAGGGGAGAAGTTATTTTTACAGCAAAAAACAACAAAGTCAATAAGTACTAAGGCTACGGTCGACTGCCCGCAGTCCACCATAGCCTCGGGGACTACACTAGTGGGTGCACTCTGCGTGCCCCCACCGGTTCTGATCCCACTCGACCGGCCCGCCGGAGTCGAGTGCAGGGAGAAAAAAGAAGAGAAAGAACTCAGACCATAGTCAACTGCCAGCAGTCGACCGCAGTCTCGGGGACTACACCCAGTGGGTGCACTTGGCGTGCCCCCATCGGTTGTGACCCCACTCGACCAGACTGAGTGGAAGAGACAAAATATCAGTTCGGTTTACATTCGACAAAATACAAAGACTACAGTCGACTGCCCGCAGTCCACCGTAGTCTCGGGGACTACACCCAGTGGGTGCACTCAGCATGCCCCCACTAATTCAAAGTTCAACCAACGCACCCAGTGGGTGTACTAACGCAAAGATTTTCGGAGCAAAGATTTTCGAAAAGAGTCTTCAGATATCATATCCTAACAGAACAAGCGGCGACCAACTAACCTGAACGTTGCTTTGGAGAGCCGAGCTGGCGTAGTAGGCAGCCTGACTGGCGTCCCGTACCATCTTCATCTTCTCCATCATGACGCCCGCCGGGCGTATCGCATCCCTGGCAGCATTCACTTCATCTTCTGGGACATGATGGGTCGCAAAAACTGAAGGTGAGTCGACAAGGGCCTGAGCAGTCGACGAAGAAGGCAAGGCACTCGACAGTGGCACGGCGAAGGTAACAGAACCCCGATTGGCGTTGCTAGTGTCCTGAATGACCGGTTCCGCCCTCAGCGTCGACTGTAGCGCCTCGCTTGCAGGAGCTTGCCTATTCTTCCTCGTCAAAGACCTCTCGGGCTCTTCATCATCATTGGGGAGGTCAATAATGTTCGGAGTGGTGCAAAGTTCAATTGCCAAAATCACGTCACCCAATGATGCACATTGCAGTTGAATCGAACGAACAAAGACAATATGGCAGAAATCATACCCAGATTAGAAGTGACCGCATCCTCCATCACCTCATCATCGTCCCTGTAAGCTGAGGTCCCGGAAGTGGCAGCGTTGACAGTTCCGAAGTTCGTCCAGTTAAAACAAGAAAAACAAACAACGCAGAGCATCGAGTGAATACAAAGAGAGACACTCATGCGGAAGCGACGGGGATATCAATCTTGATCTTCGGCAAAGCCTTCCGAGTCTTCGGCTCTACAACTTTGGGGTGCTTTGGCGCCTTCTCAGTCGGGGTTGGTGAAGAGATCCGAGGACGCTTCGAAGACTGACCAGCCTGAGCAGTTGCCTTTTCGCGGGCGCTCGGTTGTTCTTGGTCAAGCTTGGATCGCCTCTCCCTGCGAGGGGGCGTCTCGACTTCTTCTCCATTGCTTGAGTCGTCGCTTCCTCCATCCCCTTCACCGTCGGAAGTCCACTCGCCACTGTCACCGCCACTCGCCTCGCCTTCCAGAGCTTGCTCTTGCTCTCCGTTGGGCATTGAATACATTTCAATAATGGCCTGAAAGAAAGAAGGGAGAACAAAGTCAGTCGACGCAGTATAGGCAGCTGCGCGAGTGAATTCAGATTACAAGCAAAAACTCAGAATCATACCTTCTCTGGTGCATCAGACTGGTCGAATGGGGGAACTCTCCTGGCTCCCCTCGGGTTATCCTTGTTTCCGGTAATGCCCGACAACCACTTCTCCAGTGTGTCGTCATCGACCTCCTCCGGGTGAATCCGAGTGGAGTCTTCAAGACCCGAATACATCCACATCGGATGGTCTCGGGCTTGTAGAGGCTGGATGCGCCGCTGGAGGAAGACCTCCAAGAGATCCATACCGGTGACCCCGTCACGGATAAGCTGGACCACTCGCTCGACCAGCACCGTCACCTGCGCTTTCTCCTCATGGAGCACCTTCAAAGGGGATGGTTTCCTCACTCGGTCCATGGTAAAGGGAGGGAGGCCAGTCGACTGCCCTGGCATCGACTGGTCTTTACAGTAAAACCAGGTCGACTACCATCCGCGAACTGATTCGGGAAGAATCATGGCCGGAAAGGAGCTTTTCCCTCTCATCTGGATACCAAGACCCCCACACATCTAGATCACTTGGGTCCTCTCATCACTCGGATTAGCCTTTTTCACTGTCTGGGAGCGACAAGTGAAAATATGCTTGAAAAGACCCCAGTGAGGCCGGCAACCCAGGAAATTCTCACACAAAGAAATGAAAGCGGCGAGATAAACGATTGTGTTGGGAGTAAAATGGTGGAGTTGTGCCCCAAAGAAGTTCAGAAATCCTCGAAAGAAAGGGTGAGGAGGCAAGGAAAATCCACGGTCGACGTGGGTGGCAAGAAGAACGCGCTCACCCTCCCGGGGTTGCGGCTCGGATTCCTTCCCCGGAAGCTGCGCCGACTCATAGGGGATCAGCCCTCCTTCGGCCAGGTCATCGAGGTCTTCTTGGGTGAGCCTCGAGTGGATCTAGTCACCCTGGATCCAGCCCTTCAGTAGGCCGGTTCGCGAGGAGGATCCGCCCCGACTGGTCGCCTTCCCCTTCGACCTCGCCGTCGCCTTCTTTGCCCGCTCCAGAGCGGCCGCCTTCTCCTTCCCCATCGTCATCGACGAGACGCATACGGAACGGTGGCACGAGGGCGAGAGTGAGCGCAGCGGAGGAGCGTGAAGAGGAGAAGAGATAATGGGGACGTACTATTCAGGAGACCCCGGTCCAACGCCTTATATGAGGCCGCATCCGAGTGGCTGACTGGTAGGCCCGGGCGGTTCTGTCAAATCCCATAACAATCGCGTGCGCGATACGTGGCGCAAAAGGTGGCGCAGGGATCGAGGCGGCTCCGCTCTATCCCATCCGATTACTGCGGCCTCCCCCGTCCCGCGCGCTTCCCAAAATTCGGATCCCACAAAATCTGCGGGCAGCGGAACAACTTGTCAGACCAAAGGTCTCCTCCGCACCGTCACTCGGAGCCTTTCAAGTAAAGAAACTCACTCAACAAAAACCTAAGAATGGATCAAGGCGACTGGAAAGGAAGTCGCTGCCATCGCTCAGGTTCATTGATCCGAAACAAGAAATGCTCATGGCATGAAAAATGAGTCGGAGAAGTGCTCAATCCCTTTCCCACTCAAACCTCGATCCATTCGGGGGCTAATGATGAAGCTATGTACCTAGGGTAGGGGCATGGACCTGTCCAAACTGACCTACCCAAGGACATCTCCAGAAGAAATCATCTTTCAATCGACTTGGAGGTGTTCCACTCGACAGACTCAAAGATACTCGACCAATAAGAAACCACTCGACCAAGACCAAGCCACTCGACAGTCAGGAGACCTAAAGGCACTCCGCATGCTAACAGTCGGTTATTAAGTAGCTTTTATGGTCATCATAGCACTTTATTACTAGCGTTACCAGTAACGCCGTGCCTTAATGTACATTGAACCCTTTGTAACGTGGGCTGGCTAGGGTCCTGGCGCACTCTATATAAGCCACCCCCTCCTCCGAGACAAGGGTTCGCACCCCTGTAATTCATACACGCATAATCCAGTCGACCGCCTCCGGGCTCCGAGACGTAGGGCTATTACTTCCTCCGAGAAGGGCATGAACTCGTAAACCTTGCGTGCATACAACTTCTCCATAGCTAAGATCTTGCCTCTCCATACTTACCCCCCCCCTACACTACTGTTAGACTTAGAACCACGACAGACCCCTATGGCCGTATGCTCATGGGCCAGTTCGGACAGTCGATGTATACAAGAGGAAGATTCCACAAGACTTGGTGATCAAGACAAGGACTCCTCTCCACCGGCGTTTTCGACTAGGACCCTTGTTATCCTAGGCCTCTGTTACATTATATAAGCCGAGGCCAAGCTAGTCGGTAGATTATTATGACATTACTCATCATAGCTGTAGGGTTTAGACCACAACATATGATCTCAAGGTAGATCAACTCTTGTAACCCCTATACTTATCAAAGTCAATCAAGCAGGAAGTAGGGTATTACCTCCATCAAGAGGGCCCGAACCTGGGTAAACATCATGTCCCCTGTCTCCTGTTACCATCGATCCTTAGACACACAGTTCGGGACCCCCTACCCGAGATCTGCCGGTTTTGACACTGACACCCCTCTTGGCGATTGCATATGGTTTTCTCATGGAGAACCAGGTACGAATTCTTCAACCATCCCCGATAAATCCAAGTCCCTTGGTCGCGGGTAATCCTAGGATGGCAGCCGCCAACGTTGATGCATTTTTCTTCCTACTGAATCTAGTGTGTTTCATTTGAAGTGCCCAAAGTGCGAGGACCCTACATGTTTCTGCACCCTCGGCGAGACGCCACACTTGTTCCTTCTGCTCCTAACACGGGATTTTAAAACACGCACAATATGTTCCTAGAATCCTATTTTCTATCCAGAAGGGTGGGGTTTTTGAACATGTTGTCTACTAATTTGGAAATTTGGATTGCTATATTTGGATAAAAGGTACTAATACCATGGTCAACCCTGACGTGAAGGGGGAAATTATTTCTAGATTTGGATAGGGAATACATTGTGTTCTCATATTATTTTTCCTACAGTGCATTACTTGCTCTGCCAGAACACATGTACTCAAGATGCTCGGCCTTGCCATAACTGAATACACCAGTTTAATGGTCATAGTGAAGACAAGCCATGGATAAAAGTTCCAAGTTGGGTTCGTGAACAAAGAAGGTCGCTGCTTTTTTATGGCCGAACTTGGATAAACTTTCTCAAGTGCTGCAGACTGAAAGTTGGCACACGAATGTTGATGGAAATAGCAGAACCTGGTCTCATCTTCACTGCGATCTTCCACCCTAACGTAATTCCAATTGTTCATCCATGTTAGTTTTGTATCTGGTTCTTACTTGTTGCCTCGATTACTTCTTAATCCACCTATTATGTCTAACTAATCACAATTGAACTTTAGAAGTAGCAACGAATCTCTCACGAAGATGCTACCTCGAACTAATATTTTCTTATAATTGGTGGCACGTGTAGGTTTTTTCAGAGTTAAGCAGGCTACTCATTTGTTATTCTATAAGAAATCGGCTGTTACTGATGGCACTGAAGTTGATTGGGACGACATCCACAAGTTCCTACACTTTATTGATTGTCTTGAGGTCCTTGTGGGGCGTTTCAATCGTGGAAGTCCATGTGGGATATGTGTGCCACTGCTGCACTCGTTGAACATGTCCAACTATGTCGAGAAACTTACGGTACGAGCTGTTTTCTGTTATATATGTTGTTCATAAACTATTGCATATACACAGTTTTACAGCTATGATCTTCTTCAAACATAAACTGCCCAGTTCTATTGTTCCTATACAAATGCCTAACCATGGTCGGGTCAGACTTGCGCTTGGTCACAACATGAAGTTTATGTCGACCTACTCCATTCCCCTTGGAGGTGAAAAGATACTTATTCATGGGTGGTCTCAAATAATGAAGGCCCGTCCATCTTGGAGAATAGGACAGAAGATTATGTTCCTGCTTTTCCATGCCTCTAAAGCGAATATCCTGTTTATTGACCACATTGTGAGATGAAGCCGCTTTCAGAAGGTTGTGGATGTGCGGGGAGGCGCCCGGGCTTTTTCCTGGGGCTTGGCGGCCTCCCCCTTGGTTAACTGTAGGCAAAGTAGCACTGTTCGAGGTGTGCTTTGTACGGTTTAACCTGTATAAGTACTCATACTACTTTTAGCTATGGTTGTTAAGTGCCCCTACTAGTTTCAGTTAAGGTTGTTAAGTACTCCTGCTGCTTTTACAGTCTGTCATGTTTCTTTAGTCCTGTCTTCCTTCAACCGCCTAAACCAAACCAGCGCTGGCAGGGCCGCCTGCTTCTGCCTCCTATGGCTGGCTGCGCCTCAGCGCATGCATCGCCGCCCCACCGTCTCCTAAATCATTAACGTCGATGTCTGAGGCCTCACCGTCATCCTCGGCGCGCTTTGGTGTGCTCGCCGCGGCACCGCCCTCTTGCGTTGTCAACATGGTCAACAAACAATAGGAATCCCCAAAAGTATGTGGAGAGGATGATAGTAGGGGCCCACCATGTCAGCGTATGGAAAAAAGAAAATGCTTCCTCCTAGTGGTTTCCTGACATCTGGGACCCACGACATTGTCAGCGTATATAGTCAATAGACAAGATAACAACACAAGATTGACTGACACTTGGGACGTAGCTGCTCGAGTAGTATTTTATGTTATTGTTGAGACGGAGCAGGGTTTCAACTGGGCTGTGGCCCGTCTAGCCCAGGCTTATATTTTATGTTCACCATATGACCAGCCCAGCTATTTTTTCCTTGTGAAAATGAGCCGAGTTTATTTTTTCTGAATAATACCCAATCCAGGCCTACTTATTTTTTCTACGCCCTTATGGGCTGCAACTCTTCCAAGACGCCTGCAAATCTTGAAAGTAATATGAAATGGGTTGTAAATATAAAAAATGATAACAAATTGGCAATTACTTTATAATTTCTGAATTTTTTCAGATTTTCAGATTCCTATTTCACTGGGCTTTAATCTAATTTAAATATATCTTCAAAGTACTTTAAATCTGGCTCAACATTTTGGTATTAAAAATAGTTTGGAACCCACATAAATATGAGAAATTTCGTTTAAATTTTTAACCCTGGCCGTGGCCAACACAAAAACGGACTGCAATAAATTGCATAAGAAGTTGCAATGAGCTATATATAAATTATTAAAAAAAATAGGGAATGGTCTGACTTGTGGGCCGATTAAGTTGACACGTATGGAAGATTATTTTACTTATTATTAACGTCAACAAACGATTCTAGCAGATGTAACCGTCAGATGTCAATCCAACGGCCGTCATGTTTCTTCAATCTCTGATCTTGCTCCAGCCGCCAAATCCAGTGCCGGTGGGACCTCCTGCTCCCGCCTCCCGTGGCCGGCTATGCTGTCGTGCAGGCCTCACCGCACCTACTACTCCCACTGCTAGCCAGGCCATCCCTCTACTCACCCACATCGCTCCACTGATGTGGCTTCGCCACCTCCTGGTCATTCCTTTCTTGGGTCTCATGGTCGTCCATCGCGCTGGTGTTCTCGGCACGGTGTGGTCAACGTCGTCAACAAACAAAAACATTAGAAGAGGAATGTACATGGAGAGGCTGACCGTTGGGACCCACATGGTCCATGGCTACACGCAAGAAAGTACCTCCTTATTACGCCAAAAAGAATGAATACTCCCGCTGACAGGTCAGACACACCACCTATATCTTCGCACACAAGGATGTGCCTCCTTATTATGCACAGAAAAATGAATACTCCCCCTGCTAGCTGGGACCCACCATAGTGGGAGGCTGACTTGTGGGCCTACTAAGTTGACGCGCATGGAGGGCTTTGTCAACTTAGTCAACAAACGATTCTATAACCAGTGACCATTGGATTGTTACCATCCAACGGTCGTCTTGCTTCTTCACCCTCTGATTTTCTTGCTGCAGCCGTCCAAACCACCGCATGCTCTTGCCTCCCATGGCCGGGTGTGCTGCCGCAGAGGCCTCACCGCCCCTACTACTCGGACCGCTGGCCAGGCCCTACGACGATGGCAGCCTCACACGGCAGCCGAACTAGTGAACCCTCGTACTCCTCTCCGCGTGGGCATCCACTCTCGCATCTTCCCCGGCTCCGCGTCGTCCACCGCCTTGGTGCTCTCGGTGCGGCGTGGTCAATGTGGTAAACGAACAAATTCCATCGGAAGAGTACTGTACGTGGAGAGGCTAACAGCTCGGTCCACAGCCACAGCAAGGAAGTGCCTCCTTATTACGCGCAAAATAATGATTCCTCCACCTGACAGCAGGAACCCACTGGACGGGCCACCGTATTTCATGAAAACATGTTTCCCCCTGACTGCTGGGACCCACAAAGGGAGTCCTGATTAGGGGGTCCCCGGGCGTTCGGGCTATGTGACATGGGCAGGACTGATGGGGCGTGAAGATACAAGATAGAAGGCCTTCCCCCGTGTCCAGATGGGACTCTCCTTTGCGTGGATGGCAAGCTTGGCGTTCGGATATGAAGATTCCTTTTTCTCTAAACCGACTCTGTATGACCCTAGGGCCCTCCGATGTCGATATAACCGGAGGATTTAGTCCATAGAGGCAATCATAATCATATAGGCTAGATATCTAGGGTTTAGCCATTACGATCTCGAGGTACATCAACTCTTGTAACCCCTATCCTCCTCAAAGTCAATCAAGCAAGAAGTAGGGTATTAACTCCATTAAGAAGGCCCGAACCATGGTAAACATCATGTCCCTTGTCTCCTGTTACCTTCGATCCTCAGGAGCAGTGTTCGAGACCCCCTACTCGAGATCGGATGGTTTTGACACCGACATTGGTGCTTTGATTGAGAGTTCCACTGTGTCGTCGATAGAAGGTTCGATGGCTCGATCAATCATCTACAATGATGTTGTTTCGGGGGAGACTTTCCTCCCCGGCCAAATTTTCGTATTCGGCAGCTTCGCACTGCGTGCCAGCTCGATTGGCCACCTTGAACAGATCAACAGCTATGCCCCTGGTCACCAGATCAGTTTTGGGAACCTAAACTATGTCCCTAATATCCGAGGAGACTTGATCTTCGAAGGTTTTGCGGCCCCGACCATCGCTCTGGCCCTAGATCTGGAGCAAACCATCAGGTGCGAAGATGGGAGTGTGAAGCCCACTGGACTCTCCGTTACAAACCGCATTATCGAGGATCCGGAGGCGATCATGTCCACGGCAAACTCGGAATCAGTCCAGGTTCCCCCTATCATTGAAAGGCCGGACTCACCTTCGGACTCCAGATCCGAACTCTCGAAGTCCGCGCCAAGTAGGCAGGTCTAGGAGGCTTTCACCCCGGCCAGCCCCGCGCACTGTTTCTTCCACGTCCAAACCTCTCTCTTAAACGTGGCCCTGGACTTAATGCGATCCTTCGCTATTACAGAGGAATCACTTCCGAACTACGCCCAGCCCGGACTAGGGGCTGAGAGCGGGGAATTTTATGTCCCACCCACCACCCACTTCGTAGCCACTGTCGAAGACTTAACCGACATGCTGGATTACGCCTCCAAAGACATCGATGGCATGGACGACGATGCCGGAGATGAACAAGGCCAAAACCCGCCGATTGCTGGACGTTGGACGGCCACCTCCACATACGACAAATACATGGTGGACACACCCAAAGAGGATGACGATGCAAATAGGAAAGATCCGGTAGAGGACAAACCTGATGAGGCACCACCGAAACGTTGACGCCAGCGATGCCGCTCAAAATCGCGTCGTCGCAAAGACATTAATAGCGGCACCAGAGACGATAACACTCTTGAGGGTGCCGAAGAGCTCTAAGCCCCCATAGAACCCACATTCGAACAAGACGATGTGGGAGAGGGTCAAGTCAACCCCAACGATCCGGTCAGGAACGGGGACTCGAAAGACAGTAATTATCTACCACTCTCCAAAGACGATGTGAGCCTTGGTGATGAAGACTTCATCATGCCAGAGGAACCACTCGAGCAGGAGCGCTTTAAGCGCCAGCTAATCACCACCACGAGAAGTCTAAAAAAGCAGCAGCAACAGCTCCAAGCCAAACATGATATACTCAATGACAGGTGGACCCAAGTCCTAGCCGCTGAAGAGTATGGCCTTCAACACCCAACTAAAAGTTATCCGACGCGTCGGCTACTTCGATAAATCGACGATGAGGCCGTCGAGCCCATATCGTCAAGATACGACCATGCTGATGAACCAGAACGGCCACCACATGGACGAGATAAAGCGGCCACCTATGCCGAACACCAGCCCGCACCACCTCGCCGTAAAGGCAGAGAGACAGTGGCTCTAGGATACACCTACGACCTTCGTCAAGACCTGATTAATTGAGTAGGTCAAACAAGATCAATCTACGGATCAAGGGGGTGTGCCCGAATATGGGCTGACGAGCGTCATGCTTGGCCTAACAGGCATAACCTCACCAGGCCCAAAAACCGCATATGGACTTCATCCGTATTGCATCGTGACGTCGTCCAATAAAGAGGTGCTGCACACCCCCTATGCTTCACCGACAAGGTAATGGAGCACCAGTTCCTAGAAGGGTTTAAACCCGTGAACATTGAATCATACGATGGAACGATGGATCCCGCAGTATGGATTGAAGACTTCCTTCTCCATATCCACATGGCATGTGGTGATGATCTCCATGCCATCAAGTACCTCCCCGTAAAACTCAAGGGACCAGCACGACACTGGTTAAACAGCCTACCAGAAAACTCTACTGGTAGCTGGGAAGATTTGGAAGATGCCTTTAGACACAACTTCTAAGGCACCTATGTTCGGCCTCCAGATGCCGATGACCTTAGTCACATTGTCCAGCAACCTGGAGAGTCAGCCCAGAAACTCTGGACCAGGTTCTTAATTAAAAAGAACCAAACTGTCGATTGCCTGAACATCGAAGCCCTCGCAGCCTTTAAACACAGCGTCCATGACGAGTGGCTCGCCTGAAACCTCGGCCAAGAAAAGCCAAAGTCTATGGCAGCCCTCACCGCATTCATGACCCGCTTTTGCATGGGAGAAGATAGCTAGCTCGCATGTAGAAGCAACAACACCAGCGACCTTGGCACCTCCGAGGCCAGAGATGGAAACAGAAAGCCACGATGCAATAAGCACAAGCGTCGAAGCAACAACGATGATACCAAAGACATGACGGTCAACTCCGAATTCAGTGGCTCTAAACTCGGTCAGCAGAAGAATCCATTTAAAGGAAACAAGGATGGTCCATCCAGTCTGTACCGAATACTAGACCAGCCTTGCGAGATTCATGGCACCCCTGACAAGATCGCCAATCATACCAACAGAAGTTGTTGGGTCTTTAAACAAGCCGGTAAGCTAAACACTGGGCATAAGGGGAAAGGGCCGCCTAGGGAGGACGACGATGAAGAGCCTCGCCCACCGAACACAGGGGACAGAAGAAATTTCCCCCCGAAGTCAAAACGGTGAATACGATATACGTCACTCCCATCCCCAAGCGGGAGCGCAAGCGCGCATTGAGGGACGTCTATGCCATAGAGCCAGTCGCCCCAAAATTCAACCACTGGTCAGCATGTCCGATCACTTTTGATTGTAGAGACCATCCAACCAGTATCCGTCTTGGAGGTTCGGCAGCATTGGTCCTCGATCAAATTATCAATGGATTCCATCTCACCCGAGTCCTTATGGATGGCGGTAGCAGCCTTAACCTACTTTATCAGGACACTATCCGCAAAATGGGCATTGATCCGTCAAGAATCAAGCCCACCAAAACCACCTTTAAAGGAGTAATACCCGGCGTAGAGGCCTGTTGCACAGGGTCCATAAAGCTGGAGCTAGTCTTCGGCTCACCGGATAATCTCCAAAGCGAAGACTTGATCTTCGACATCATCCCTTTCCCCAGTTGCTATCATACACTACTCGGATGAACCGCATTCGCCTGCTTCAATGCGGTCCCGCATTATGCGTATCTAAATCTCAAGATGCCTGGACCACATGGAGCACTCCCTCCGTACTGAAGAGCACACTGCGGCCGTCGCAGCTGAAATACAGGGTAGCCTTATGAAGCTGAATACTACATCAGTAGTCAAGCCACCAGACACTGCCAAACAAGTCCGGTCCACCCTACAGAATGACAGTCCAGCTCATCAAGAGATAGAGTAGCAATTCAGCCTCCGTCACAGCCCCAACTGGATTGCGGCATATGTACCACGCATAAAGATACCATGGGCAAGGACGGAGGCGTATTAATGTCCATGACACGCCTCCGTCGTATCTACTTTTCCAAACACTTTTGCCCTTGTTTTGGACTCTAACTTGCATGATTTGAATGGAACTAACCCAGACTGACGCTGTTTTCAGTAGAATTACCATGGTGTTATTTATGTGCAGAAACAAAAGTTCTCAGAATGACCTGAAACTTTACGGAACAACTTTTCAGAAATATAAAAAATCATTGCAAAAGATGAAGGCCAGGGGGCCCACCACCTGTCCACGAGGGTGGGGGGCGCGTCTGACCCCACGGGTGCACCCCCTACCTCGTGGCCCCCCTGAGCTCCTCCGACCTGAACTCTAACTCTATATATTTGGTTTCGGGGAGAAAAAAATCAGAGAGAAGAATTCATCGCGTTTTACGATACGGAGCCGCCGCCAAACCCTAAAACCTCTCTGGAGGGCTGATCTGGAGTCTGTTCGAGGCTTCGGAGAGGGGAATCCGTCGCCATCGTCGTCATCAACCATCCTCCATCACCAATTCCATGATGCTACCACCGTGCGTGAGTAACTCCATCGTAGGCCTGTTGGACGGTGATGGGTTGGATGGCATCTATCATGTAATTGAGTTAGTTTTGTTAGGGTTTGATCCCTAGTATCCACTATGTTCTGAGATTGATGTTGCTATGACTTTGCTATGCTTAATGCTTGTTACTAGGGCCTGAGTGCCATGATTTCAGATCTGAACCTATTATGTTTTCGTCAATATATGAGAGTTCTTGATCCGATCTTGCAAGTCTATAGTGGCCTATTATGTGTGATGATCCGTTAACCCCGAAGTGACAATAATCAGGATACTTACCGGTGATGACCATAGTTTGAGGAGTTCATGTATTCACTATGTGCTAATGCTTTGGTCTGGTACTCTATTAAAAGGAGGACTTAATATCCCTTAGTTTCCGCTAGGACCCCGCTGCCACGGGAGGGTAGGACAAAAGATGTCATGCAAGTTCTTTTCCATAAGCACGTATGACTATATTTGGAATACATGCCTACATTACATTGATGAATTGGAGCTAGTTCTGTGTCACCCTAGGTTATGACTGTTACATGATGAACCGCATCCGACATAATTCTCCATCACCAATCCATTGCCTATGAGCTTTCCAAATATTGTTCTTCGCTTATTTACTTTTCCGTTGCTATTGCTATCATCACTACAAAATACGAAAAACATTATTTTTACTATTGTTACCTTTTTGCTACTGTTACCACTACTATCATATTACTTTGCTACTAAATACTTTGCTTCAGATATTAAGTTTCCAGGTGTGGTTGAATTGGCAACTCAGCTGCTAATACTTGAGAATATTCTTTGGCTCCCCTTGTGTCGAATCAATAAATCTGGGTTGAATACTCTACCCTCGAAAACTGTTATGATCCCCTATACTTGTGGGTTATCAAGACTATTTTCTGGCGCTGTTGCCGGGGAGCATAGCTCTATTCTTTGAGTCACTTGGGATTTATATCTGCTTATTATTATGAAGAACTTGAAAGATCCAAGAACTTAGATTTATCCCTAAACTACGAGGGGAGGTAAGGAACTGCCTTCTAGCTCCGCACTTGATTCACCTTCTGTTTTGAGTAAGCTTGCGACACCTAAACCTGCTTCTGCTATTCGTTCTGATATGTCGCATGTTATTGATGATGCCACTTCTGCTATGCATGATACTTATGATGAAACTACTTCTATGCTTGATACTACTGTGCCATTTGGTGAATTTCTTGATGAATAACTTGCTAGGGCTAGATAGAATGAAATTATTGAATCTGATAATACTGACGGAAGTGATGATGAAGACTCACCTGTTATTCCTAAGGGTTATGTTTTTGATAAAGAAGCTTCTTTAGCTATTTTAGCTTGCAAAGATAGATACGAACTCAAGAGGTTATTAGCTAAGTGGAATAAGCAATCTCTAAATGCTAGGATGAAACCTGACCCTTCTTTTGCTACTTCACCTATCTGTGTTATTGATAAGGATTATGTATTCGTTGTTGATCCTGATATAATTACTTTGGTTGAATCTGATCCTTTTCATGGTTATGAATCTGAAACTCTTGTGGCACATCTTACTAAATTAAATGATATAGCCACCATGTTCACTAAAGATGAGAGAACTCGCTACTTTTATATCCTTAAAATATTTCCCTTCTCATTAAAGGATGATGCTAAGATATGGTTTAATTCTCTTGATCCTGGTTGTGTGCGTAGTCCCCATGATATGATTTATTACTTCTCTGCTAAATATTTCCCTGCTCATAAGAAACAAGTTGATTTAAGGGATATACATAATTTTGTGCAAATTGAAGAAGAGAGTCTCCCACAAGCTTGGGGGAGGCTTCTCAAGTTACTTAATGCTTTGCCTAATCATCCTCTTAAGAGAAATGAAATACTTGATATCTTTTATAATGGACTAACCAATGCCTCCAGAGATTACCTGGATAGTTGTGTTGGTTCTGTTTTCAGGGAAAGAACACCGGATGAAGCTGAAATTCTATTGAATAATATGTTGACAAATGAAAATAATTGGACACCTCCGGAGCCAATTCCTGAGCCTATTCCTAAACCAACTCCGAAGAAGAGGGGTATTATATTTCTCAGTCCTGAAGATATGCAAGATGCAAAGAAATCTATGAAAGAAAAAGGTATTAAAGCTGAAGATGTTAAGAATTTACCTCCTATTGAAGAAATACATGGTCTTAATTTACCACATGTTGAAGAAACATATGATCTTAATCCTTTACATATTGAAGAAACTCATGGTCTTGATAACCCAACATAGGTAGTAAAGGTAAATTCTCTCTATAGATATGATAAAGCTAAAATCCCATTTACTAAGTTTGCTAGCCCATGCTTAGATGAGTTTGATAAATTTATGGCTAAGCGTGAAGATTTTAATGCTTATTTTGGTAGACAATTGAAATACAATTCAAATATGCTCGAACACTTGGGTGATTATATGGCTAATGTCAAAGGTGAACTTAAACTTATTAGCAAGTAGAACAATTACTTAAAGCTCAAAATGATTTGCTCAATGAATTGAATAGTAAAAATACTGATAATGCTGTTAGAGTTATGACTAGAGGTGGTAGAATGACTCAGGAACCTTTGTATCCTGAAGGCCATCCTAAGAGAATTGAGCAAGATTCTGAGAGAAAAATATAGATGCACCTAGTCCTTCTAAAAGGAAGAAAAAGAAAAATGATAGGACTTTGCATGCTTCTAGTGAACCTATTGTTCAAACACCTGAGAACCCAAACGATATTTCTATCTCTGATGCTGAAACACAATCTGATAATGAACCTGAAACTAGTGATAATATTAATGATAATGTTCATGATGATGCTCAACCTAGAAATGATAATGATATAGAAATTGAACCTGCTGTTGATCTTGATAACCCACAAGCAAAGAATCAACGTTATGATAAGAAAGACTTTGTTGCTAGGAAACAAGGTAAAGAAAGTGTTTGCACACAAACACGACACCGTGTACCTCCAACGCCGAGGGTGATGCACCGCAGCTCACGTCGAAGGAGACCCACCAGAAGCGCGGTACACAAGACAATCTGGCGGGTGCTTTTGTAGACCCGAAACCCCACACGCCCGGGAGGGACCCCGTCAGGGCGCGCGGCGGCTATGGGCTGCCCTAGGTCGGCTTGACCGCCCCTAGGGCCTCGAGGTTCGTCGCCCTGCAATGAAGAACAACGAATGAAGAATGAGAAAGAAGAAGAACAAGGGAGAGAGATAAAGGTAAAGGTAAAAGATGATAGATTGATTGTTCGATTGTGTGTTGTTCAATCGGCCATCACCCCTTAGATATATAAGAGGCGGCTGGACTTCCCGTATAAGGAAAAGGCTTGAATTCACGTCCAAAACCCTAGTCAAATTCGGATTGGTTTTATCCGAACTTTCCAAAAATGTTCGGTTTAAACTGGCTGCACATTGCGGGTCTTTTTTGTGGTGGTAAACCATCTCAGATGAAAACGTGCCCAAAAGCAATCTTGACCATTTCGACGAGACGAACAACTTTCACGTTGAAGGTTTTTTGATCAGAGGTCATCTTGAGGGTTAAATCGGTCGCGCAAAACAGGCTATTCCCTCGCGCTACCCATCAGACATGTGTCTGGTGGGCCGCGCCACATCTCGCCTCGTGACAGGGCTGCACTCCGATTGCTCTAACTTTTGCATACGAACTCGGATTTGGATGATTTTTATATCAAAATCAATCGTTTCGACGAGACGAAGACAACCCGTGTAGATCATGTTTTCATTTGAGGTCCTCTTGGGGGCCTAATTGGCCAAACTGTACTATGAATATAAGATCTTAGTATTTTGAGCATTGTTTCGGCCTTCGAGATGAAATCGGATGGTGATGACCCAAACTTCAATGATGTTCATATCACTTCTCCATTTGAGGCCATCTTAAATAAGTTCTTGACCGTGCCAAAATCTGGTGTCAACACATGTCCCCCTGTTCTTAGGCAAAGCTTGTGTGCCGAAAAATAACTTGCACATAGCTTGCTCTAAGGACGATGTCAACACTACATCGGCCATTTTGCATATGCTTAGGACGATAAGTTTATATCGTCCATTTCTTGTGTGAATATTTTGATGCAAGCTTGCGTGACTTTCTCAACTTCATTAATCCGACTATAAAGTTCCATAGGTATGCATGTCAAGACCATCCATCAACCATATTATCCACCCTTCTGCTAGGATCTTGCAGATAATTAACAATGTACTTTTTTGAATCCTTACTTTTTCTGCATAAAAGTTTCACTAGTGGCCGAGGTAGTGAGCTCCAATTCGGCCTTACCTATGTTGGCAAGAATAATCATCGGCTATTGATAGATATGCAATACACCATGACGGACATGGTAGCCGGATGCTTGCTATGCCAACTCTCTTCAATTGACATGTCTAAATATATGTACAATTTTAATGCAACCCAAGGTAAATTTTGCATCTAGACATACCCCAAGATAAACTATAAGTGATTCGTCAAAAAATTGATTACCCTTGAATATTTGTTGTACTACTCATAATGAATCACCCAAAGCCTCAATATGTATAGCACCTATGGCAACCAAAAGCTCCAAACCGAATAAAATTTTATATTCGGCTTTGATTGTTGTGAAAAAATATTTTAAGCGGCATGATGCTTGTTTTGGTCTCCAATTGAACTAAGGACGGTGTTAGGATACTACACCGGCCATGCTTTGACATATTCTTAGGGCGATAGATAAATATCGGCCATTAACATGAGGTCCATGTAGAATTCACCCACCAAATTATGTATAGCCAAAATAAACAAATAAAATAGGAATAAAATATTTCGGCCTCTTTGTATTAGCAGCAATGTAACTAACCATATGTATAGTAATTTGGTAATACCCTCTCATGATATAGAAAATTATGTTGCATCCATGGATCAAAATAAATCCATGGAGGGTAATTGATCATACCTAGGGATGAATTCCATGGAAAAGGCATCAACGGCATGGTTGAAGAAAATGGATGATGTGCTAACCGAAGATTTTGATGTTGTGATGCGCACCTTCGGCTTAATTGGTTGTTGCTTTCATTATTTTCCTTCTTCACTTTTGTTGTACTTGTTGCAATAGAAGCACACACATCATTTTTGTCTTGATTGATCTTCTTGGGAACCCATGCCATGTTCTTCTTTCTCACCTCTTGTGCACTAAGATTTTGTAATTTCTTCTTTTGCCAATATGATAAGCCGAGTGAGCATGTCGGTTGTGATTTTGTTTCAACCAATGGCAACTCGTTTTGGGCCTTGTGCACCCTCAACCTCTTTTCTTTAGATTTGGCACTCTGATTTTTATTAATTGATTTCTTCACTTCTTTGCCTTTTGTAGCCAATGTCAACATTTTAATTGGCTCTTTGTTATTTGAGATCAAATTTGAAGTAGCACACTTACGACCATCTCTTTTCATGCGGTAAACTTGGTTTAGCGCCTCTTTCTTCTTCCTTGAGCTCTAGACCGATTCGTTATGATTGAAATGGTCTTTAACATGTGATTGTTCAAATGTTGATCTTCTTGGAGCTGCATAATATTGGTGAGATGGTCTTAAATAAGATGGAGAATGTGCCCTTGTATCATACCTGTCCCATGAGGAATATGGATCTATATGAGCATAGGGAGGCATCCATGGCATTGTCATTGGCGGCCCAAAATAAGGATATGAATATGTTGCATTAAAATTCTCACTTTGCCAATACCGATCCTCATATTTGCGCCTTGGGGGTGATCTTGGTTTCTTTGCATGATTTGGACGATAAGCATTCTTCTCTTCAATCTTCTTTTGATATTTATCCAATAGTTCAGCGAAGGTGATTTTTTATCTCTTACACTTGCACTTATTTCGGCCTTTGTTTTCTTTTGGTTTGCTTTCATCGATCATTGGATTTTCTTGCTGCCCCCCAGTGCTTGGCGTCTCCATTGTAGCTTCAATGGAATTCTTGCCCTTAAGATTATGTTCATTATGCTCTTCAACAACTTCTTTACTTGAAAGCTTGATCCCATCACCTGAAGTTTTTACCTTCTCTTTAAATGGATCGGCTTGAAGTAGCCGATGCAAAAACTTTTTGCCAGCAGGACCAATCGGAATAGACTGGTCATCTCTTGGTATTTCAACAAACTTCAATCGTCCTTTTTCAATGGTCGATTTAACTATTTGACGAAACATGTTGCAATCCTCAAAATTATGCTTGGACGAATCATGCAACTTACAATACATTTGTCCTTGGATCAATGGCTTAACATGGTGATCAAGAATTGTAATGTAATTATTTTTCAGCAACAAATCAAATATTTGATCACACATGCTTGAATTGAAGGTATACTTCTTGTTTTCTAGACGATCGTGTTGTGAGAACGGCTTTGGAGTTAAGCAAATGAATGGTTCAGATTTTGCATCACCCCATTCGGCTATTCATTGTGTTTTGCACTCTATCTCCGATGTCTTTGGATAAGAAACTATACTGGCATCGGTTTGCTCAGAGGATTTTAACCTTGGCTTTAAATTTTTGAAACGAAAATAGTTAGAACATACATGTCTCAATTGAGACCAAGTGTAAGCCAAGTAAGAAATAAGCAAAGCTACCCAATTAGATATGAACTTTAAATAAAGCAATGGGAAAAGCTTTGGCTGCAGTGATAAGTCACTATCGGTCTCTTTGAATGGTACAATATATTGACCGATATGCTTAGTAACAATTTTATTGCTAACAAGTAAATTGCCCTTCTCCATTGGTCTTTGAAAATTACTTATTAGAATTTTTACAATAGATGCATCAACAATAAATTTGTGACCAAATCTGAAAATAGGTAAATTACTTGCTAGACATACCTCTTCAAATATGTTGGGAGAGCATGATGATGGTGTGACTTGAAGAATATCTTGCTCCACCTTCGGATAGCTCCCCAACACCTTGTCATCATCTTTCTCTTGGTTTCGTGCATCGTTAGTTTGAAGATCTTCGTCCACCAAACTTTTTTTTGGCTACTTGTTCTTGTTCTGGAAGCTCACCAATTTCTATGGCACGAAACTCATAGGGCAGGAAGTAGGTTCCATTAACTTCATAAAAATCAAGTATGGTTGTCTAGTTATACTTCCCATGCCCTTTCTCAACAATGTTTGCCTCTTTGGATTTGATGGATTCGGAATATATACTACTTGATTCGGCTTTTTCAACCGAAGCACTTTTAGTTTCCGAATCATCATTCTTTTTGCCGGTTATATCAATTGGCAAGGCTTCTTTTCTTTGAGCCAATTCCCTATCAATTCTCTCTTAGCGAAGTACCTGCACCCTATTGTGCAAAGCTTTAACTCTCCTCTCAATTCCAGCCTACTCTAGATTAGTTTGCCTCCCAATGCTTTTAGAATCTTTCTTCAATGAAGTGTTAGTGTTGCCAGAATTTTGCAATTGTGTAGGGGATGTATAATATGCTTCGGTACTAAGTGGAGGTGTATGCACTGCTGTATAACCATATGCTCTTTCGCCAATTCTATCAATGCATGTAGTTTCATCTTCTTGCAAAACTCTAGACTTTATTGCAGCATAATCAGGAAACAACCCCTTTTCATATTGTTCAAGGCAAAGAGCACTAATTTTCTTGTTTTGTGCCAAGCTCTTTTTTAACGCAGCCACAAGCGCTTCTGGAAGGGATTGCTCCACAATACTTTCAGATTCTTTCGGCAATGGTTCGTGAGTGTTGCCGAAATTCTTGAATTGCATAGAGTATGCATTATATGCTATAGTATTTGATGACGGCACATGTGTTCCTGTAAAAATTTCACTTATTCGGCTATGACCATGAAGATGCGGGGCTGAATTATGAACATCTACATTTGCATACGATGCTGAAAAATTACTAAAATGAAGTGTAGCATATGATGGTCGAGAGTAACTGGACGAATAGCTAGTAGTAGCATGGCCAATTCTCCCATCCATCGGCAAGGTTGGATTCACATACTGCAAATTAGTTGCCGACGAATAGAAAGGTGAAACACTTTCTTCTATGCTATTGGAAATTTTAACATGAGGTGTTTCAAATTGATTAACCGAACCCATCATGTTGTTCATCTGCATATGGATTTGTGGGGTTGCCGATACATGAGAGTTAGGATACATATGTTGTATGTTACTAGTATCATAAGAAGTTGAAACAAGTAAATTACTTTGAATCGGCCTATGCACGTAATTAGATGCCTTATTGAAAAAACTAGGGTGGCCAATAGAGTATAATCATTGAACGATCTAGTAACATCATATGCATTATTTGCATCTATAGTAGGGAATTGGGTATTCATATTACCTTTGTACATTGCAAACCCTAGATGACGATCTCTTCGTAGCAAGAACGGGCTAGAGACCGTTCAAAGCTTCTTCCCCAGTGGAGTCGCCAAAAAGTGTGTTCGCACACGAACACGTCACCGTGTACCTCCAACGCCGAGGGTGATGCACCGCAGCTCATGTCGAAGGAGACCCGCCGGAAGCATGGTACGCAAGACAATCCGGCGGGTGCTTTTGTAGACCCGAAACCCCACATGCCCGGGAGGGACCCCGTCAGGGCAGGCGGCGGCTATGGGCTGCCCTAGGTCGGCCTGACCACCCCAAGGGCCTCGAGTTTCGTCGCCCTGCAATGAAGAAGAACGAACGAAGAACGAGAAAGAAGAAGAACAAGGGAGAGAGATAAAGGTAAAGGTAAAAGATGATAGATTGATTGTTCGATTGTGTGTTGTTCAATCAGCCATCACCCCTTAGATATATAAGAGGCGGCTGGACTTCCATGTGCAAGGAAAAGGCTTGGATTCACGTCCAAAACCCTAGTCAAATTCAGATTGGCTTTATCTGAACTTTCCAAAACTGTTCGGTTTAAACTGGCTGCACCCTGCGGGTCTTTTTTGTGGTGGTAAACCATCTCGGATGAAAACGAGCCCAAAAGCAATCTTGACCATTTCGACGAGACGAACAACTTTCACGTTGAAGGTTTTTTGATCAGAGGTCATCTTGAGGGTTAAATCGGTCGCGCAAAACAGGCTATTTCCTTGCGCTACCCATCAGATATGTGTCTCGTGGGGCGCGCCACATCTCGCCTCGTGACAGGGCTGCACTCTGATTGCTCTAACTTTTGCATACAAACTCAGATTTGGCCGATTTTTATACCAAAATCGATCCTTTCGACGAGACGAAGACAACCCATGTAGATCATGTTTTCATTTGAGGTCGTCTTGGGGGCCTAATAGGCCAAACTGTACTCTGAATATAAGATCTTAGTATTTTGAGCAGAGTTTCGGCCTTCGAGATGAAATCGGATGGTGATGACCCAAACTTCAATGATGTTCATATCAATAATACGGAACTCTTCCATGTAGATCACTTCTCCATTTGAGGCCATCTTAAATAAGTTCTTGACCGTGCCAAAATCTGGTGTCAACAGAAAGAGAACCATGGGTTCAGAAACCCATGCCTTTTCCTCCAAAACCATCCATGAAAAAGGATGATGAGGATTTTGAGCGCTTTGCTGAAATGATTAGACCTATCTTTTTGCGTATGCGATTAACTGATATGCTCAAAATGAATCCTTATGCTAAGTATATGAAAGATATTGTTACAAATTAAAGAAAGATACTGGAAGCTGAAATTTCCACCATGCTTGCTAATTATACTTTTAAGGGTGGAATACCTAAGAAACTTGGAGATCCAGGAGTACCCACTATACCATGCTCCATTAAAAGAAACTATGTTAAAACTGCTTTATGTGATCTTGGAGCCGGTGTTAGTGTTATGCCTCTCTCTTTATATCATACACTTGATTTGAATAAGTTGACACCTACTGAAATATCTTTGGAAATGGCTGATAAATCAACTGCTATACCTGTCGGTATTTGTGAGGATGTGCCTGTTGTAGTTGCAAACGTTACTATTTTAACGCACTTTATTATTCTTGATATTCCTGAGGACGATAGTATGTCTATTATTCTTGGAAGACCCTTTTTGAATACTGCAGGGGCTGTTATTTATTGCACTAAAGGAAACATCACTTTTCATGTTAATGGTAATGAGCATACGGTACACTTTCCGAGGAAACAACCTCAAGTTCGTAGTATCAACTCTATTGGAAAAATTCCATCGATTATATTTGGAGGTTTTGAATTTCCTCTTCCTACTGTCAAGAAGAAATATGATATTCTTATTATTGGGGATGTGCATATCCCCATTGAGGTAACATAGTGTTATTCGAAATTTCTCCGGTTCCATGTTATTCAGAATGAGTTCGTTAACAAGACTTGATCAACCTTGTTAGTGGATTCCTTTTGATGATCATGAGATGGACGAAACTAGAAGGCACAACCTTCTATACCCTCCTTTTACTTTTTGTTTTTTATATTAAATAAAATAAAAATAGTATTTTTCTGTCTGTTATCTGATTATCCGTGCAATATAAAAATACCCCGAAAATAAAAGTTCTCCAAATGCCCTGAAATTTAAATATGATTTTTTCTGGAATATTTAAGAATATTTGGCACTGAGAACACAGCAGGGGGTCACCCCTGCCTTCATGGGCCCACAGTGGCCCTCCTCCACTTATTCCTGCACCCACACACTTCTTCTTCCTCCCACAAACACGAATATCCAGCTTAAGCACGAGTTCTAGCTCATTTTGCTACCATTTTCGATCTCCTTGCTCAAAGCACCTCTCACAAAACTGCTTGGGGAGATTGTTCCTTGGTATGTGACTCCTCCATTGGTCCAATTAGTTTTTGTTCTAGTTCTTTATTCATTGCAAATTTTTGCTGCTTAGGTCACCCTGTTCTTGAGCTTGCATGTCAAATTTATGTGGTTCCAAGTAGTTTTGATGCATGATATAGGCCCTAGGCACTTGTAGGAGTAGTTGTTGTCAATATTATTGAGTTTGGTTTACTTTTATTTTGAAGTTACTAAAAATTTCAGAATTTTTCAGAAAATAATGAAGAGACTTTTGAGGGGCTCATCGAGCCGAAGCTCGAAGGAAAAGGCGCAGAAGCCCAAGTATAATCTGCCTCGCACTGTGGAGGTTCGATGGTGTGAATGGCCTTCCAATGATTTCTTGAGAGCAGCCGGGATTTATGAAGATTTTTATGGATTGGCTGAGAATGCATGCCTCACCGCTTTCCTCCACGACCAGCGTGATCAGCATCTCTTACTCACAAATATATTTGTGCAAAACTTTCATTTCCATTCTAGGAGCTCACCACCTACGATGGAGTTTTATTTATATGATGAGCACAAGGAGATGTCACTTCATGATTTTTGTCGGGTTTGTTTGGTCCCTTTCGAGGGCACGACAAAGGAACCACATTGCAGCGATGTGGATGGGTTTATTGATATCATCACTGTAGGGGAAACAAGGAATGTTTCCGATGCATGAATCACTAGCATACATTTTCCTGTTTTATACTATTTTGCATTGTTTACTAGTCGTTGCTTAATTGGTCGCGGAAACTGTGGAAACCTTAGTGTTCCTGATATTATTATTTTGCTCCATGGTTTATTTAGTGATAACTCTGTTAGTATGGGTGGCATTATTGCTAAACAGTTAAGTCTGAACCATACAAAGGGCCCCATCTTTGGAGGCCTCTATGCTTCACGCCTAGCTGCACATTTTAACATACGTATTAGGCATTATGAGAAGGAAGAAAAAGTGCTTCCTCGTGTGTATTTAGATTATAAGAGTATGGTGGCACATGATTTTATTGTTAAGAATAGGGAAGGAGAGCTTAAATACAAATTGTTCTTTGATAAACATCATCCTGAGACTATCACCCTGCCTGCTCCTTCCTTGTTTGATTTATTTGCAGGCCAGTACCTTGTTCCGTTAGAGGCTATTCACGCCTATTGGAACCCTACATCAGCCACAGAGCCAGAGCCGGAACCACAAGTTGATCCTCCACGACAGTCTAATTACCAGTGGGATCCGGAGATGATTGCCAACCAGTGGCAATCGGAGTCTTCTTCTTCGCAGTACGACCCCAACTACTATTATGGATATCCGCCAGGCGAGCCGTGGCCATAGACCAACTTAGGCCAAAAGCCTAAGCTTGGGGGAGTATGTATTTCTCACCAACATTACATTTTATATTCACACACTCATTGCTAGAAGTCGGTGCTCATACTTTTTCATTCTATCATTCATGCTAGTTTATTTCCTTTTATGCTTTCTTCTTGTGTATTTGCTAAACCTTAAGGAAAACCAAAAAAAATTAGTTGTAGATTTTAATTACTTTACTTTCCATGCTTGTAGTAGTAATTAAAAAGAAAACCCAAAAATATTTCCTGATCTTCTTTTGCTTGTTGGGAGCTTTCCCGTGTAAATAGTTTTATTTCTTTTATTTTTTTTGGGGTCGATAGGAGAAGACCATAATTAAATTGTTGAAGTGGCTCTTATATGCATTATTGTTGATCTGACAAAAGAGCCCATATTGCCTTGTCTTCTCCTATTTATTGAATGCTTGCAGATTCCAGCTTAGTCCAATGCACGTGCACTATTATTATTATTCACACTATATGGTTGTGCAAGTGAAAGGTAATTATGACGATATATGATGAACTTATTGAGATGAGAAAAGCTGGTATGAACTCGACCTCTCTTGTTTTTGTAAATATGATTAGTTCATTGTTCCCGATTCGGCCTATTATGAATAAACATGTTTGCAATGACAACTAGAGATCATAGTTCTTGTGCCATGCTTGATTAGCTAGGAGCTTATAATGGTTTACCTTGCGTGCCAACATGCTATTAAAATGGTTGTGATGTGGTATGATAGGGTGGTATCCTCCTCTGAATGATTTAAGTGACTTGACTTGGCGCATGTTCACGCATGTAGTTGAAACAAAATCAACATAGCCTTCACGATATTTATGTTAATGGTGGATTATATACTACTCATGCTTGCATTCGGTGTTGATTAATTTTAATGCATGTTCATGACTGTTGTCGCTCTCGAGTTGGTCGCTTCCCAGTCTTTTGCTAGCCTTCACCTGTACTAAGCGGGAATACTGCTTGTGCATCCAACTCCATAAACCCCAATGTTATTCCATATGAGTCCACCATACCTACCTATATACGGTATCGACCTGCCGTTCCAAGTAAATTTGTATGTGCCAAACTCTAAACCTTCAAATAATTATCATGTTTTGTATGCTCGAATAGCTCATGTATCAACTAGGGTTGTCCGTATCTTCCATGTTAGGCAAGTTATTCTCAAGAGGAGTGGACTCCGCTCCTCACTCACAAGAAAATGGCTGGTCACCGGGATGCCCAGTCCCATGCTTTATGCAAACTAAATCAAAATAATTGCAAACAAAACTCCCCCTGGGACTCTTGTTAGTTGGAGGCACTCGCTGTTTCGAGCAAGCCATGGATTGATGCTTGTTGGTGGAAGGGGGAGTATAAACTTTACCATTCTGTTTGCGAACCGCCTATAATGTGTGTAGCATGGAAGATATCGCCATCTCTTGGTTGTTATGTTGACAATAAAAGTATACCGCTCAAAATATTATTCATCTCTATTTCAAAACTGAGCTCTGGCACCTCTACAAATCCCCGCTTCCCTCTGCGAAGGGCCTATCTATTTACTTTTATGCTGAGTCATCATCCTCTTATTAAAAAGCACCAGTTGGAGAGCACCACTGTCATTTGCATTCATTACTGTTAGTTTACATTGAGTATGACTTGACTGGATCTCTTTTACCATGAATTACAATGTCTAGTCAGTCCTTGATCTTTAAAGGTGCTCTGCATTTATGTTTTGCAGTCTCAGAAAGGGTTAGCGAGATACCATCTTGTTATATCATATTATGATTGTTTTGAGAAAGTGTTGTCACCCGAGATTTATTATTGCTCGCTAGTTGATTATGCCATTGATATGAGTAAACTTGAGAACTAAGCATTATTGTGAATGTGGTTAGTTATGATCTTTGCTAAAAACTTGAATGCTGGCTTTACATATTTACAACAACAAGAGCAAACAGAGTTTGTAAAAGTTTTTCTTTATCGCTTTCAGCTTATCAACTGAATTGCTTGAGGACAAGCAAAGGTTTAAGCTTGGGGGAGTTGATACGTCTTCATCGTATCTACTTTTCCAAACACTTTTGCCCTTGTTTTGGACTCTAACTTGCATGATTTGAATGGAACTAACCCGGACTGATGCTGCTTTCAGCAGAATTACCATGGTGTTATTTATGTGCGGAAACAAAAGTTCTCGGAATGACCTGAAACTTCACAGAACAAGTTTTTGGAAAATATAAAAATCCTTGCAAAAGATGAAGGCCAGGGGGCCCACCACCTATCCACGAGGGTGGGGGCGCGCCCCCCTACCTCGTGGCCCCCCTGGAGCTCCTTCGACCTCAACTCCAACTCTATATATTTGGTTTTGGGGATAAAAAAATCAGAGAGAAGAATTCATCGCGTTTTACAATACGTAGCCACCACCAAGCCCTAAAACCTCTCGGGAGGGCTGATCTGGAGTCTGTTCGGGGCTCCGGAGAGGTGAATCCGTCACCATCGTCATTGTCAACCATCCTCCATAACCAATTTTAGGATGCTCACCTCCGTGCGTGAGTAATTCCATCGTAGGCTTGCTGGACGGTGATGGGTTGGATGGGATCTATCATGTAATCGAGTTAGGTTTGCTAGGGTTTGATCCCTAGTATCCACTATGTTCTGAGATTGATGTAACTATTACTTTGCTATGCTTAATGCTTGTCACTAGGGCCCGAGTGCCATGATTTCAGATCTGAACCTATTTTGTTTTCATCAATATATGAGAGTTCTTGATCCTATCTTGCAAGTCTATAGTCACCTATTATGTGTTATGATCCGTTAACCCCGAAGTGACAATAATAGGGATACTTACCGGTGATGATCATAGTTTGAGGAGTTCACGTATTCACTATGTGCTAATGCTTTGGTCTGGTACTCTATTAAAAGGAGGCCTTAATATCCCTTAGTTTCTGCTAGGATCCCGCTGCCACGGGAGGCTAGGACAAAAGATGTCATGCAAGTTCTTTTCCATAAGCACGTATGACTATATTCGGAATACATGCCTACATTACATTGATGAATTGGAGCTAGTTCTGTGTGACCCTAGGTTATGACTGTTACATGATGAACCGCATCCGGCATAATTCTCCATCACCAATCCATTGCCTACGAGCTTTCCATATATTGTTCTTCGCTTATTTACTTTTCCGTTGCTATTGCTATCATCACTACAAAATACCAAAAACATTACTTTTACTTTTGTTACCTTTTGCTACTGTTACCACTACTAGCATATTACTTTACTACTAAATACTTTGCTACAGATATTAAGTTTCCAGGTGTGGTTGTATTGACAACTCAGCTGCTAATACTTGAGAATATTCTTTGGCTCCCCTTGTGTTGAATCAATAAATTTGGGTTGAATACTCTACCCTCGAAAACGGTTGCAATCCCATATGCTTTTGTGTTATCGGTCCACAATATGGCTCGATCCTACCTGGACCCTCATATTCTTCCTTTTCTTCTTCTTATTTCTATTTTTCAGGTTCTTTACAACCCACAACACTTTTCAACGGTACCAAGGACCCTTCTTCCAGGCGCCTTATGTATTCTCAAGCGTTTATCCTCTCAATGGATCACACACCAAGGCGACAAGCAGCGCAGACGTGCAACAGGGTATCCAAAGGATCGTCAAGATCATCTTCCCCTTTTCAGTACATGTATACTGCTTTCCCTTGTGCCCAGCATCTCAAATAGCCTACATGCTTATCGCATCCTCTGTAAAAATATGTCTTGACGTATCAATCAGACTATAATGGAAATAGTTTCACCCAACCCTGTTCGGTATTGGCTTATTTCCTAATCCGTCTTCCCTTTTCCCGTCAGATTGCTGTCTATACCTCAGCACGACTCAAATTGCCATGGGCTTTATCCGGCCACGTATGTCGGTGTTCTGGGAAGGGGGGTCCCCAGACTTGCCTGCCTGCGGCCTGTGGCGTGGCTCAAGTGGGGGCCCACCACGGCCCATCTTCATCAGCCCAAGCTCAAGACCCTCGCGAGGGCCCGAGCCTCGCGGGGCGGACGACAAGAAGCTTCCTCAAGAGCGGCCTCATCAGGCAGGCTCGCAAGGAGGCGGAGATATCAATGCAAGGGTACCTCGCGAGGATCCCATGACGCAAGCGAGGACTATCAAGGCCAGGCGGGCGCCAGCCTGCGCAGGGTCCTTGTTTCCCCTTTGGTGCAAAGGGGGCAAGCACAGGCCAAGGCATCAGGCAAAGGTACCATTCCGGTGCAACGAGACCAAGACCAGAAGAGCGGCAGGACGGAGGTCACCGTGGATCCCAAGACGGCGTCATCACCAGAGCTTTTGGCAGCCGAAGACCACCTTTCGTCAGGATAACTTGTACTATATGTTCCCCTTCAAAATGGCCAATTGTTGGCGCCCTTCCCGCTCATTATTTGGGGAGAGGCCCAGGGCCTCTATAAGTAGAGCTAGCCACACAGAGTAGAGGGACATCTAGAGATCTGGTAGAACACTATTAGAGAGAGAGGTGACGGACCTCACCCTAGCAGTTCATCGCACCAGCTCAAGAACACCTCTTGCGAGGCTGTTCTTCCCTTGTGCTATTCATCATCGGCCCCTGAGGCAATCCACCACACCACACACTGGAGTAGGGTATTACACCACAACGGTGGCCCGAACCAGTATAAACCTTGTGTCTCTTGTGTTGTTCATCATTTTCATCTTAGTTCGCACGAGAGGATCAGACATAGATCGGTAGGGGAGAGATCTCCGCGCGCACCCCAGTGTTCGAACCTCAAGGGTCTGCCGAAACCCGAAATCTGACATTTGGTGCGCCAGGTAGGGGTGCGCCGGAGTCCTTCTTCCTCAGCGTCACGTTCCGCCGCTTCGCCACCCAGATGTCAAGGAACCCGGCCGCCAACGCCGACCGCTGGGCGGTGTGGCCCGCCCACGCCGTGTCGCCGTCTCAGGGCGACCTCAACCTTGCGCCCCAGGAAGCTCGCGCTCTGCAGGGCGTTGCAGGATGCGGGCAACGCGACCAGACACCGCCTGCCCTCACGCCACGGCAGGTGCGGGCTGCAGCAAGGGCCTCGAACCACGCCGCTGCCACGGCACCATACACTCGATGGGAGCAGGCGAACTCCAGGGCCGCGCTCACGGTGGCCCGAGAGCTACTACGATGGCGCTTGCTGGAAGGCGGCCGCGACATGTTGTTGGAGCCAGTGGCCGAGCTCCTAGACGCTGCCGCCTCAGGAGCGCCCCCTTTCTGCATCTAGCTGCCGCCCCAGATCTAGGACAGGTCGCACGACGGCATTATGCGCGCCCACGCGATTTCAGGCGGGCCCCAGGGCCGGTCCAGTGCCAACACCTCCGCCAGCACCAGGCGGCTGATCGTGCCAGCCCTTCCCCAGCCCGGCGAAGGGATGCACGCCGCGGCCTTTGGCCTCGACGGACCACCGCGTCATCACATAAAAGCCGGCGCCCCAACCCAGACTGCATGGCATCCGGGGCGCTACAGCGAGGTCCACGAGGTGGTCGCCTCGGAGGCCTATGTACCCCACATATTGGATCAAGGGCATGAGCTGGAAGAAGGTCACAGCTCGTTCCTCAGGCCCGGCTGGGACGAGGAGGTGCCGGAAGCCGTGCTCTTTCAGGAACCCCAAGAGAGCATCGACAATCGCGCTGACAGCAGCAACTATCGGGTACCACTCATCCCTCAGGAGCAAGCTTATGCTAACCATGGGTCGTAGGAGGTACAGGTCGCCACAGCGGATGGCTTCCCCAACGCTGCAGCCTCTTATCCCTTAGGAGGAGGGTGCAGGGGGCTGCAAGAAAGGGGCCGAGATCCGGGCTCACCCTCGCGGCGGTCGGGTCAAGGTGTTCTCTGGAGGTAGGCCCTCCGCCGGGGAGGTGCCCCATGGCCTGCCCCGGCGGAGGACCCGTGGTCATCGGGGGAACTGCTGGCGACCGCTCTACCCCATTGGCGACGTCCTTGGTTTCCGGTCGCCGTCAATGGCGGCAGAGTGAGGCGCAAGGCGGGGCCCTCTTCTACCGTTATGAAGCAAGGCTGGTACCTGTGAAGAAGGCCCAGTGCCTGTGAAGCTCGCCACCCCGTGACACTATCACGTAATAATGAGTGGGGTTGTACACGCCCCGGAGTCTCAGGGGCGCCGGTCTCAGGCCCTGGGGCTCCCGCCGACGCCCAGTGGCAGCACTTAGCTCCGGGTTGGTTAGAAGACGTCAAAGACTAGACTAGGAGCTGGACGCGGCTTTTTTTCTTTTCTTCTGCCTTTTTGCTTTTTTGCTTCTTCCTTGTCGGCAAGTTTCTTCGGTTTGGATTTAAGTTGGATTTGAGTTCGAAGCTTGCGTGCATTCGGGGAGGGGGTGTTTAGTCTCATTCGAGCAATCTCTCGCGTTTTGGCTTCAGATTTACGCCCCAAGCTAGCGTCAGCTGCCCCCCCCCCCCCACGAGCCCCTCGTGAGCCGGGCCGGGCTAGTCACACCTATAGCCAGGACCACTATCTCCGCACCCTCTCCAGAGGTCCACATCACAGGATCAGCAGGTTAATTGAGGGACGCCGGAGGCGTAGCATCCCCTCGCAGGCCCGCTCAGGGCACGCCAGGGCCGGAAGGTAAACGAATCAACCGAACCGTCACCGAGCTAGCGACTAAACTCACGCATAGCGTTGTGCTCACCAGAGTACGGATTACAAATCTATACATGAGGGGCCTCCCCTCCCAAAATGCTCTTATATTCTTCAGGGCCAAGCCCGAGTCTTCTTCATGCAGGATAAACTACGGAGACATGTGGTCAGTCGGACATATCGCTCACCGCATCTTCTGGGGCATCCTCGAAAGCGCATCTGGCATCACTGACGTCGTCGCCCCCACCACTTGTGTTTCCGTCACCGCCAGGCTCATCTATAATGCCACCTTCGTCAGTGCCCACGACCACACCATCGTCATCAGACGCGAAGGCCCGGACGAGGGCATCCATGTTGTTCTCCACCCACTGCGCCTGGTCGCCCCGGACAGCTATGGGCACAGGCGCGATGGCAGCGTCAAAGTCGAAGTGGGGGTCCGCCTCCTGCAAATGGCTGAAGACACGGGAGAAGGCACGCCTGAGCAGGGCTAGGCTCCTCTCCTCAACTAGCCCGCGGGCTCTCTCGGAACGATCCTCCAGAAGCGTCACCATGTTAGTGAAGAACCGAAGATTGCCTGCATAGCTGGCCCCGTGCGGTTCCTTAGCGGCAGCCTCGCAAATCTCGCCTAAGGCTGAGTTGGCCCTCTCCCTGAGCGTCTGAAGCATGGGAGCATGCTCGCGCTCCAGAACCCTCCGCTGGCGGATCTCGTCCTCCTTCTGCCGCGCGGTGGCCTCGGCGTCATGGACCCTCCGTTGAAGAAGAAGCAGCTCCGCCTGGGAAGAGGACAGCTCCGCCTGTGCCGCACCAAGGGCGGCTATGGAGGAATCCGCACGCCGCGTCTCTTCGACCAACTTGGCCTTGATGGCCGCTGTCCTACCCTCAGCCTCGGCCCCGATCAACATCAACCTCGCCTTGTATTCGCGCTCGAGGACCAAGCAAGCTCCCGCCACACGGCGGTCGACCTCTTCCTGGACCCGGGCTTCGCGTTCCGCAACATCATCCTCCGCCTGGGCTGCTAGGCGCTCCCTTATCTCCAACCGCTCCAGGTCAAGGCTGCGCTCGGCGGCCTCGAGCGTCAGCGCCTCCTCGCGCCTCTGGAGCTCCGCCCGGTCAACGGCGGCCTCCTGCATCAACCCAAGGGCCACGTGGCGTAGCTCTATTTTCTCCTCCAGGGAGTTGCTCCGGGTATGGAGCTCCCATACGCGCTCCCCCGCATCCTTGCGTCATCGGTCTGCCTCCCGAGCCTCCTCGGCGGCCCGGGAGCAGGCCTCCCGCGAAGCCGCTAGCGACGCTTCGGCCTTCACGTTGTCGAGGTCACGTTGATGACACGCGAGGGCAATGGCAACCTTCAGCTTGCGCCTCTCCTCAGCAAGGCGCGGGCCTTCAGCCTTGAGGCACGCATCCTCGGCAGCAAGATCTGCTCCGACCCAGTTCACCACGTCCGCCGCCCCCTGGAGGAACTCTTCACGAAGGGCACGACGCTCCCGAGCGCGCCTGAGCACATCTTCCACATCACCCTCTTCTGCTGGAGCATGTAGAGGGCCTCGAGGCGGTAAGCCCCCTCCAGGCGTGGGGCAGGGGGCTGCCGCCCCAGCCGTCGCCGGATGGACCGCCCTGAGAGTCCGGCCCAGCGTCGATCCACCCACGGAAGAGGAGCCAAGGACAGACCTCAGCCATTCGCCTTCTATGACCAGAGAAGGGGCGCGGGGCAAGCCTGACGCGCCCCAAGAAGACTCGCGAAGGAAGGGCATCGGGCGAACAAGCTCGAGGCGCCCTATGGAGCAGATCACTCCACCAACCGGTCCAGTGGAGAGGGCGCCACCCGAGCTCAGCGGACCTGGAGCCAGCAAAGGGGGCGAAGCTACGGGGGCCAGCTCCTGGGTCGACTCGGCGGACTCATCAAGGCGAGACCTGAAGGGCCACAATCAGCCACAAGGATAACAGAGCAAATGAGCAGGGAACGGAGAAGGCTTACTTGTCCATGGCAAAGTACTTCTCGCGCTTCAACAAGCGGCAAGGGCAGTCGCTGCCGCCTGAGGCCTCCTTCCTCTTGCGAAGGGCCTCGAAGTCTACACGAAACCGACCCGAGCGCCTGGGGCGGGGGTCGGCCTGGGGCGCAGAAGAAGCCTCAGGATTGTCGGTGCCAGAGGATTCAGCTTTGGGGGCACCGTCGGGCGTCGCCTTGCGAAGAACGGCTGGGGGCTCGGGAGCCCCGGCCTCAGGAGCCGAAGGCCAAAACCCTGCATCAACCGCCGCCCCAGGGAGGGCCTGGGGAGACGTCGCCTCCGTGGCTTTAGGTGGCGCCACCACCTCAACATCAGCCACCTCAGCTCCCATCGGCTCTCTCCCCGCTGTGTCGCCTGAGGAGGGACAGTTGTGGGCGGCGGGGGGAACAACCACGACAACTGGGTTCTCGCGTGGCCCCGTGAGGCCAGCCGGGCGTAGCCCCCACTCATCGAAGATGGGCATCTGCTTCACGAAATCAGCCCTACCGGAACAAAGGTACAGAAGGAAGCCACCGCTCCATAGGATGCCTGGGGAAGGATCACCAGTCAAGACCCAAAGCACCGTCCGCAGCACTTCGGGCGCCAAATCCTCCTCCTGAAGCCGCATGCGGTCTCCGCGCCCCGCAAAGTCCCACATCCGGCGAGAGTGGCGCTGGAGAGGGGCAACACGACACAGAAGGAACTCCCTCACCACCTTGGGCGTTGTCATGTTGTGCGCCCTCAAACTTTCGAAGCGGCACCAGACGAAAGTGAGCCGGGGGCTCGCGAGTGGTTCATGACCCCAGCCTGGGTTGGGAATAGCAGGTAAGGTCGTGTGCGAGAGCAAGGGGCTGGGCACCCCGACGTCCACGTACAGGCACCGCTCTCTAAACCTGGCCTGAGAAGGCGGAAGGCCGGAGTCAATCCCTAAAGCAGCCGTCTCAGGCACGACGAATAAGCTTACACACCCCGAGTACTGAGTGGGATCGCTCAGGCGCAGAGAAAAGAAGAGGCGTAGCAGGGCAACAGATGGAGGGATGCCTATCATCGCCTCGCACACGAAAGCAAAGACAGTCAAAAGGGTAATGGACTCCGGCCCAAGGTGCATCATGTGGATGTAATAATGGGAGAGCACAACATGGAAGAAAGAAGAGAAGGGGGGAATCAGACCCGCCCATAAGGCATCGGCGAAGAATCGGACCTCCATGACGGTCCTAGCAAGAAAGGCGCAGGACGTGGGCCAAACTGTGGTCCGGCCGCACTCATTGAAGACGGAAGCAAGGGCGGAGTGGACCTTGTCCAAGGCTTCCGGGTTGAGTATGATTGACCAGTCGATGGCGGGGCCGCCGCTGGAGGTGCGCAGGATGAAGGCATGGGCTTCTTCCCCCTTCCCTGCTTCGTCGGTGCCATGGCGTTGGGGAAGGGGAAGAGCTCGAGCCAGATTGGCGGCGGAGGTTGGAGATCGGAGAAGAAGGAAAGGTAGGAGGCGAGCGGGCAGCCAAAGGAGGAACAACTATGTGCAACTACGGGTCCGCTTAGCCGGGCACATAGCAAGGCGTCGTGGGAAGTGCAAACGCCCATGTCCAATAAACCGCCACGCGGCGCCCAAGGCCGCAGGCTGTTAGGGCCCACGACGCTTCGTCCTTGCCCCTTCGCTTCTCTGCTAAGCCAAGCCCGCGCGCGCCTTGGGCCCGGGGGCTACTGTCGGCGTTCTAGGAACGTGGGTCCACAGACTGGCCTGCCTGCGGCGTGGCTCAAGTGGGGGCCCAGCACGGCCCATCTTCATCAGCCCAAGCTCAAGACCCTCGCGAGGGGCCAAGCCTCGTGGGGCGGATGACAGGAAGCTTCCTCAAGAGCGGCCTCATCAGGCAGGCTCGCGAGGAGGCGGAGAGATCAATGCAAGGGTACCTCGCGAGGATCCCATGATGCAAGCCATGACGATCAAGGACAGGCGGGCGCCAGGCGGGCGCCGGCCTACGCATGGTCCTTGTTTCCCCTTTGGTGCAAAGGGGGCAAGCACAGGCCAAGGCATCAGGCAAAGGTTACCATTCCGGTGCAACGAGACCAGGACCAGTAGAGCGGCAGGACGGAGGTCACCGTGGAGCCCAAGACGGCGTCATCACCAGAGCTTTTGGCAGCCGAAGACCACCTTTGGTCAGGATAACTTGTACTATATGTTCCCCTTCAAAATGGCCAATTGTTGGCGCCCTTCCCGCTCATTATTTGGGGAGAGGCCTAGGGCCTCTATAAGTAGGGCCAGCCACACAGAGTAGAGGGACATCTAGAGATCTGGTAGAACCCTAGTAGAGAGAGAGAGAGAGGCGGCGGACCTCACCCTAGCAGTTCATCGCACCAGCTCAAGAACACCTCTCGCGAGGCTGTTCTTCCCTTGTACTATTCATCATCAGCCCCTGAGGCAATCCACCACACCACACACTAGAGTAGGGTATTACACCACAACGGTGGCCCGAACCAGTATAAACCTCGTGTCTCTTGTGTTGTTCATCATTTTCATCTTAGTTCGCACGAGAGGATCGGACGTAGATCGGTAGGGGAGAGATCTCCGCGCGCACCCCAGTGTTCGAACCTCAAGGGTCTGCCGGAACCCGAAATCCGACAACGTATATTTTTCAAACAAAATAAGTCTGAACAATTTTATAGTATGCTTCGGCGTCCCGAATATGGCACTATATGCATCAGCTCTGAATCATCACTTTTGTCAATAGTTGGGTTGCCCGGCTCCTGTGATTACCACCTTACGTTCCGCTTGTTCGGCTAAGGTAGTAAACGGAGAACTACTGTGATTGTTTTTCTGGTTCGTCCGGTCAAACACCTCAGAGTGAAAGCCAAAAACTGACTTTCATGATGCTGCGAGAGCTGGTTAGCAATTCAGCGACCTACTAAATCTCTAGTGATTTCTTCCGTACTACACGAAGGACTACCCCGCTGGGTGCGCCCTCCGTCCTTGTGGCCGCCTCGTGGCTTTCCTGACGTGCACTCCAAGCCATGTGGATGTCTTCTAGTCCAAGAACAATCGTCGCGAAAATTTCATTCCGTTTGGACTCCATTTGGTATTCCTTATCTGTGAAACTCTAAAACAAGGAAAAAACAGAAACTGGCATTGGGCTCTAGGTTAATAGGTTAGTCCCAAAAATCATATAAAATAGCATATTAATGCATATAGAAAATCCAAAATAGATAATATAATAGCATGGAACAATCAAAAATTATTGATACGTTGGAGATGTATCAACGGCCGGATCTGGCGGTCTCCGGTGACGAACGCAGTAGGGCGGCCACGGGAGCCGGCGGGGTGCAGGCGAGGACACGAGGTCGCGATGGCAGCGGCGGGCCGGCTCGAGTGGAGTTGGCGAGGAGCTTGTGGCGGCCATGGTGGTCCTGGACGACAGCGACACAGATGGGCTTGAGGCCGATGGCTGGCGAGATCCGGCGGCGGAGCTGATGAGGCGGCGATGATGGGTACACGAGGATGTGGGCGAGGAGTAGAGGGATCGAGGGGAGGACGAGAGATGGATGCGTGTGCGTATGCTCCCTGGTGACGGCGCTAGGAGGTAGGAGGCAGGGGAGTTGGGGATCGATCGGGTGGCTGGGCCAAGGGCCATGACGGATGGACCGGCCTGGCTGGGCTGTAGGAAGGCTAGGGAGAGAGAAGGAGATGGGAGAAACTGAAAACTGAATTGCTCTTACATTTATAAAATAAAGAGAACTTTGGAGAAAAGAAACAGAGAGTTAGAAAAAGAAGCAGACCAACGGAAACATTTTCCTTGGACAAAGAAAATATGAAGGATTTACCAAAAATGGTTGGAAGAGGTTTTGCCAATCTAAATCCAAACTCATTTGAATCAAATTCAAAATAGTGTGAGAAGGAAGTGGGTATTTGGTAGGTCCAAAAATGTTGAGAATTTTGGTGGAGCACGTGTAAGTGATGAAAGAATTTAGGCCAAAGTTTGGTGACCAATCTTGAAGCAGAAAAGGCACAAAATTATTTTGCAAGTGTGTTTATGGGTGATTCCAAAATAGTGAAATATTTATAGTACCTCCCTAAATATTGGGAGGATATGTTATAAAGAGAACTCACCATCTAAATTCCCTCAACATAAATTGATCGAAGATCCATACGATTTATTTAGATGAGTTGCAAAAATTAAATGACATGATGGCATGATGAAATGCAAAAGATGCAACGATAAATGCAACAAACAAAACAAATTACACAACAAAACTCGGAATACATGGAAGGCATATGGAGCGTCGGTCTCGGGTTGTTACAGTAACGGATTAAGTAAGATGACATGATGTAGAAGAATTAACTCAAGCAATATGATGAAAACCCCATCTTTTTATCCTCGATGGAAACAATACAAGACGTGCCTTGCTGCCCCTACTTTCACTGGGAAAGGACACCGCAAGATTGAACCCAAAGCTAAGCACTTCTCCCATTGAAAGAAAAACCAATCTAGTTGGCAAACTAAACCGATAGTTCGAAGAGAATTACAAATATACAAAATCATGCATATAAGAATTTAGAGAAGATTCAAATAATATTCATAGATAAGCTGAGCATAAATCCACAATTCATCGGATCTCGGCAAACACACCGCAAAAGAATATTACAATGGATAGATCTCCAAGAACATCAAGGAGAACATGGTATTGAGAATCAAAGAGAGAGAAGAATCCATCTAGCTACTCGCTATGGACCCGTAGGTCTGAGGTAAACTACTCACGATTCATCGGAAGGGCAATAGAGTTGATGTAGAAGCCCTCCTTGATCGAATCCCCCTCCGGCAGTGTGCCAGAAAAGGTCCCTAGATGGGATCTCACTGTTACAGAAGGTTGCGGCGGTGGAACCGTGTTTTCGTGGATGCCTCTGGAGGTTTGGGAATATAAGAGAATATATAGAACGAAGAATTAGGTCAGGAGGTGTTGGAGTAGGCCAGAAGGCAGGATCGCCCCCCCTAGGGCGCGCCCCTGTGGCTTGTCGTCTACTCCAAGTTCTTCTGACGTGGAGTCCAAGTTCAAAAGGTGTCTTCTGGTCCAAGAAAAATCATCGCGAAGGTTTCATTCCGTTTGGACTCCTTTGGTATTCCTTTTCTGCGAAACTAAAAAACATGGAAAAAAGCAGAAACTGGCACTGGGCTCTAGGTTAATAGGTTAGTCCCAAAAATAATATAAAATAGCATATTGATGCATATAAATCATCCAAAATAGATAATATAATAGCATGGAACAATAAAACATTATAGATACGTTGGAGACGTATCAAGCATCCCGAAGCTTAATTCCTACTCGCCCTCGAGTAGGTAAAGGATGAAAACAAAATTTTTGATGTGGAATTCTACCTAACATATTTATCCATGTAATTCTCTTTATTGCGGCATGAATGTTTAGATCCATAAGATTCAAAACAAAAGTTTAATATTGACATAAAAACAACAATACTTCAAGCATACTAATAAGGCAATTATGTCTGCTCAAAATAACATGGCCAAAGAAAGCTTATTCCTACAAAATCATATAGTCTGGCTATGCTCCATCTTCATCACACAAAATATTCAAATCATCCACAACCCCCATGACAAACCAAGCAATTGTTTCATACCTTTGATGTTCTCAAACTTTTTAAACTTTCAATCTATACATGAGCATGAGCCATGGAGATAGCACTATAGGTTGAATTGAAGGTGGTTGTTGAGAAGACAAAAAGAGGGAGATAGTCTCACATCAACTAGGCATATCAACAGGCTATGGAGATGCCCATCAATAGCTATCGATGTGAGTGAGTGTGAGTGAGTAGGGATTGCCATGCAACAGATGCACTAGAGCTATAAGTTTATGAAAGCTCAAAAAGAAACTAAGTGGGTGTGTATCCAACATGCTTTCTCACAAAGACCTAGGGCAATTTGAGGAAGCCCATCATTGGAATACACAAGCCAAGTTCTATAATGAAAAATTCCCACTACTATATGGAAGTGACAACATAGGAGACTCTCTATCATGAAGATCATGGTGCTACTTTGAAGCACAAGTGTGGTAAAAGGATACTAGCATTGCCCCTTCTCTCTTTCCTCTCATTTTTTTATTGGGCCTTCTCTCATTTTTTGGCCTCTTTTTTTCGTACGGAGTCTCATCCCGACTTGTGGGGGAATCATAGTCTCCATCATCCTTTCCTCACATGGGACAATGCTCTAATAATGAAGATCATCACACTTTTATTTACTTACAACTCAAGAATTACAACTCGATACTTAGAACAAAATATGACTCAATATGCATGCCTCTGGCGGTGTACCAGGATGTGCAATGAAACAAGAGTGACATGTATAATGAATGAGGAATGGTGGCTTTGCCACAAATATGATGTCAACTACATGATCATGCAAAGCAATATGACAGTGATAAAACGTGTCATTATAAACGGAACGGTGGAAAGTTGCATGGCAATATATCTCGGAATGGCTATGGAAATGCCATAATAGGCAGGTATGGTGGCTGTTTTGAGGAAGGTATATGGTGGGTGTATGGTACCGGCAAAAGTTGCGGGGCACTAGAGAGGTTAGCAATGGTGGAAGAGTGAGAGTGTGTATAATCCATGGACTCAACATTAGTCATAAAGAACCTGTATTCTTATTACAAAAATCTATTACAGGAATCACATAACAGTTCACCATACATGGATGCTACGGGAATCACAAACTTTAACACAAGTATTTCTACAATCCAAAATTACTCACTAGCATGACTCTAATACCACCATCTTTATATCTCAAAACAATCATGAGGAATCAAACTCCTCATAGTATTCAATGCACTTTATATGAAAGTTTTTATTATACCCATCTTGGATGCCTATCATATTAGGACTAAATTTATAACCAAAGCATATTACCATGCTGTTTAGAGACTCTCAAAATAATATAAGTGAAGCATGAGAGTTCAACAATTTATATAAAATAAAGCCACCGTCGTGCTCTAAAAAGATATAAGCGAAGCACTAGAGCAAAATTGCCTAGCTCAAAAGATATAAGTGAAGCACGTGGAGTACTCTAATAGTGGCAAACTAAAAAGCAAAGACTCATATCATACAAGACGCTCCAAGCAAAACACATATCATGTGGTGAATAAAAATATAGCCTCAAGTAAACTTACCGATAGACGAAGACGAAAGAGGGGATGCCCTGCTTAGGCTCTTCCCACTCCTTATTCCATAGTCCATCAAATCCTTACCCAAAACTTTAAAACTTCACAACACAAAACTGAACGTAAAATCTCATAAGCTCCGTCAGTATAAGAAAATAAATCACCACTTTTGGTACTGTTGTGAATGCATTCTTTATTTATATTGGTGTAATATCTACATTATTCCAACTTTTCCATGGTTCGTACCCCCCGATACTACTCATAGATTCATCAAAATAAGTAAACAACACATAGAAAACATAATCTGTCAAAAACAGAACTGCCTGTAATAATCAGTAACTCTCGAATACTTTTGTAGCTCCAAAAATTATGAAACATAATGACAACCTAAGCAATTTGTTTATTAATATTCTTCAAAAAGAATCAGTATTTTAGCACGCTTCCGTTAAAAATGAGAATTGTTTTCCTGAGCGCAAAAGTTTCTGTTTTTCACAGAGATCAAATCAACTATCACCGTAAGCCATCCTAAAGGTCTTACTTGGCACAAACACTAATGAAAACACAAAACCACATCTAACCAGATGCTATATGAATTATTAATTGCAAAATAGGACCAAAAAAGCAAGAACAAAAATAAAATTGGGTTGCCTCCCAGCAAGCGCTTTTCTTTAAAGCCTTTTATCTAATCATTGATATTTTTAATGATGCTCACATGAAAGATAGCAATTGAACCACGAAGAGAGAATCTTGCAGCTTGTGTAAAACAAGTTTAAGTCTAGCATACTTCCTATGCATAGGCTTTTTGTAAGCAAACAAATTATCGAAACAAGCAAAAACAAGCATATGCAAGGAAGAAGAAAGGAACAATAGCAATCTCAACATAACGAGAGGTAATTTAGTAAATGAAAATTTGTACAGCCATATTTTCCTCTCTCATAATAATTACATGTGGGATCATAATCAAATTCAACAATATAACTATTGCATAATTTTTTTCTCTTCATGATCCACATGCATGCAAAGTTGACACTCTTCCAAAATAGTGGGATTATCATAAAATAAAGTCATGACCTCTCCAAACCCACTTTTATCAAAAACTTCATAAGATTGAACATTATCCAAATATATGGGATCTAAAGTTGACACTCTTCCAAACCCACTTTCAGTATTATTGCAAACATTGTTATCAATCTCATATTCATCATGGGGCTTAAATAAATTTTCAAGATTGTAAGAGGAATCACCCCAATCATGATCATTGCAACAAGTAGTGGACATAGCAAAACTAGCATCCCCAAGCTTAGGGTTTTGCATATAATTAACACAATTGTCATTAATAGAATTTATACTAATATCATTGCAACCATGCTTTTCATTCAAGGAGCTATCATGAATCACTTCATGAATTTCTTCTTTCAACACTTCATCACAATTTTCAGATTCACAAATTTCAAGCAAAACCACATAAAGATAATCTAGTGCACTCAACTCAATAACAATTGGTTCATCATAATTGGATCTTTTAAAAAGATTAGTAAGTGGATGAGGATACATATCAATGGATTTTTAGCAAGCGAAGATGCAAGCAAATAGAAGGCACATGGTAACACAAGCAAAGATAGCAAACGAGATAAAATGCATACGGAAAGAAGGGTGAAGAAAAGGGAAAATCTTTTCAAAAATCGTTTTAGAAGTGGGGGAGATGAAAACGAGAGGTAAATGGCGAATAATGTAATGCAAGAGATGAGAGTTTATGATGGGTACTTGGTATGTCTTGACTTGGCATAGATCTCCCCGGCAACGGTGCCAGAAATTATTCCTGCTACTTCTTGAGCTTGCGTTGGTTTTTCCCTTGAAGAGGAAAGGGTGATGTAGCAATGTAGAAATAAGTATTTCCCTCAGTTTGAGAACCAAGGTATCGATCCAGTAGGAGACAACACACAAATCACCTAATACCTGCACAAACAATCAAACAACTTGCATCCAATGCGAAAAAGGGGCTGTCAATCCCTTCACGGTTACTTGCAAAAGTGAGATAAGACGGAGATAAGTAAACAATAAGGTAAATATTTTTGGTTTTTAGTTTATAGATCGGAAATTAAAAGATTGCAAAAATAGTAGATCAGAAACTAATATTCTACATCGAAAACATGTATGATGGAAAATAGACCCGGGGCCATAGGTTTCACTAGTGGCTTCTCTCATGATAGCAAATAATACGGTCGGTGAACAAATTACTGCCGAGCAATTGATAGAAAAGTGCAAAGTTATGATCATCATAGTTCGTAGGTTCGTCATGGTCAAGTAACATGACCTCCAGAACAGGATTACCGTACCACTCTGGTGCGGATGTTACTCTAGTTGACCTACGAGGTTCGGTAGTAACTCGATCAGAAGTTTCATGATCATCATCATTAGCTTCCTCACTTACTGGTGTAGGAATCACTGGAACTGATTTCTGTGATGAACTACTTTCCCATAAGGGAGCAGGTACAGTTACCTCATCAAGTTCTACTTTCCTCCCACTCACTCCTTTCGAGAGAAACTCCTTCTCTAGAAAGGATCCATTCTTAGCAACGAATATCTTGCCTTCGGATCTGTGATAGAAGGTGTACCCAACAGTCTCCTTTGGGTATCCTATGAAGACACATTTCTCCGATTTGGGTTCGAGCTTATCAGGTTGAAGCTTTTTCACATAAGCATCGCAGCCCCAAAGTTCAAGAAACGAGAACTTGGGTTTCTTGCCAAACCACAGTTCGTAAGGTGTTGTCTCAACGGATTTCGATGGTGCCCTATTTAACGTGAATCCAGCCGTCTCTAAAGGATAACCCCAAAACGATAGCGGTAAATCAGTAAGAGACATCACAGATCACACCATATATAATAAAGTGAGGTTACGACATTTAGACACACCATTACACTGTGGTGTTATAGGTGGCGTGAGTTGCGAAACTATTCCGCATTTTTTCAAATGAAGACCAAACTCATAAGTCAAATATTCACCTCCATGATCAGATTGTAGAAACTTAATTTTCTTATTACGATGATTTTCCACTTCACTTTGAAATTCTTTGAACTTTTCAAATGTTTCAGACTTATGTTTCATCAAGTAGATATACCCATATCTGCTCAAATCATCTGTGAAGGTAAGAAAATAACGGTACCCGCCACGAGCATCAACACTCATCGGACCGCATACATCAATTTGTATTATTTCCAACAAGTCTGTTGCTCGCTCCATTGTTCCGAAGAATGGAGTCTTAGTCATCTTGCCCATGAGGCATGGTTCCCAAGCATCAAGTGATTCATAATAAAATGATTCCAAAAGTCCATCAGCATGGAGTTTCTTCATGTGCTTGACACCAATATGACCTAAACGGCAGTGCCACATATAAGTTGCATTATCATCATTAATTTTGCATATTTTGGCTTCAATATTATGAATATGTGTATCATTATGATCGAGATTCAATAAACCATTTATATTGAGTGAATGACCATTGAAGGTTTTATTCATGCAAATAGAACAACAACTATTCTTTGACTTAAATGAATAACCGTATTGCAATAAACATGATCCAATCATATTCATGCTTAACACAAACACCAAATAACATTTATTTTAGGTTCAACACTAATCCCGAAGGTAAAGAGCGTGTGTGATCGTGATCTTATCAACCTTGGAATCACTTCCAACTCACATCATCACCTCGCCCTTAACTAGTCTCTATTTATTTTGCAATTCCCGTTTCGAGATACTACTCTTTAGCAACTGAACCAGTATCAAATACTGAGGGGTTGCTATAAACACTAGTAAAATACACATCAATGACATGTATATCAAGTATACCTTTGTTCACTTTGCCATGCTTCTTATCCGCCAAGTATCTAGGGCAGTTCCACTTCCAGTGACCATTTCCTTTGAAGTAGAAGCACTCAGTTTTAGGCTTGAGTCCAGACTTGGGCTTCTTCACTTGAGTAGCAACTTGTTTGCCATTCTTATTGAAGGACCCCTTCTTCCCCTGACCTTTTTTTCTTGAAACTAGTGGTCTTGTTGACCATCAACACTTGATGCTCCTTCTTGATTTCTACCTCCGCAGCCTTTAGCGTTGCGAAGAGCTTTGGGATCGTCTTATCCATTCCTTGCATATTATAGTTCATCATGAAGCTCTGGTAGCTTGGTGGACGTGACTGAAGAACTCTGTCAATGACACTATCAACTGGAAGATTAACTCCCAGCTGAGTCAAGTGATTGTGGTACCCAGACATTCTGAGTATATGCTCACCGGCAGAATTATTCTCCTCCATTTTGCAGCGGTAGAACTTATTGGAGACTTCATATCTCTCAATCCGGGCATTTGCTTGAAATATTAACTTCAACTCCTGGAACATCTCATATGCTCCATGACGTTCAAAACATTGTTGAAGTCCCAGTTCTAAGCCATAAAGCATGGCACACTGAACTATCGAGTAGTCATCAGCTTTGCTCTGCCAGGTGTTCATAACATCTGGTGTTGCTCCTGCAGCAGGTTTGGCACCTAGCGGTGCTTCCAGGATTTAATTCTTCTGTGCAGCAATGATGATAATCCTCAAGTTATGCTCCTAGTCCGTGGAATTGCTACCATCATCTTTCAACTTAGCTTTCTCTAGGAACGCATTAAAATTCAATGGAACAACAGCACGAGCCATCTATCTACAACAACATAGACATGCAAAATACTATCAGGTACTAAGTTCATGATAAATTAAAGTTCAATTAATCATATTACTTAAGAACTCCCACTTAGATAGACATCCCTCTAATCATCTAAGTGACCACGTGATCCATATCAACTAAACCATGTCCGATCATCACGTGAGATGGAGTAGTTTTCAATTGTGAACATCACTATGTTGATCATATCTACTATATGATTCACGCTCGACCTTTCGGTCTCAGTGTTCCGAGGCCATATCTAGATATGCTAGGCTCGTCAAGTTTAACCCGAGTATTTTGCGTGTGCAAAACTGGCTTGCACACGTTGTATGTGAACATAGAGCTTATCACACCTGATCATCACTTGGTGTCTTGGCACGACGAACTGTCACAACGACACATACTCAGGGAGAACACTTATACCTTGAAATTTTAGTAAGGAATCACCTCATAATGCTACCATAGAACTAAGCAAAAAAGATTCATAAAGGATAAACATCACATGCAATAAAAATATGTGACATGATATGGCCATTATCATCTTGTGCCTTTGATCTCCATCTCCAAGGTACCGTCATGATCTCCATCATCACCGGCATGACACCATAATCTCCATCATCTTGATCTCTATCAATGTGTCGTCACATGGTCGTCTCCCCAACCATTGCTTTGGCAACTATTGCTATCGCAAAGCAATAAAGTAAAGCAATTATATGGCGCTTGCATCTTATGCAATAAAGAGACAACCATAAGGCTTCTGCCAGTTTCCGATAACTTCAACAAAACATGATCATCTCATACAACAATTTATATCTCATCACGTCTTGACCATATCACATCACAACATGCCCTGGAAAAACAAGTTAGACGTCCTCTACTTTGTTGTTGCAAGTTTTACGTGGCTGCTACAGGCTTAGCAAGAACCGTACTTACCTACACATCAAAAACCACAACACGGTATAGTGATTGCTTTTTGATCTTCAAAAAGAACACTGTTCATTAAATCTGATTCAACTAAAGTTGGAGAAACTGACACCCACTTGCCACCTGTGTACGAAGCATGTTAGTAGAACCAGTCTCGCGTAAGCGTATGCGTAATGTCGGTCTGAGCCGCTTCATCCAACAATACCACTGAATCATGAATCAACTAGTGACGGCAAGCAATATGTATACACCCACGCCCACAACTCCTTTGTCTTCTACTCGTGCATATAACATCTACGCGTAGACCTGGCTCGGATGCCACTTTTGGGGAATGCAGTAATTTAAAAAAAATCCTACGCACACGCAAGATCCATCTAAGTGATGCATAGCAACGAGAGGGGGGAGAGTGTTGTCCACGTACCCTCGTAGACCGTAAGCGGAATCGTTATGACAACGCGGTGTATGTAGTCGTACGTCTTCATGATCCGACCAATCCTAGCACCGAAGGTACGGCACCTCCGCGATCTACACACGTTCAGCTTGGTGACGTCCCACGAACTCTAGATCCAGCTGAGGTCGAGGGAGAGTTTCATCAGCATGACGGTGTGATGACGGTGATGATGAAGTTATCGACGCAGGGCTTCGCCTAAGCACTACAACGATATGACTGAGGTGGAAATCTGTGGAGGGGGGCACCGCACACGGCTAAACAATCAACTTGTGTGTCTATGGAGTGCCCCCCTGCCCCGTATATAAAGGAGTGGAGGAGGGGGAGGGCCGGCCCATTATGGTGCGCCCCAAGGGGGGAGTCCTACTCCCGGTGGGAGTAGGATTCCCCCTTCCCTTGTTGGAGTAGGAGAGGAAGGAATGGGAGAGAGAGGAAAGGAAGGGGGGCGGCCCCCACCCAATTCGGATTGGGCTTGGGGGGCGCGCCCTCCACCTTTGCCGCCTCCATACACTCCCCAGGGGGTTCCGGTAAGGGACAATTGCATTTCTCCCCCAAACTTGAGCCACCACCTGGCATTTGCCTCTAATTTTCAGGTATACTAAAAATACCCCTCTTCTGTCAATTCACCTTATAGAAATGCCCTTGCCGTCCGGTCAAAGGGCTTTGACCGTCTGGTGAATACTAACATGGTGAACAGTAAATTCGAAAAAATAGCAAAAAAAACAAAAAAATCTGAAGTTTTATGGGATCGAAGATACCCAAGGGCGCAAGGTGCGTGCAAATTTTCGTGCTATTTGGACATTCCAGGAACTCATGGCAAAGGGAAAAAATAAATCTATACGCTGTGAACAGTAAATTCAAAAACAATAGCAAGAAATTTTTTAAAAATATGATTTTTTTGGCATCAAAGTGGCTTGGGTGCGCAAGGTGCTTGCAAATTTTTGTGATCAAATGACATGCGAGGTGCTCTAGCAAAAAAACAAAATAGTGCATTTTTTCAAAGTTTTTTTCTGCGCCAAATTTTGCCTTTTCTCCACGAGCTCCTATAGTGTCGAAACACAGCAAAAGTTTGCACGCACCTTTGCGCACCCCAGCCTATTTGATGCCAAAAAAATTCATATTTTTTTGAATTTTCTAGCTATGTTTTTTGAATTTGCTGTTCACAGCATACATTTTAAAGTTTTTCCTTTGACACGAGCTCCTGGAATGTCCAAACTATGCGAAAATTTGCATGCACCTTGATCCCTTGAGTATCTTCGATCCCACAAAATTTCAGATTTTTTGACTTTGTTGCTATTGTTTCGAATTTACTGTTCACCATGTTGCTGTTCACCAGATGGTCAAACCCCTTTGACCAAATGATAGCGACACGGAAGGGCATCTCTGTAAGGTGACTTGACGGAAGAGGGGTATTTTTGAGCATACCTGAAAATTAGGGGCAAATGCCAGGTGGTGGCTCAAGTTACGGGGGGAAATGGGAATGTCCCTTCCGGTAAATGCCCGAACTCACCCGGAACCATTCTGATGTCCAAACATAGCCTTCCAATATGTTGATCTTTATGTCTCGACCATTTCAAGACTCCTCGTCATGTCCGTGATCGTATCCTGGACTCCGAACTACCTTCGGTACATCAAAACACATAAACTCATAATACCGATCGTCACCGAACGTTAAGCGTGCGGACCCTACGGGTTCGAGAACTATGTAGACATGACCAAGACTCATCTCCGGTCAATAACCAATAGCGGAACCTGGATGGTCATATTGGTTCCTACATATTCTACGAAGATCTTTAGCGGTCAAACCACATAACAACATACGTTGTTGCCTTTGTCATTGGTATGTTACTTGCCCGAGATTCATTCGTCGGTATCTCAATACCTAGTTCAATCTCGTTACCGGCAAGTCTCTTTACTCATTCAGTTATGCAACATCCTGTAACTAACTGACATTGCTTGCAAGGCTTATAGTGATGTGCCTTACCGGGAGGGCCCAGAGATATCTCTCCGATACATGGAGTGAAAAATCCTAATCTCGATCTATGCCAACTCAACAAACGCCATCGGAGACACCTGTAGAGCATCTTTATAGTCACCCAGTTACGTTGTGATGTTTGATAGCACACTAAGTGTTACTTCGGTATTCGGGAGTTGCATAATCTCATAGTCATAGGAACATGTATAAGTTATGAAGAAAGCAATAGCAACAAACTAAATAATCATCGTGCTAAGCTAATGGATGGGTCAACTCAATCACATCATTCTCTAATGATGTGATCCTGTTAATCAAATGACAAATCATGTCCATGGCTAGGAAACTTAACCATCTTTGATTAACGAGCTAGTCAAGTAGAGGCATACTAGTGACACTTAGTTTGTCTATGTATTCACACATGTACTAAGTTTCTAGTTAATACAATTCTAGCATGAATAATAAACATTTATCATGATATAAGGAAATATAAATAACAACTTTATTATTGCCTCTAGGGCATATTTCCTTCACATACCCCCCGATACTACCCATAGATTCATCAAAATAATAAACAACACATAGAAAACAGAATCTGTCAAAAACAAAACAGTCTGTAATAATCTGTAAATCTCGAATACTCCTGTAACTCTAAAAATTCTGACATCTTAGGACAACCTAAGCAATTTGTTTATAAATCTCCTTCAAAAGGAATTCGTATTTTATCGTTTTTCTGTTAAAAACGAGAATTCTTTTCCTGAGCACAAAAGTTTCTGTTTTTAGCAAGATTAAATCAACTATCACCGTAAGCCATCCTCAAGGTCTTACTTGGCATAAACACTAATTAAAACACAAAACCAGATCTAACCAGAGGCTAGATGAATTATTTATTACAAAATAGGAACAGAAAAAGCAAGAACAAAAATAAAATTGGGTTGCCTCCCAACAAGCGCTTTTCTTTAAAGACTTTTAGCTAGGCATTGATAATTTTAATGATGCTCACATGAAATATAGCAATTGAAACACGAAGAGAGCATCATGCAGCATGTGGAAAACAAGTTTAAGTCTAACATACTTCCTATGCATAGGAATTTTAAGCAAACTAATTATCAATACAAGCAAAAACTAGCATATGGAAGGAAGAAGAAAGGAACAATAGCAATCTCAACATAAGGAGAGGTAATTTAGTAACATGAAAATTTCTACACCCATATTTTCCTCTCTAATAATAATTACATGTGGGATCATAATCAAATTTTACAATATAACTATCACATAAATTTTTCTCTTCCTGATCCACATGCATGCAAAGTTGACACTCTTCCGAAATAGTGGGATTAACATAAAATAAAGTCATGACCTCTCCAAACCCACTTTTATCAAAAACTTCATAAGATTGAACATTATCCAAATATGTGGGATCTAATGTTGACACTCTTCCAAACCCACTTTGAGTATTATTGCAAACATTATTAGCAATCTCATATTCATCATGGGGCTTAAATAAATTTTCAAGATTGTAAGAAGAATCACCCCAATCATGAACATTGCAACAAGTAGTGGACATAGCAAAACTAGCATCCCCAAGCTTAGGGTTTTGCATATCATTAACACAATTGTCATTAATAGAATGTATACTAATATCTTTGCAATCATGCTTTTCATTCAAGGAGCTATCGCGAATCACTTCATAAATTTCTTCTTTCAACACTTCATCACAATTTTTAGACTCACAAATTTCAAGCAAAACCTCGTAAAGATAATCTAGTGCACTCAACTCACTAGTAGTTGGTTCATCATAATTGGATCTTTTAAAAATATTAGCAAGTGGATGAGGATCCACATCAATAGATTTTTAGCAAGCGAAGATGCGGGCAAATAGAAGGTACATGGTAACACAAGCAAAGATAACAAATGAGCAAAAAGGCATACGGAAAGAAGGGCGAAGAAAATGGCAAATCTTTTAAAAAATCATTTTAGAAGTGCGGGAGAGGAAAACAAGAAGCAAATGGAGAATAATGTAATGCAAGAGATGAGATTTTATGATGGGTACTTGGTATGTCTTGACTTGGCGTAGATCTCCCCGGCAACGGCGCCAGAAATTCTTCCTGCTACTTCTTGAGCTTGCTTTGGTTTTTCCCTTGAAGAGGAAAGGATGATGCAGCAAAGTAGAGATAAGTATTTCCCTCATTTTGAGAACCAATGTATCAATCCAGTAGGAGACAACGCACAAATCACCTAATACCTGCACAAACAATCAAACAAATTGCACCCAACGCGAAAAAGGGGTTGTCAATCCCTTCACGATTACTTGAAAAAGTGAGACGTGATGGAGATAAATAAATGGTAAGGTAAATATTTTTGGTATTTTTGGTTTATAAATCGGAAAGTAAAATATTGCAAAAATAGTAGATCGGAAACTAATATTGTAGATCGGAAACTTGTATGATGGAAAATAGACCCAGGTGCCATAGGTTTCACTAGAGGCTTCTCTCATGATAGCAAATAAAACGGTGGGTGAACAAATTTCTGCCAAGTAATTGATAGAAAAGTGCAAAGTTATGATGATATCTAAGGCAATGATCATGAATATAGGCATCACGTCCATGTCAAGTAGACCGAAATGATTCTGCATCTACTACGATTACTACACACATCGACTGACTCCTGCCTGCATCTAGAGTATTAAGTTCATGAAGAACATAGTAACACATTAAGTAAGATGACATGATGTAGAGGAATTAACTCAATCAATATGATAAAAAACCCATCTTTTTATCCTCGATGGCAACAATACAATACGTGCCTTGCTACCCCTACTATCACTGGGAAAGGACACCCCAAGATTGAACCCAAAGCTAAGCACTTCTCCCATTGCAAGAAAAACCAATCTAGTTGGCCAAACTAAACCGATACTTCAAAGAGAATTACAAAGATACCAAATCATGCATATAAGAACTCAGAGAAGATTCAGATAGTATTCATAGATAAGCTGATCATAAATCCATAATTCATTGGATCTCAGCAAACACACAACAAAAGTGTATTACATTGGAGAGATCTCCAAGAACATCGAGGAGAACATGGTATTGAGAATCAAAAAGAGAGAAGAATACATCTAGCTACTAGCTATGGACTTGTAGGCCTGAGGTAAACTACTCACGCTTCATCGGAAGGGCAATAGATTTGATGTAGAAGCCCTCCGTGATGGAATCCCCCTCCGGCAGGGTGCCGGAAAAGGTCCCTAGATGGGATCTCATGGGTACAGAAGGTTGAGGCGGTGGAAAAGTGTTTGTGTGGATTCCTATGGAGGTTTGAGAATATATGTGAATATATAGGACGAAGGATTAGGTCAGGAGGTGTTTGAGTAGGCCACAAGGCAGGGGCGCCCCCCTAAGGCACGTCTGTGTGACTTGTCGTCTAATCCAAGCTCTTCTGACATGGAGTCCAAGTCCAACGGGTGTCTTCTGGTCCAAAAAATCATCGCGAATGTTTCATTCTGTTTGGACTCCGTTTGGTATTCCTTTTCTGCGAAACTCAAAAACAAGGAAAAATAGTAACAGGCACTGGGCTCTAGGTTAATAGGTTAGTCCCAAAAATAATATAAAATAACATATTAATGCATATAAAACATCCAAAAAAGATAATATAATAGCATGGAACAATCAAAAATTATAGATACGTTGGAGACGTATCACCAGTTCTCCCAGCTGGGGAATAGTTTTCCCGCTTTTTTGGCAACTGCTTGGCTCGAGCTCGAGCTCGACTCCTTCTTTTTTTGTGCTTGATATGACTTCTTGATAGAGCGCTCATAGTCTGAGTCCCTATGCTTGACAGTTGGTTGAGCCATATCGATAGTGTTGCATGACATGCTCAGGTAGTTTCTCCTCTGGCGGCGGGGGCGGTTTCTGTCCAAAATGGGCCTTCACTTGGGAAGCCACTTCAGCTCCATTTTCCTCCTTATTCAAGTGCTAAGGGAACCTCAGAAAGGCTTGAGGCTTGGACCATATCTGAATTTCTTGCCTCCTATTGTACTGCTAGCCGCCATAAATGTGACGCCTCTCTTCCGTTGTTGATGAGCCGGCGGAGACGGCTGATGCGGTGCCTGACTTGGAGGAGGTGTCTGCTGATGCGGTGCCGGACTTGGAGGAGGAGTTGGCTGATGCGGTGTCGGACTTGGAGGAGGAGGAGTGGGCTAACGGGGTGGCGGACTTGGAGGAGTAGGAGTCTGCTGACACAATGGTGGACTTGGAAGAGCGGGAGTCTGCTGACGCGGTGTCGGAGGCCTTGGAAAGATGATGCAATCCTTTCTCCATAGAATGATATGATGCATGGCCTCTCCCAGTGTGCGCTCGTTGTCACCTCCAGGAATGGCAATCTCTAGCCCCTAATATCCTGCCACCACTTCATCAACCCCGACATGAGCATAGCCAGCTGGAATCAGAATGCAATGGAAGGTTTCTTCAGGGGGATTTATATAAGCATAGTCATCCTCCACCTTCATGGATATGTTCTTCACTTTTATGTGTAGCTCACAAGTTGTCGTAGCTATTATATCATCCATAGGGTATCTATCCAGCACTGCATCATCGCCCGAGGTGTAACCCATGCTCCTTCTCGGCATGGATGGGACGGTGCTACCCAATGCTGGATCCGCTAGCTGCTGCCGCTGCTGAGACCCCCTTTTCTAGCTAAGTGAGTCGATCTGCTGATGCTGTCGCTTGAAAGTGAGTTCCAACTCCGCGTGCTTTGATTCTACGATGCGAAGGCGATCTGCTTCCTGCTTCCTAATCTCTTCCTCCAGCTTCCTCTTCTACTCCTCCTGCTACTTCTTTCTAGCACGACTTTTGTAGTCGGCCTTCCAGTCCGCAAACCCCTCAAACCATGGAACAACGCCTTGTCATCGTGTTCTTCCCGGGTGTTCAGGATTCTCCAGGGCGCGCGTAAGCTCGTCGTTCTCTTTGTTGGGCGTGAACACCCTTGTTCGAGCCTCTTTTATTGCAACTAGTAAACTTTCATCGGCTCCTTTAAGACATGCCCGCTCCAAAACCTCGCATGTCTTTGGGTCCAACTTCCCCCCATGCGCATAGAACCAAGTCCTGAACCTAGGGGCTAGCTCAATGTAACTGGAGTGACCCCTGCATCCATCACCTCTTGGTCAGCAAGATCCCATTTAGGCCGTGCCACCTCGTAGCCACCTGACCCAGCTTGTAGTGCCACTACTTTTTCGCGACATTAATCTTGTTTTTTCTCGACCGTTCCTGAGCTACTTCTGATTCCTTGAATTTCACAAAAGTGTCCCAGTGATCTCTTGCCTTCTCCAGTGTTCCCTTGAATTCTAGAGTCTGCTTTCCTGCTTTGACGTAGGAGGCCCATATATGTTTCTTGTGGTTGTTGAATACTATCGCCATGTTCTTAAGAGCACAGTTCTTGACTTTCTCTGGATCTGCATCTGTCACATGATCTGGCAGTGTGAAATGTGACATGAGGGATTCCCAAAGCAGATCTTTTGCTCTTTGGTCGACAAAAGTAACATCTGGATCCACTACAAAAAAAACACATCCGTGACATTTTGGGCCAAACGAATTTTTTTCTGTCATGCTTATGACACTTGTATGATGATCATTGTGACAAAACCTGGTATCATCATAGATGTGGTGGGCTCCTACTTATATGACAAAAAATCATGACAGAAATTGGACTTTTCGTCCTGGGCAGGCCGGAGACGCAGCTACATGACATTCTTTGGGCCGTCCATGAAGGAAAAAATCGTGGTAGAAGCGAGGGCGATGAAAATATCGGGGAGTTCCTGGTAACGGTGGGTGGTCGGGGCCGAGCGATGCGCATTTCTCTCGTACATGTACACGCGTGGGTGCGAGGCGTTGGGCTCTAACTGAACCTGAGCAAGGCGTTCGCCTACTGACCTCGAGTGATTGCACTACAGGCTACATGTTACTGAACCCGAGGGATCGATCAATCTAGCTGTTAACTGAACCGGATCGAGCGATTCCTTGGCTACTGCTGCTAACTGTAGCCGATCAAACCAGCTGCTGCCTCTTGATGAACAGTGAGCATTGTTGGGGACTTGATGAACAGTTCCCGACAGGGGTTAGATGAACAGGACCCCGTGATAGTAGAGGACATTGCCGCTGGATGAACAGGACCCTGATCGAGCCAGTTGGGGGTGGATGAACAGGACCCCGTGGATGGCTGGTTGCATAGTAGCCCGTGGAGGGTTGGATGAACAGTAGCCCGTGGAAGGGTCGCTGAATAGTAGCCGGTGGAGGCTGGATGAACAAGACCCCGTGGATGAACAGTAGCTGGTGCAGGCAGGAGGGAGACGCCGTGGATGAACAGTCATAGGTGGAGGCCGGAGGAAGTCAACGGTCGATGAACAGTAGCCCGTGGAGGCTAGAGTGAGGCAGTAGATGGTGGATGAACAATAGCCCGTGGAGTCCCATTTTGCGGTATGCCACACCGCTCCCGATGAACAGGACCCCATTTCGACCATAGGAGGTCGAAGAGAAGTCTGTTTCCTCCGTTTTGCGGTATGCCACACCCCTCCCGATCAACAGGACCCGTTTCGACCATAGGAGGTCCAAGAGAAGTCTGTATCCTCCGTTTTGCGGTACACTACACCCCTCCTAGTGAACAGTATCCCATTTCGACCGTAGGCGGTTGAACACAAGGCCGTTTCCTCTGTTCTATGGTACGCCAGGCCTCATTTCGGCTGTTCCATCCAAGCCGGTTGGCTCCCATGAACACGACACATTCTGTTGCCTCTCGATGAACAAGATGACGCAGTTTCTCCGTTCTGACCCAGCCATGTACACGAGCCCTGGCCGTACATATGCGTGAGTAGGCATTCGAGATCCCTCCCATATGTACGTACGTGGACGTATTTACTTTCTTGCGCCCTCGCTATACGTATGTGTACATGCTACGACCGCGCCTCTAGTACAACACGTGCCCTTCCTTACTTGGCCATGGTTCATCGCTGCAGCCTGCAAACAGACCAATCGACTAGTATGTATGTACACATTTGTGACCAGAATGACAATGCTATGTACGCTTCGACCAGGTGGGTCCCAACTGTCAGGGAGGATAAGGAGGCACTTCCTTGCGTGCAAAGTTATTGCTGGTGTGTCCCAGATGTCAAGGGGAGAATCATTTTTGTGCCCGTAATATCTATGCACTTCCTTGCATGCGAAGATGTAGCTGGTTGGTCCCAGCAGTCAGGGGGGAAACATTTTTTCGCGAAAGAGGTAGCCCGTCCGGTGGGTCCGTGCTGTCAGGTGGAGGAATAATTATTTTATGCATAATAAGGTTGCACTTCCTTGCTGCAGCTGTGGACCGAGTTGTCAGCCTCTCCACGTACAGTACTCCTCCGATGGAAGTCGTTCCTTGACCACATTGACTACGCCGCACCGAGAGCACCAAGGCGATGGTCGACGACGAGGCCTGGGAAGGGGACGACGCAAAGCTAGGGAAGACGGGGCAGTGGATGCCCATGCGGAGAGGAGTACGAGGGTTGACTGGTTCGGCTGTGGTGTGAGGCTGCGGTCGCCGTAGAATAACAGGATGTGTGGGTGAGTAGAGGGATGGCCTGGCCAGAGGTTGGAGTAGGGTGGGGTGGTCAGGCCTTCGCGGCAGCACAGCCAGCCACGGGAGGCAGGAGCAGGCGGCACGACCGGCGCTGGTTTGGGCGGCTGGAGCAAGAAGACCAGAGGTTGAAGAAGCATTACGGCCGTTGGATGGACATCGTACGGTCATTGGAGCTAGAATCGTTCATATTGACTAAGTTGACAAAGCCCTCCGTCTGCTTCAACTTCGTAGTCCACAAATCAGCCTCCCACTATGATGGGTCCCAACTAGCAGGGGGAGTATTCTTTTTTGTGTGCGTAATAAGGAGGCACTTCCTTGCGTGCGAAGATATAGCTGGTGGGTCCAAGCTATCAGCGGGCGGGGGACATTTTTTTCGTGAAATATAGAGGCCCTTCTGGTGGATCCTAGCTGTTAGGTGGAGGAATCATTATTTAGTGATTAATAAGGAGGCATTTCCTTGCATGCGGCCGTGAACCTAGCTTCCCAGCTGTTAGGTGGAGGAATCATTATTTTGCAATTAATAAGGAGGCATTTCCTTGCGTGCGGCCGTGGACCCAGCTATCATCCTCTCCATGTACAGTCCTCTTCTGATGGATGTTGTTTGTTGACCACATTGACCACGCCGCGCCGAGAGCACCAGTGTGATGGACGACTGTGAGGCCTAGAAAGGGAACGACACGGAGCCAGGTAAGACTCGGCAGTTGTTTCCCGCACAGAGGGGAGTACGAGGGGTTACTAGTTCGTCTGCCATCGCTGGAGAATAACTGCAGGTGTGGGTGAGTAGATGGATGTCCAGGCCAGTGATGGGAGTAGGGTGGGGCGGTGAGGCCTGCGCAGTAGCACAGCCGACCACGGGAGGAGGGAGCAGGCAGTCCCGCCGGCGCTTGTTTGAGCGGCTGGAGCAATAAGAGAAGAGATTGAAGAAGCACGACGGTCGTTGGGTGGACATCCAACAACCACTGCTCTCGTGTGTCGACTAAGTTGACACGGCGTTGCGTGTGCGTCAACTTTTTTTTAGAAAAGCGTACGCGTCAACCTATAGTAGGCGCACAACCCATATGCCATTATTTCAAATAATTTATAGCCTATTTGCTAATTCTTAAGGTTTTTATGGAGCCCATATTTTTTTGTTAGCATTACAGCCCATATTGTGGCCATAGTGAAAAAATTATACGAAATTTTTCATATTTCGGTGCGGTCTGAACAGTTTTTAATCCTGAAATTTTGAGTCACATTCAAACTAATTTTAAAAATAAATTTATATCAATATAAAATCCAACAAATTGTCCACGCATAAAAATCAATGGAATTTAAAAATCTCAAAATGAAAAAAAAGAAATTTTTAACTAATTTCCGGCTTTATGTGTTTAAAAAATGTACAACCCATTTCTCATTACTGATAGCCCATTTTCTGGGCAAGCCGAATGAAGCTCTCGTCGTCTTGAAAGATTTGCAGCCCAGTAGGGCTCACAAAGCAAGTAGGCCTCAGTTGGGTATTCTGAAAAAGAACAAAAAAACTGGGCTAGCCATTTTCAAAAAGAAAAAACTACCGGGCTGGTCTTTTGGTAAACATACAAGAAAAGGCTGGCTAGAGAGGCCAGAGTGCCCCACATAGCCCAGTTGACACCTTGCTTCCATCTCAAAAACAAAAATATCTGGGCGAGCTACTGGGACCCTGGTGTCAGCCGCTCGTTGTGAAATTCTCTCCTCTATTGACTACATTGACAATGGCATGGGACCCAGATGTCAGAAATCCATTAGGAGGAACCATTTTTTGTCTTGAAATAAGGAGGCACTTGCTTGCGTACTGCCATGACCTTGGTGGGTCCCTGCTGTCATCCTCCCCATCTATAATCATCTCCTGATTGTGTATGCTTCAACCTAGTAGGCCCACAAGTCAGCCTCTAAACCCATGGCGGACAAATACAACCTCTTTAAAGAAATAACAGCCCACTCCATACATTCAAACGGAAAGTTCAACATTCAGGGCAAAGTAAGAGGTCTAATCCAGATATAGAATACTGAACTTCCATGTTGACAACCATCATAGCCAAGTTAACTATCTACTCCCACTAACACTCTAGTAGTGTACAAGTATTAACTTACTCTTAGCTAACTAGACGATGTCGACCGCCATCTGTGGTACACGCTAAACGCCGGCACTGACGTCCTCCGCCTCGCCTCAGACTTGCCGGAGGTGCGATAGGGCGCGTTCCTTGCGCATGTTGGCCCTTTCCATGCCGGCGTGGTCTACCGAAGCTATGGCTTCTAAGAGAGAAACCCACTTGACGAGCTGGTAGTAAAATTTGGCGTGCGCGACAGCATCTAGGGCTATTTGCCGGGCGCCGGCCTCCATGTATTCGGCCAGTCGCGGGCGCTCTGCTCGCGACTCAAAGCAGCGGTGTGCTACTCCTCCATGCCCCGCTGACGGCGCAAATCGGCGATACGCTGCTCCTCCGCCAGGCGGTCGCGCTCCAACAAGTCCTCGTACTCCGCATTGCCATCTAAAGACCAATAGAATGCCTCCTCCCTCCGTATTCCTTCCCGTGAATACCCGAACACTCACTCCAGCGGTGAGCGCCTTTGGCGTCGCCTATTGTGGACGGTCGGGGGCATGATAGACGTGGCGAGAGCAAGGGAAAGTGGCGAGCGACGTTGGGCCAGTGGGGGTTGTGAGGGGAGCCGATAGGGCGAGTTGGGTGACAGTGCTGCCGGAGATCGCTGGGTACTAGTAATTATAGGCGGAAGGTAGGTGAAGCAGCGTGTCGCGGGAAACGCGGGGGTCATCGAAATTCAATGCATAAGCAGGCTGTCAGGACCTCGATTCCAAGTCACATCGATCTAGCTGGTAACACCTCATATCACATTGCGGCCTCACGCACGGTATCCCCACGGGTGTCGCCTTACCATGGCCCGAGACCGTTTGCGCCTTTTGGCTCACATATATGATAGTGTCTCTAGCATCCATATGACAGAGAACCCAGGCCGACATGGCTAGTCGTGAACCCAAAGCGGCACAGACCTATGGAGACAGGCATACATGAATCACATCGAGCATGTTGGTCATCAGCGTGTGAATCCGGGCTGTAGCACTGGGCTAACATGACTCCGGAAATCACCGCGTGACATTTCCCCGAAGGGACAGACATAGGAACGAAAGAAGGCCTCTGGAAGCCTGTCTATCTACATAGGGCCCTCCATGGCCAGGATCACCACCTGTGTGGCAAGTCACTCATCGACGTCGAGGTCTACATAAAACCCATTGGAGGGGGCGGTGTTGCCGTTTGAAAACAGTAATTAAGCAATCATGAGTACAAAGGTACTCAGCAAGTCTTACATCAGAACCTACTATACATGCTCATTCTCAAGAAGGTGGTGGAGTTATTGCAGCAAGCCAGCTTTGACTCTTAGCTAAGCTATCCTATGGGACACCACTGGTAAATTAGTTTTCACACACGAGTGCACTAATCACCAACACAATACTCCACCGGGGATCCTCCCTCGTCATCCTACGAGAGGGCCATCCTCGGTACTCACACTTATCTTGAGACTTTTAGTAGTATCCATTAACTTGTCTATGAACTGTATAGGCAACCAAGTAGTCCTTTACCGCGGACGCGGCTATTCGAATAGTTTTATACCCTGCAGGGGTGTACTTCATCACACATGTTTCGACCACTTAGCATCTGCACACGACATGTGCTTGGCAGACTTCAAGCGAAAACCGACGTGGGTGTAGACCAAGACCTAACTAACCGCACAAGTCTCTAGTCCAGGTTTATCGCCTATTCAGGTTCCATCCGCAAGGAAATCCGGCCGGGGTGTCCTCAACGGCCCCAAACTATGTGTACAGGGTCCCGAGACGTTAAACATGCGCCCGGCATACCCGGCCATAGTGTATCTACCACATCATAGCCCACCCCTAGGGTCAGCGCTACGCACGGCCGCCAACACATAACCTACAAACACCAGAAACTATTTGCAACTCTTGGACTGAGGCGAGAGGGGTCAGTAAGTCGAGCGGGGTCATATTTCAGGGCCCAATGTGTGGTAGTAGCTGAATCTTAAATCACGTATACAGATCTCAGTTCTTATGGACGACCTCAATGAAACAACCCACCATGTACTCCTACATGGCCTCTCATCGATACCTTTACCAAAACATGTTCAACACATCCCTCACATTACCGACATAATCATTTCACTCTAGCCCATCACCCAGATGAACCAGACCTGACACAACTCTAAGCATAGCAGGCATAGCAAGGTAGGAATCACATACATGGCTCAATCAACTCCTACACATGCTAGTGGGATTCATCTAGTTACTGTGGCAATGACAGGTCATGCAGAGGATAAGGTTCAACTACCGTAGCACGTAGCAGTTTGAATCGCGTTGTCTTAATGTAGTAAACAAGAGCAGAAGCGAGAACATGGGTTTGTATCGGAATGATCAATGGGTTGCTTGCCTGATGTAGTGGTAGTAGGTTACTGCCCTTCAGATGGATATTCGGGGTTATCCTCGGAGGCAGAACCTACCATGAAAGACACACCGAACATAATCAATACATGACGATATGCAACAATATGATGCATGCTATGACATGTCAATATGAATGTGTCTTGGCCTAATGCAATGTGAAACAAGTTGAAATGAGTCCATTTGAATCAAAGATTCAAATGAAGGTTAAAGTTCTCATCCATAGAAACTGTATTAGCTTATTTGACCGAAACAGCAAGGTTAAAGTGGTTTGTCATGCATGAAACCATTACATATGGATAGATTGAATTTTTCTGATCATTTTTCATATATAATTTGTTTGATTTGGAGCTATGGTTGATTTTCTATGATTTTTAGAAGTTTTGGCTATTTTCTGGAATTTTCTATATAAAAATAAATCCAGAAATTAGTTATTGCATCAGCAGTGCATCAGGGTGACGTCAGTGGTCAACGGGGACGTCCAGGTCAAACCTGACAGTGGGTCCCGCGTGTCAGTGTGATTAGCTTAACTAGATATTAGTTAATACTAATCCTAATTAGTCAGCAGGGCTGGGCCCTACCTGTCATTGACCCAGGGGGGTCAAACTGGGGTCAACCCGGGGTCAACCCGGGTCAAACTCGCTGGAGTTGACCCAGGGCTCGTCGCCAGCAAGGCGAGGGATGGCGGAGGGGTGCGGGTTTCTTCCTCCGGCGACAAAATGGCCGGCGGAGGGCATCTACGTGACGCGGGCACTTGTCCGCGTCGAGTGGTGTAGGTGGTTGGGCCTGGGGTGGCCGCAGTCGTCTCCGGCGTCGACCTTGGCGGTCGCTGGGGCTCGGGTGAGGTCGGGGTCATCGTTGTGACGGTCGTGGTGGCTCATGCGGGGCACGTACGTGCTCTACGCGGCGCGGGGAGGAATCTGGGCACGACGGTCGGACCATTAGATGGCCGGAGACTCGTCGACGGCGAGCACAGGCGGCGGTGCATGTGGGCGAACTCAAGGCGGCGCGTAAGGTGCACGAGAGCTACAACGGAGATGGGGAGAAGGGTCAGTGGCTCACTGCGCTTGTAGGGGAGCGAACGGCGAGCTCAGGGAAGAGCTAGAGCGAGCGGGGCGGCGAGGGGGATCTCCAGTGACCGAGGTTGAAGACGAGTTCGGTGAAGACTCTCGAGGGGCCTCCGGTGGGGCGTGGCTTGGCGGAGAGGACGAGGGCGACGAGGCGGGGCTTTTGGACAGGTCAGTGAGGCGAGGGGAGCACGGTGGTCACGGTGGCGACGAACGGCTGCGACGGCTTCGCCCTGCTTCGGGAGAGAGAGTGAGAGAGGCGAGGCAGGGGGAGAGTGGAGCGGTCGAGGGGTCCAGGGGGTATGTGTGGCACTCATAGACGACGTCCTCGCGTCGGCAAAAGTAGGAGGTGGCCGGCGTGTGGCTACGGGCGCCGGCCACGCGCCTCTTGTCCTCCTGGCGAGAGGAGGATGATGACTGGCGGTAGCCAGTGGGCTGGGCCGAGCTGGGCCAGGCCAGGGTGACAGGTAAGTCTAACTCTCTCTCTCTGTTTCTATTTTTCTTTTATTTATTTCCTGCTATTTGTATTAAAATAGAATAAATATTATTTCATTTCCAAAAATTCTAGAAATATTCAGAGGCACATTTGGGAATATTCTCAACTGCCTAAAAATGCTTCCAAGATTATTTGAGCACTTTAAAATATATATAGCATTTAAAATGTCCAAATTCAAATACATATGGATTGTTCAAAAATCCAGAATGGCTCCATAAATTGCAAGAATATTTTTGGCAGAGGTTTTAGTCAAGACCAAAAATGGTGGGCTTTTATGAAGGGCATTTTGGGTTCATTGAAATTCCAATTGTTGGAAAATAGCATTTTCAGGGGGGGTGTTGGGGTTGATTAGGCCCCATTTCAAGTTTAAGAGAAATTTAAACATGATGCACATGTTCATCCAATCCTAATGCATGACTAAAAGCAAGGATGTGACAACTCACCCCCACTCAAAAGAATCTCGTCCCGAGATTTAGGTTCCTCCGGGAAGAAGGTGGGGTACTCGAGTCGAGGACGATCCTCCCTTTCCCAAGTGGCTTCTTTCTCAGAATGGTGTGACCATTGAACCTTGAGAAACTTGATATTATGGCGTTGAGTGGTACGCTCGGCTTGATCAAGGATACGAACGGGATATTCCCGATATGAGAGGTTATCCTGTAGATCAAGCGTTTCGTGGTCTACTCCACAGATAGGATCCGCGAAGCAACGCCTGAGTTGAGAAACGTGGAAGACATCGTGAACTCTGGAAAGATGCGAAGGTAGTTCCAATTGGTAGGCAACTTCTCCTTGTTTGTCAAGAATGCGAAACGGTCCAATGTAACGAGGAGCCAATTTGCCTTTGATACCGAAACGATGGGTTCCCTTTAACGGAGTAACCCAAAGGTAAGCCTTCTCGCCGACTTCATAAGTCATGAGCTTATGTTTACAATCATATTGGCTCTTTTGACGAGATTGGGCTATTTTCAATTTCTCACGAATAACACGAACCTGCTCTTCCGCTTCCTGAATCATATCCGGGCCAAAGAGTTGTCTTTCCCAGGTTTCTGACCAGTTAAGAGGCGTTCGACATTTTCGTCCATAGAGAACTTCGAAATGAGCTTTGCCCAAGCTAGCTTGATAACTATTGTTATAAGCAAACTCCATGAATGGAAGGCATTTCTCCCAACCCATTCCGAATGAGATCATAGAAGCTCGGAGCATATCTTCCAAAATTTGATTGACTCGCTCTACTTGATCACTTTATTGAGGATGGAAGGCGGTGCTAAAAGAGAGACGAGTTCCCATAGCATTTTGGTAACTTTCCCAAAATCGAGAGGTGAATAGACTCCCACGGTCTGAGTTAATTTCCAATGGGACACCATGAAGCGACACTATTCGGGAGATGTATAATTTAGCTAGCTGGCTAGCGGTGATACTCTCACGAACATATAGGAAATGGGCTACTTTGGAAAGATGGTCGATCACGACGAAGATGGCATTATTCCCTCTCTTGGTCCTAGGAAACCCAATAATGAAATCCATACTGATTTTATCCCATTTCCACTCAGGAATAGCCAAAGGTTGAAGGGTGCCAACAGGCCGTTGGTGCTCTGCTTTAACACGACGACAGACGTCGCAACTAGCAGTGTATTGAGCAATTTCTCTCTTCATCCTAGTCCACCAAAACCTCTGGCGTAGGTCTTGATACATTTTAGTACTACCGGGATGAATGGTGAGAGGGGATTCATGAGCTTCCGTAAGAATCAACTGGTGTAGATGTTGTTTCTTGGGAACCACCAAGCGGTTTTCGAAGAAGACAACACCTCGCTCATCCATGGAAAAACATTTAGCAACTCCGCTAGCAATGTTTTCCTTAATCCGGAATATGCCCTTATCACGCTTCTGGGCAGCTATGATTTGATCCATAAGGTTAGGCTTCGCCACCAGGGTGGATAGGAAACCTTGAGGAACAATGTGAAGATTAAGCTTACAAAATTCCTCATGGAGAAGTGATTGACTTTGTTGTAACATCAGGTGGTTACAATAGGATTTACGACTTAGTGCATCAGCCATGACATTGGCTTTCCCCGGGGTGTAAGTTATTCCTAAGTCGTAATCCGAGATCAACTCGACCCAACGTCGTTGTCTGAGATTCAAATCCAGTTGGGTGAAGATATATGTCAAACTTTGGTGATCGGTGAAGATCTCGCAATGATTACCGAGAAGGTAATGTCACCAAGTTTTTAGTGCATGGACTACAGCTGCCAGCTCTAGTTCATGTGTGGGATAATTTTCCTCATGTGGGTGTAATTGCCGTGAAGCATAGGCAATTACCTGACGATCTTGCATGAGTATGCAACCTAGTCCTTGTCGCGAGGCATCGCAATAGATAATAAAGTCCTTGGAGAAATCTGGTGGTACCAGTACGGGAGCAGATGTCAAGCATCTTTTCAGTTCCTAAAAGTTGAACTCGCACTGTGGGGTCCACTCAAACTTTTTATCTTTCTTGAGGAGTTCAGTTAGAGGTTTAGCAACCTTGGAGAAATTCTCGACAAAGCGGCGGCAATAGCTCGCTAAGCCAAGGAAGCTCCGAACTTGCTTGACCGCCTCAGGTGGAGTCCAATCAAGGATGGCTTGAACTCGCTCGGGATTGACAGCAATACCCTTAGCAGAGATTACATGGCCTAGATAGGTCACTTCTGGCAACCAAAATTCACACTTGGATAATTTGGCATAAAGGCAATGCTCTCGAAGTTTCGTCAATACCAGCATTAGATGTTCGGCATGTTCCTCTTCATTCTTGGAGTAGATGAGTATGTCATCGAGGTATACTACGACGAATTTATCCAAATACTCCATGAAGACGGAATTCATTAACCGAGAGAAGGTGGCTGGGGCATTGGTTAAACCGAAGGACATAACGGTGTACGCGTATTGGCCATAACGAGTAACAAAGGCCGTTTTGGGAATGTCCCCGTTTCTGATTTTGATTTGATGGTAGCCCAACCTCAAATCCATCTTGGAAAAGACTGAGGATCCAGCGAGCTGGTCATACAGATCGTTGATCCTGGGAAGCGGATACTTGTTCTTGATAGTGACCAAGTTGATAGGTCGGTAATCTACAACCATCTGATCCGTTCCATCCTTCTTTTTGACGAAGAGGACGGGGCAAGCCCAAGGAGAGGAACTAGGACGGATGAAACCCCTTTTCAAGGACTCATCGAGTTGGTTCTTAAGCTCGGCTAGTTCTAAGGATGCCATCTTATAGGGTCTTCTAGAAATTGGAACGGTTCCTGGAACAAGGTCTATCACAAACTCGACATCCCTGTCAGGTGGAACACGTGGCAGTTCTTCTGGAAAGACATCCGGAAAGTCCCAGACTACCGGAATATCTTCAAGGTCTGGAAGGGGGTTGGCATTTAAGGAGTAAAGCTGGCGCTTGGCCACTCGAGTTAAGACATTGACTGTATTGCCCGATGGGTGAGTAAGTTGAACGGTTCTAGTGGCACAATCAATCTTAGCATAATGAGCTGACATCCAGTCCATACCCAAGATGATGTTTATGTCCAAGGACTTGAGAGCTATTAAGGATGCAAGGAAGACAAGTCTATCGACAAGAATTTCGTTCCCATGGCTTACTCTAGAAGTTTGCCATCTAGAGCCAGGGGTTTGAATTTCCATGGTAGAGGGCATGTCACAGAATGTCGTGTTATGCAATCGAGCATAGTTCTCGGATATGAATGAATGAGATGCTCCAGTATCAAAAAGAATAGATGCCGGATGGCAATTAACAAGGAGTGTACCAAGGACAACGTTAGGATCCTCATGAGCCTCCTCGGCTGAGACATAGTTGACATGGCCACGTGCAGTGGTGACCGGCTTGGCGTAGAATGTCTTTCCCATTGGCTTACCACGGCCAACGGACTTTCCAGACTGATTGGGGTTGTTGTTCTAGGGACACTCTTGACTATAGTGACCCGGCTCTCCACACTTGAAACATGTCACAACATTGGGGCGTGGAGCAGCATTAGCAATGGGGCCACCATAGGGCTTGGGCGGTGCAAACTGCAGGTTGGGACGAGGTGCCTCAAAGGATGGCCTCGAAATGAACCTGGGTGGCAGTGCCGTGCTTGGAATCCACACCCGGCGCTTCTGAGATCCAGAGCCGGATGAAGAGCCAAAATCACGAGAGTGTTTGCATGAAGCGTCATAATCAGACTAGCCTGTCTCAGCACTGATGGCTTTATTGACCAACTTCTGAGAGGAGGTGCACTCGTGCAGACGAAGATCGCGGCGAAGCTCAGGCCTAAGTCCCTTGCGGAACCTTGCCCGCTTCTTAGCGTCGGTAGATACTTCTTCAGGAGCATATCATGCCAGATTCCCAAATTCCCGACTATATGCATCCACAGTCAGTCTTCCTTGGGTGAAGTTGCAGAACTCTTCCCTCTTGCGATCTATGAGACCTTCCGGGATGTGATGCTCACGGAAAGCCTCACTGAATTCAGCCCAAGTAGTGATTTGGCCGACCGGGCGCATAGCTTCAAAATTTTCCAACCAAAGGCTAGCAGGGCCTTCAAGGTGATAGGCAGCATAAGTAACCTTATCAACTTCGGCTACGTTCGCAGAACGTAGCTTGTGGGTGATGCTGCGAAGCCAGTCATCCGCGTCGAGGGGCTCGACGGAATGGTTAAACTTTGGTGGGTACAACTTGATGAAGTCATTGATTGACACCAAGTCATTTCGCTGATGGCGTGCAGTGTTCTACTCAATCCGCTCCAGCAAGCGGTTAGTCTCACGCTTGTTTCTTTCCGCCTCCAGCATCACTTCGGCCAGAGAAGGCGGGTGAGGCAGATTTTCACCCCTAGCTGCACTGGCTTCCCCCTGCTCCGGGGCAGCAGGGTTGCTGCGAGTGTTGACTATCCTAGGAAAAAAACAAGGCAACGGTTTAGATAAGGATGGCACAACTTAGCAAGGAAGTGCAGAATGTAATGGATAACACGGAATGCAGAGATGTTCATCCGTATGTCATGGTAATATAGAACTGCCATATATATACCAACGGTCATACACACCATACATAGTTTAGTACAAGCCCAGACTACAGTACAACTATGATGAAAGACGTTACATCTCATCGGAGGCATTCCAAGCTCCTATACATTATTTGTCTACACCTCCGGAATTGATTACACACAAAGTCATATTCCACAAGTCACGCAGGACAGTGGAGATACAACTATTACAATACTAGTGATACTACTACTAACTCAAACAGCTCTGTAGTAGTCCTCATAGAAGTCACCTCCATAGCCTGGAAGTTCAACGTGATCATCCGGGAACAGACGGTCCTGAGGAGCCTGTGGACCAAAGGGGCTACGGTGAGGTCTTGGACCAACAAACGGTGGCCTGCGGGGACCACGGGGTGGGGTGATGCCTCCCACATCACGCCAATCCACCATGTCTGGCAGAGCAAATCTCACAGGATACAGATCCCTCGTATCCATACATCTAGCTTGCATAGCCGGTGCAAACCGAGTCAAAGTGGCCCAATGATCAGCACGGGTGTTGAAAAGCTCTAGTCTCAAGGCCCGATTCTCTCAGTCCTTATCCTCGAGCATCTCGGCAGTGGTGCGAGTTAGTGAGTCCTCCTGAGTAGGGTCAGCATAGATAGGCTGGAGATACCCTTGCGCTCCCGGGAGTGAGGCTGGCATATAACGGAAGTTGGTGTTCTGAAGCAGGCTAGTCCGGACTCGCATGATGGTCATCATGGAATAGGCAGCATCCTGCACAACCATCTCAACGGTAACCCCGAGTCCATAGGAACAGTGGAGGGGCTCGGTAGATCCAGGATAAGTAGGAAATATCCTGACGGTAACCCGTCTCGATCATTACCCGGACTAACATAGTAGTATGACCAGGCACATCGAGGCACCGGGTCAGGCGAACCACTTGGTTTTGAGCATGAGTGGCCATCTGAAAGCACAACCACAATGCAAAGACATTAGAATTTCTAGGGAAATTTTGACAGCATAACAGTTGTAAATGCTCAGAAAAAGATTTGAGACATCCACAACAGTTTGCAATACCACTCAACAATATCATATCAGGGTTTTGATTCAACTGGCAACATACTAAAAGTAGTAGAAACTGTACTGAGGCTTGTAACAACAATCCTATAAGCTACTACGGGTTAGTAACACATGAACCTGACAGAGGAAGAGAGCCTAGTCCTTAAACCACGTTGAATGAGAAGAGAATGACTCAGATCAGAGGGCATAACGTAAAGGAGTAAAAGAGCCTGACGTTCCCTCCCACAATCAATTCCCCTACATATAGCTAAATCATTTCTAGACTCGACATCGACCAGTTTGGCTCAACGAACCTACAGGCAGTCCGGCTCTGATGCCAACGCTGTCAGGACCCCGATTCCAAGTCACATCGATCTAGCCGGTAACACCTCATATCACATTGTGGCCTCATGCACGGTATCCCCACGGGTGTTGCCTTACCATGGCCCGAGACCATTTGCACCTTTTGGCTCACGTATATGATAGTGTCGCTAGCATCCATATGACAGAGAACCCGAGCCGACATGGCTAGTCGTCAACCCAAAGCGGCACAGACCTATGGAGACAGGCATACATGAATCACATCGAGCATGTCGGTCATCAGCGTGTGAATCCGGGCTGTAGCACTGGGCTAACAGGACTCCGGAAGTCACCGCGTGACATTTCCCCGAAGGGACAGACATAGGAACGAAGTGAATCACATGCCGGCCAGTCAAGTGTCCTGAGCAGTAGTGCTGGGCTAGCAGGACTCTGGTGAGCCGGGCTGTAGCGGACTACTATGGCTTGAGGAACACTAGACTACATTTCCCCATAAGGAAGGCTGCCAAGCATAAACAACTAGATTGTCAGATCCCACACATACCAAGCATTTCAATCATACACACAATATGCTCTGTCGGCGTTTTGGGAATGGGGGTCCCCAGACTTGCCTGCCTGCGGCCTGCGGCGTGGCTCAAAGGGGGCCCAGCACGGCCCGTCTTCATCGACACAGACCCAAGACCCTCTTGAGGGGCCAAGCCTCGCGGGGCGGACGACACAGAGCTTCCTCAGGCACGGCCACATCAGGCTGGCTCGCGAGGAGGTGGAGAGATCAAGGCGGGGTACCTCACGAGGTGCCCGTGACGCAAGCCATGACGACCAAGGGCGCCAGGCGGGCGCCAGCCCGCGCAGTGTCCTCCTTTCCTCTTTGGTGCAAAGGAAGCAAGCGCAGGCGAGAGCATCAAGCAAAGGCACCCGTTTCAGTGCAACGAGACCAAGACCAGTCCAACGGCAGGGAGGAAGTCATTGTGGAGCCCAAGCCAGCGTCACCACCAGAGTCTTTGGCAGGCGAGGACTAACTTTAGTCACGATAAGTGTACCAGATGTTCCCCTTCAAAATGGCCAATTGTTGGCGCCCTTCCTGCTCAATATTTGGGAAGAGGCCTAGGGCCTTTGCCTATAAATAGGACTAGCCACCCACAGGGTAGAAAGGGCGGGAAAATCGGATCGAGTAACATCATGCAGAGAGAGAGAGAGAGAGAAGGGTGACTGAACTCCTCCTAGCAGTTCATCCCCACAGCCAAGAACAGACCCTCGCGAGGCTGTTCTTCCTTGTATTGCTCATCATCATCAGCCCAAGAGGCAATCCACCATACCACACACTGGAGTAGTGTGTTACACCACAACGGTGGCCCGAACCAGTATAAACCCTGTGTCTCTTGTACTGTTCTTTCCATAGCTTAGATCTTAGCAAGGCGGAGAGGTACAGGTAGGTAGAAGGCGAAATCTACGCGTGCACCCCAGTGTTCGAACCTCAAGGGTCTGCCGGAACCCGAAATCCGACATTTGGCGCGCCAGGTAGGCGTGCGCCGGAATTCGTCTTCCACCACCCCGTTCTCCTCCGACCATCGCGTCCATGTCTGACGCTCGTCAGGCCTGCGTCGAGCGCCGGGCCGTTCTCGCCTCCCGCATCGCCCAGACGGCTCCTGTTGGCCGGCGTCCTCGCCGTTCCCTGTCACCTGCCGTCAACGCCGCCACCGGCCCGACGGGGGACGAGCAGCAAGCGTCGTCTCAGCATCCGTCCGTGCGGCAAGACGGCCGCACCGCTACTCCCTCACTCACCCCAGCTGGTTCTTCGTCCCGCGCGCTCCGCGCACCCATGGTGGCTCGAGCTGCGCTCATCGCGGCAAACGAGCTCCTATGCTACCGTCCCGTTGACGACGTCTACGAAGAATGGCTCGACCACGTCGCTGAGCTCGTCCGCGCCGCAGGGGGCTCTCTTGCGCCGTCCGTTCCGCTGCACCGCACCCCGCCCAGCGCGAGCGACGAAGCTCCGGCGGCGCCCCGGTCGCCTCCTCCTCAAGAAGGCACCATGGCTCCAAGGCGCGTGGCCCCTGGGCGGAACCCGCTCCGTCAGGTGCCAACGCAAAAAATTGACTTATCTCATGAAACTGAGGTATGTAATCTATAAGCATTAATAGTGCAAAAATCTAAAGGTAGTAACAAGTTTCATCGTTCGTATACTGGCTGTGCAACAACATTAGACTGCTTTAGCTGAAAAATCTTTAATTCATCCACAATCAATAGCTAACCCTGAAATAATCCAGAGACATTAAATGGCATTACTTAAATTTTCGGTGGCATTAGACTGAGTGCGGCATTAGTTAAATGTGGCATCACTTTAGTAGTAGCATTGCTTGACTTTACCACTGGCATTATACTAACAGCAAAAAAGTGGCAATAAGAGCATGGGAGGCCCATTCGGACAGTGGGCGCACCAGTACGATGTACCTCCACAGACGCATAGAGTGGTGAGGGAGGTATGGTTGCCCAGAGCAACAAATATCTAGGCAGCATATGTGGATTACGTCCCATTTTTGTTCTCTTTAGCCACCTTTTTCCTATGCGAGGTCAACAAACCGATCGACCTGATCATTCTCTATTGCATTGTCATGCCTTTCTACCCCTTTTCACCCTTTTTCAACCAAGAGACACGAGACTCGTTCCTTAGCTACTGATTTTCCCCTTTTCAACCTAGATGCGGGTTCGATGCCTAGTCTCTTGGACAGTATTTTCTCCCTTCCTTTCCTTATTCAACCCAGACATGGATTAGTTTGCATGAATTAGGGTTTCCTTTAATAGTGCAAATTAAGGTTTTCATCTGCGTGACCAGGAGAGCAGATAGCAAATTGGGAAGATGGTGGAGTCGAAAAAGATTGACCTGCAGCTACGTGGCAGATGGGGCAATAGAACAAGGGTATGGTTTGAAAAGAGGTAGCATACCAGAGGGTCGGCGGGAAGTGGCTTCGCTTGTGGTCGTCGTCCTCCGCACACACTATGGCAGCGAGTTTGGGGATGGAGGCCATCCCGCGTGGGCGCTAGGTCTAAGAGGACGGCCTTGTCATTAGTGCATGACCTCGCTCGCCGATGACGAGTGCATCAAAGCTGCACGTCCTTTTTTTCCCCGGCGGATCTGTCACCACCAGTGAGGAGGGAGAGAGAGGCTGTCTTTTTAGATCTGGAGAGAGGGTGATAGTGTGAGAAGCAAATGGGCAGCCCTTAGCAAGCAAGCGCCAAAGCTCCAGCCTATATATCCTTTTTTATACTAGTACTAGAGGTGGAGTAGTGGTAGAGTAGTCTATATTTTCTCTACATACAGTACCAGTTAGTCATGCTTCAAAACTGAATGGCATGCCATTAAAAAAATAAAGTCAAGAAATAATGTGGCACCTCGGGCCAACGTGGCCAGATCACATTTTGCACGAGAAATGACACACCATGTTTCGTTGGCATGTCGTCCCGTTCCAACATGTATGTGAGATGACGGCGAGTCCTTTTGTACAATTTCTGAACGGACGTCTATGTAGGCCGGGGTGCCTCTTCGTGTACCGTGGCAACTGTCCACCGCCTCTTCGCCTTTCCCTCTCGATTCGGAACTGCTGTCGCACGCTCTTCCTCCCTCCTCCATTTTCCTTCAACCTTCCTTCTGCTATTGTTTGATTGACTTCTCCATGCAGGGAACAGGCCGGAAACGACCCCGTTATTATTGCCCCAATCTAAAAGATGACGTGGTGGAGGAACTCATTGATCGGTGTGATGTCATCACCTTGGCTAGCATGGCAGGTTCGTTCAAGACCATTCTCGACTCAACTAATAACAACATTACAAAGAACCCAAGGGTCCAGGAGTGGTTTGATCTCCCCTATCTTCTTTGCTGTGACCCTGATCACTGGTGCGCGGACGACGGAAGCCTCACCTTATGCAAGTTGATGCCGCTTGATAATGATACGTGTGATGTTAAGATGCCATTGCTTGAGGGTAAGGCTTGGGTAGGCGCAAATGGAGATTGGGTTGTTTATATTGGGTACAACTGCGAGTGGGAACTTGTGAATGTGTACACTCGTCACCATGTTCCACTTCCGAAAATCTCAGACTGCGCAGAGGTTGAGCACACAGATGATCTACGTATGTTCAACTACGATCATGGTGACTATCATCTACAGAAGATAGCAATTTGTCGAGTTCCCGACTGCTCTTGGGGTTATAGGAATGCTTGTGTTGTCGCTATCTTCAACGAGCTTGTTGCTATCCTTCATACTTCGACTTGATGGATATTACTCAAAAATTAGTTTCTATACACGGATGTGTACTGTGATGCAATTCAATACGAGGGTCTTCTGTTTGCTGCCACCACTCATGGCACTGTTTTTGCATGGAATCCTGATGATTTCGATATGTTTGTCTTCCACCCTAATTATAATTGTTTCATTCACATGCATGTGGGTTAGCTAGTTTCCCTTTACTAACTAACCTTCTTATGTTTCCAAGGTCCTGTGAACATTCCACCACCTATACTTGAAAAAATTTATAACCAAGGGGGAGATGACAATGGTGATGATCATGAGCATGAGGATGAGCAGGACCAATATACTCAGTGGCGCCTGGTAGCATATTCCGGTGGATCACCTCTTCTTGTCTGTATACAGGGCACTACTGATGTTACTAAGGAAGCAGGTGTTGTTTCCCATGGTCACACTCTCCGGACCAATTCCAACATCCGTTGCAGGGTATTCGAGATGGATATTAGTGTGCTAGTGCCAGCACCTTCTCCCTAGTTCAATATTGATAGTCTTGGAGAAAACACACTCTTCCTTGGACTAAACTATCCACGGATGGTGCAAGGCGATCCAGCTGCTGTTGTCACAACGTTACTACCATTTACCAGAAGCAACTGTATCTATACCACGGACATTGCTATGGTTGCCTACCGTGGCTATCACAATATGCGTCATGATATAGGCCGCTTCAGCCTGGATGATCAGTCCTGCGTTGGTCTCGAGACTGACAATACCTAGCCCTTCCCAAAGAATCACTTATGGTTCAAAGCAAGCATTTCCAACTAGAGGATTGGTTGAGATGAAGTTCATTTCATTGCTTGTTATTTGTTGTGTGATGAAAACTTTATTATTAATAATATATCCTCGTTGTCGTTGTGGATTGATGACCTATTGTCTGTAATGTTAAATGATATGCCTGTGATAAACTTACTAAATGTATGAATGTCTTTCGAGTCGCTTCTCAGAGTGGGTGCTGCGACGAGGCAAAAAAATATTTTCCGAATACATAATTGTACGTGCATTGCAACAGGTTATCAGATGAGTCCAATCAACAATAATACTACTATTTGTACTAGCATCACATGCTTCACGTGTCGGGTGGGTGTTTTTACTGTAGTTGCGAATCCCATCATCCAAGGTCCTCGGATGAGTCTAATCAACTTTAGAAATTGCATTATGATATTTGGGTTCAAACTTTCAAAACTACTGCACTATCTCTACGTCTACGTATACATAATACAACAAGTTTTAAACTTGAGACCAACCATCCACCCTCACAAAGAACACTTTTTAACTTAGCATAGACTCTAGGAAATTTGGCCATAGTGTGAGGTGGGCCATATGTTAATGTGTTCACTGTATGTAACCAACACCTCGAATCCTCGATATATAATAGGGTGGCATGGGCCAGAACAAGCATTCATGTCTAGGAGTACGTCACACGCCACCAGCACGACTTCCATATGACACCATATTTCTTGGAGTCCATGCTAGAACTATCTCTCCAACCTCCTCGTTTCTCTAACTCAGCCATCATGCAGTGGCCGAGGTGGGGGTTTGCCAATAGTCGGTTTCCTCAACTGCGGCCCCACTTGTAACGCCAAATCCAGCGCACGACCCCAAACGGACATCCGTTTTGCTCGGATTTTGTTCATTTGTGTAGGACAATGAGGTTGTGTCCGGGCCATTTCTCGGATGCGGTGGCCGTGCGCCCAACGCGTGGACGCATCCCGGCCACATCCCATCCGCATACATTTTTCTTTGCAAACACATATCTTTTTTGCATCATTGATTTTTGTTACATGGAAATGCATCACCAAGTTTTGACTAGAAAAGAAAGACCAAAGAATACAACAACCACAAGAATACATTTTAGAAGATATCGAACTTCCATAACTCCTCGTGTAAGTTGGATTCGTGCCTTCTCGATGCATTCATTGTTTATCTGTGCAGGCTTGATCTTGCGTGCTTCTTTCTTCTTCGAGTGTAAAGAAGTAGACATTGCTTCCTCGCATCCCGTCTCATGTCTAGCCTCTGTTCTATCAACAAGTGCACTAGTCTCATTTTCTAGCCTCTATGCTAGCTAAAAGTGCACGAACATCTACTAAATTGCGCTCTATCAATATATCGATGTACTCTTCTTCCCAATACCAAAACTTGCATCCATTCTACACAATAAAATTTTAAGTTAGCACAACTAGTGAAATCCGAGAGCACAACCGAAGCTAAAGTAGCACATAACCCATCGGTTGAGCACTTGATGAACACCCATCCGGGATGTTCCGGCGTTGTAGACATGCGGCGCAAGACCTTCTTTGGGCAGTCGTCGCACGTAATGAGTGGCAATGGTGCGCCGACGAGCTTTTGGGCCAACACTGAGCCCGGCCGACCGCCATTCATGTATCTCCCGGCGGACTGTCGATGGTGTAGATCCGAGCGTCTAGAGTAGGAGTCAATACCTGCATGCGGCCTTGCAGCCTTGCCGGAGCTTTCCGGCCCGGTGCCCGGCCAGTCCATGGTGCGGCGCGGCCTCCCATAGCCGGGCGAGCTCAAGCCCGACCAGATCCACTCCAAATCTGGCCACCGGCTGCGTAAAATAGGTAGCCATGGTTGGGTAGCTCGAGGGTGTCGAGGGAAAGGGGGCTGGGCGAGCACGCGTCCAATCTACACGCGCTGGAGTTGGCCTAAGTGAAGATGCAAGACAACACACGTTTCCCTAGCGGCGTGGCGGACCAACCGTGTGGGGTGCGAAGTGGCTTCGCTCGTGTGGAGGACAGAGGCCATCCCGCGCGGGCGCTAGGTCCGACAGGACAACCTTGTCGTCAATGTGTGACCTCTGTGGCAACCTTCCGCTCCCCACTAGCCTCTTCATGTATCATGGCAACCGTCCAACGCCTCTTCGCCTTTCCCTCTAAATTTGGAACTAATGTCACACACTCTTCCTCCCTCCTCCATTTGCCGTCACTCTTCCTTCTGCCATTGTTCGCTCGTCTTCTCCATGGAGGGAGCAGGTCTGAAACGACCCAATTATTCTTGCCCCGATCTAAAATATGACGTGGTGGAGGAACTCATTGATCGGTGTGACGTCATCACCTCGGCTAGCATGGCAGGATCATTCAAGACCATTCTCGACTCAACTAATAACATCCTTACAAAGAACTCAAGGGTCCAGGAGCGGTTTGATCTCCCCTATCTTCTTTGCCATGACCCTGCTCGCTGGCGTGCGAATGACGGAAGCCTCGCCTTGTGCAAGTTGATGCCACTTGATAATGATACGTGTTATGTTAAGATGCCATCGCTTAAGGGTAAGGCGTGGGCAGGCGCAAATGGGGATTGAGTTGTTTATATTGGGTACAACTGCGAGTGGGATGAATGTGTACACTCGCCACCGGGTTCCACTTCCAAAAATCTCAGAGTGCCCTGAGGTTGAGCACATAGATGATCTACGTATGTTCAAATACGATCATGGTGATTGTTGTCTACAGAAGATAGCAATTTGTCGAGTTCCCAACCGCTCTTGGGATTACACGAACTATGAATTTGTTTCTATCTTCGACAAGCTTGTTGACTTCCTTACTTCCACGCCTCGGTGTATATTGCTCAAAAATCAATTTTTTTACATGGATGAGTAATGTGATGCAATTCAATATGAGCGTCTTATGTTTGCTACCACCACTCGTGGCACTATTTTTGCATGGAATCCTGATGCTTTTGGTACGTTTATCTTCCACCGTAATAATATTTGTTTCATCCACATGCATGCTGGTTAGCTAGTTTCCCTTTACTAATTAACCTTCTTGTGTTTCCAAGGTCCTGTGAACATTCCACCACCTACACTTGCAAATTTTTATAACCAAGGGGGAGATGACGATGGTGATGATCACGAGCATGAGGACGAGCAGTACCTATATACTCAGTGGCGCCTGGGAGCATATTCCGGTGGATCACCTCTCCTTGCCTGTATACAGGGCACTACTAATGTTACTAAGGAAGCAGGTGTTGTCTCCCATGGTCGCACTCTTCGGACCAATTCCAACATCCGTTGTAGTGTATTCGAGATGATTACTAGTGTGCTAGCGCCAGCACCTTCTCCCTGGTTCAATATTGATAGTCTTGGAGAAAACTCGCTCTTCCTTGGACTAAACTATCCACTGATGGTGCAATGCGATCTAGCTACTGTTGTCACAACGTTACTACCATTTATGGGAAGCAACTTTATCTATACCTTAGACATTTCTATGGTTCCCTACCATGGCTATCACAATATGTGTCCTAATATAGGCCGCTTCAGCCTGGATGATCAGTCCTGTGTTGGTCTCGAGATTGACAATAGCTGGCCCTTCCTAGAGGCTTACCTATGGTTCAAAGCAAGTGTTTCCAACGTCGAGGGTTGGTTGAGCCAAAGTTCATTTTATTGCTTGTTATTTGTTGTGTGATGAACACTTTAGTATTTACTAGAATGTTTTGTTGGAACTAATCTATAATCCAACATGTATCCTCGTTGTCATTGTGTGTTGATGACTTGTTGCATGTAATGAATGGTACATTTGCATATGCATTTCATGAACTCAATTTATGAATGGTTTTCGACTCACTTCTTGGAGTGTGAGTATCGTAGTAGTAAAGGCAGCATCTGGTTATACGAAGTTGCCACATCACATAGAGCCAACCTAATATTGGAGTATGCTAGCATAATAGTTAGTTCTAGTTAAATCAACTAGATCTAGGTGTCGCAGTGAGGCTGAGAAATATGGTGATAGCGTGACTGCATGAGGTGGGCTTGTACGTAGTATGATGTAGGCACAGGGCCTGCCGTGTTTCCTACTCCTTCAGTCTAAATGTGGAGAAGATTTGGTCTAGTTCTTCCTCCTTTGGCCAACACGTGGGACATCTAGCATCCAGGTCATGTCATGCAAGAAAATGGAGTGCTAGTTGAAGCCACGTGATGTGCATCTTGGGTTAAACTGTAAATAGAATCTTACTCTTGAGTAACTCCAAAAGCGGCCACCGAAGATCTTTATTGGATTTGTGTTTCATCACCATCACGTCGACGTGAAAGATATGCAGGTTCAGTAGGTCCTCTTGCATTTTCACTGACATGTGGGACCGCATGTGAGCAAACAGACGATGGGCTCCATGCGTCTGCTGGCTGGTTGAGAAGAGAGAGAGAGGGAGAGGAGGGCTGAGCACGGACTCCAGGAAATTCCGCGACAATGTGAGTAGTACTAGTGGTGTACCGTACTCCTGCGGAGATAATGTGTTCACTCTACGTCACCAGCACCTTGATATAGTGGGGTGGAATGGGACATAACTAGCATTCACGTCTAGCAGTACGACACATGCCACCTACACGAGTCCCATGTGACACCATTTTTCTTGGAGTCCATGCTACAACCATCTCTTCTCCCTCCTATTTTCTCAGCCATCACACGGTGGGCGGTGTGGGGGTTCGCCGATAGTCGGTTTGCTCAACTGCTGTCCCACTTGTAAGTGAAAATGCAACACAACACACATTCCGCCTTGAGTGGTGTGCCGCACCAACCGTGTGGGGGTGTGACACGAACATGACATTTCCTTTTGAACTGGTAACTTGTAAAATTTGGTTCTGCTCCATGGTGAGATTGGTAGAGAGAAATAACGATTTTCCCTAGAGTAATGAGAAATTTGGTTCTGGCGCGGTTCATGCATGGAGTACGTATGAAAATTATGAAGTTGATGCAAAAGGTAATATAATTACTAGTAGTACCATATACTACTACAAGGATTTGATGGGAAGATAAATATACATATAGATCCATCAACAACATCCTCACGCCCTAGTGCGCCGAGTCACCAACTAACGTGTGAGGAGCAGCGGTGTTGGTGGTGAGCTCAATGTGCTTCTGAACAATGCAATCCAAGGTTGCCCTGTGGTCCAAGAAGGCCAGCGTCCACTCGTCCTCCTCTTGCACGTAGTAGTCCTTGTGGACGATTTGCGCATAGACGTGTGTGATTATGTCGATGGTGTCTTGCTGCGCCAAGCGCTGCGCACCAAGCGCGACCTCGAGGTGGACATTCTCCCTCGCGACGGGGGGCAGTCACAGGGCCACCAATGCATCGAAGAGGTTGTCACCATAGAGGCTGTTGAGGGTGGCGGGCATCGCAGAGCCTGGGTGCGTGGGCTGGAAGCATATGTCACAGTTGTCCGTGAGCTTCTTGATGACGGTGAACTTGTCGAGGAAGCCAACGAGGACCGCTTCGAAAAAGGATACAAAGCTTTCATCTAAGTGGCCTCTTGCCCTGGCGGCCTCAAGCATGACCTGGAGACGTTCCTCGGTGCGGGCCGCAGGCCGGCGTCGTGTACCATTTAGCACAGCCGGCTGATGCTCGCGCTCATCACCTGCATGGGCCTAGCTTCTGGTCAACTGATCTTGCGATTGGAGTGATCACTCTTGCCCTTAGTTAGGGTGTGTAGGTGCGTAGGATTTCGTAGATTGGACTGGCGGGGAGCCTTTATATGAGAAGTTCAGACTGCGTTGCATTCACATGTGTGTGGCCATCTACTCCTCGGCCCTCCCTCCATGGGACTGAGCTCCGGTGCCTTAACTGCACCTACCTTTGGGCCCAGCCACCATTGGGCCAGCCACCCATTGGGCCAGCCACCCATTGGGCCCACCTGTCATACAGCCAAAGGCAGGTGCAGTAAGTCAATGAAGCTGCGCCCCCTCCGTGCCGGTACAGTATAGTCATCTCACTGGACCTCTAGTTGGGGCAAAACGAGAGAACTTTGATATTTAGTAGTTTATTGGTCACCTTTGCATTTTGCCCCAAGGTTTGATCTTTGATTTAACAAATAAAATGTTAATGCATGTAACCAAAAATGTTGTGCTAAGTAGTCTCAAGTCATTGAATGCATACACACCCCACGTCTCCTATTGGGTGATTTCTTTTTACGTGGCAAAAAACAAGGAACGAGGTGGGTAGTTAATGCACCGCACCTAAAAGTTTTGGGATTATTTGGTTTTCGTAACATGACTAATGCACCAATACAGAGGGAGTACAATAGTAGTCTTTGATTGCAGTTTTTTGTTGATAGCTTACCAAGCTGAGTGCTCAGTGAGTACAATAGTAGTATGATTGATGAGACTTCATATTGGAGCCATCTAACGGAAGGGAGAGTGTATAATATCATCGGGAACTACGTTCAAAAATGAATAAAACAATACTCCATGTATTTATTTACAGAGGGAGTAGTATATTTTTGGTGACATGCATTACTAGATATTGCTAGCCAAATACTAAATCCAAATGGATGTGGTAGTACTACTAAATCCAGATGGTGGTGCTAGTACTAGTAGTAGTACTACCAATGTAGTAGTAATGTACTACCTATTGGCCAAATTATTACGTGCTGCTCCTCACAGTGAAGTGACAAGACCCTACGCCAAAGATGACGAGTGTAGGCGCCGTGTTTGGCGTACCAAAGTCAGCCTCACCATCTGCAGTCACTATCATCATGGCTGTAGAGCTAGCCTTCTTACAACTAGCCATGTTCGACATAATTTCCCGTGCCTTGCCACGAGTATCTCTACTCTTTTCTTATATGGAGTATGAGTAAGATGCCCGTGCATTGCATGGAACACCAAGATTGGGGGTGGACGGCGCCGGCAATGGCCATCGCACCAGATTTTTCCATGGCCTTCTAGATGTGGTGGGAGGAGATAAGGCTGATTGTGAGAGACAAGGAGTTGCTTGTAAATAGGGAACAAGTGCGGGCATCTTTTTGCAAAACTCCAGAAGTTTGCTTTGTATGCATCAGATCTAGATCCAATGGCTATTAGTGAAAGATGGCAGGCACACCATCATCACCAACTCAGGACCTCTTTCACTGCAGGCTTTTGAAAACGCAGGAATAGGACACGACAATATTACAAGTTTCAAACTTATATTACAAATGTCAGGAGTAATGCTGCACCCATGAAGAGCGAATTACTAGGAAGTTTACGTAGGAACTTCTGTTACTTTAGGTGGATGTTGCATTATCGTACGAACTAAAATCCAGCGCCCTGACAAGTCACTAATGGGAAAATAAATGTTTGAGTCACTCGCAACTTAATGTTTCAAAAACAAATTCAGCTTCTGTGGAGACTTTGTCATTTAGGCTTAGATGCTTGCAGTGATCAGCACACCATTCATTGTTGCGCCAGAGAACGCCAAACCTCATTACCTTGAGCACACTTGCCTAAGGAACAAAGAACCTGGCCAATTTAATCTCAGATGTGTTGCCTCGGTAGTTGATCAAATCAATCTCTGTAAGATGGAGATCAAGGCATTCGATGAGATTGTTATAGTGCAACAAATTTTTCACTTTCGGGGCTTTTTTATCTGCAAAAGAAGAGAACATATTAGAGTGGCTGGCTGTATAAGATTGTCGTGTCGTCAAGAGGTACCAATATCATTCGCTCATATGATAGGGTTGGCTGGCTAGTGATATTTTTTCACACACTCTCTCTCCTTCTCTTTCCTCTCATTTACCTAGGAGCACATGAAAATCTTGGGCATTTGTTGCCTTACACTATGTGGTCGATGCCATATTTCTCAAAAGCATGCCACATAATACGCATCGATGTCAAATCAAAAGATTTTGGCACCACTCTAGCAATGTGAGAGAGTTGGCACCGGTGTGCACACAGACCCACATGTATAAACAAATCTATCAAACCAACTACACCAACCTCTCACTCTCCCAAACAAGTGTTTTTTATTGCCCCAGTCCTCTCCCTCTCCCACGCAAGTGTTTTTTCATTGTGTGAGTTAATTTGGCACCAGAGCAAAGTAGGTGATCTAGATAGGGGCACCAGGTGAGCAATGGAGGGGCATCGATACCAAATGCATCACAAGTGAATTTGGCACGTGTTTTGGTCTACATAGTGGAGGGCCATTATAGCCCACTTTTGTACTACCTCGTATTTAGTGTTAAATTTTGACCATAGATTTACCTAAGAAAGTGCCAATGCATGTCACAAAAAATTATACAGTTTGAAATTATGTTCAAATACGAATCCAACGATATAATTTTTTGTGACATGCATTAACATTTTGCTAGTTTAATCTATGGTAAAATTTTGATACTACAAAATAGGAATAGTAAACTAGGACGGAGGTAGTACTTGCTCTTAGGATAATCATAGAGTTACTAGTCTAAGTTACTTGCCACTATGGCTAGCCTAGGCTACTAGTAGTACAACAAAAAAAATGATGCAGGTGATCACGTGAGAAAAAAATACTAAGAACATTTCTTTCGGTGTAGTGCGTAGATGCAGTTTTGAACACTACACTTGTCATCGTAATTTGGGAAAATTAAGAAAAAATGAGCTATGTTGTGATTATTGTTTACTAATAGGAAAGAAGTTTCACCTTGATGAGTAGCTTGTCCGTGCATGGAAAGCATTTAAGGAATCCAACAACTTGATCTAGATTGGGGCCGATAGATTTTATTGCCAAGATCTTCATGTGCGCATAGACTGGGTCAAGCTTGTGGGAATTATTTTCTGCATGATAGTCGTAAATACATAAAGAAGAAATTTAAAAATGTGAATTTCAAGAAGACAGAGAAGAAGATGAGTGTTGTACCAGAACGATTATGGATCCAATAAAGAGTTAGGAGAATTTGGCAGACAAGTGTGCTAAAACTATCAATTTCGGCGCGTCAATGGCCCTGATTTTTGTTGGACCTTCTAGATCATATGCATGCAATCTCTCGAGGAAAGGCGCATTCTCTATGACCATAACATGGAATAGCTAGAGCGATCTCTTCCCAATTGATGTCTTGCTGCGGGGCTAGCAAGACACATAAATCCATCGGAGATTCATCAAGGCGATGTGGAGGCTAATGAACTCTTGGATCTGCTGAAGACGAAGGTACTCGAGTGCAGTATAGCTGCGGAGTAGGTGCTCCATAGCCTTCTTCAAGATGCCAACGTCAAAGAGGTCGAGCTGCTTGAGTTGAGGGAGAAGAAGGCGGGCGCAACATTAATCTGGGGAAAATAGCAGGAGCTGAAGCTAGGCGGCGCGGCCCAGCATTGGCGTGAGGCGGAGCGCGGACGGCGGTAGAGAGTGACATGGTCCACCTTCAAACTTGAGTTCATCGAGCTGATCTAGGGAGGGGGATAAGAACCACTCATCGAACTTGGATTGGATCCTGTAGTTGGTATTGAACATGCGGATGTCAAGGTGTCTGGCCGGCCCAGGGTGCAATGAAAGGATCTTGGAGACTGCGGCCATGCATTTGCAATCCCGTCGTAGAGGCAGTTGTTGACGGTGAGGTTGAGGGGGACGCGGCGCCAGAGGGGGCGCCACCGCCGGGAGAGGAGGATGGTTCGCACAACAGATTTGGTGGGGAGGAGGCCGATGATGACAAGCAGCATGTCATTGGGAAGGCTGCTGATGAAGTCTAGGCTCGCCAGATGCGGTTTTGGCTCGAGCCGCCTCCACTTGTTGGCTGTCTTGCCATCCATCTCAGCCGGCGACGACGCCGATGTACACGTGCGCTGGTGTGTATTGTGTGCTGGGTGTGTGCGAGTGCGTCCTTCTATGCATGCCGCCGCGCAGTGGTGATGTGTGCGCGAGTGCGTCCTTCACGCAGAAGAAGTGTGCCCTCAATTCACTAGCGTGTGGGGTGCTACCCCGAATGGTTTCAACTTCGTTTACTTCACCACGTGCCAGATGGGCCTCTAGTTTACTTATTTTCACCCACTGCCGCATAGGCCAGCACACGAAGATAGAAAACACGAGCTGACAAGGCTACATGTGGACTGGTTGACCGTTCAACTAAACAATATACAGAGCTATATGTTGACAAAGTGACCATATAATCCCTCGGTATAGAGAGTCCGAGTGAGAGGGGAGGCCCGTGAGAGATAGTAGAGAGAGAGAAAGAGCTACTCCCTCCGTTCGATAATGTAGTGCCTACATTTTTTTAAATCAAACTTTGACAAAGTTTATAATGAAATTATTTGTATCTACAACACCAAAGATAAATGATAGTATGAAGTAAGTACATGTTGTGATGAATCTAATGATCGTTCCAGATGTAAATGTTTTTCTCCACATATACCTGGTTAAACTTTTCTGAGGTTTTGTTGGGGATATAACTACTGGATATGACCCGCCCAGGAGGGCCGGTTCATGCCACTAGCAGCTTAAGATGAAGAGGCCCAAGAAGATATCAAGATGGCAGTTCATAGAGCAAGCTTATTGAAGGACCAAGACCCGGGGACGACTTGAGGCCCACGGGTGTAAGCTGCCATGTGTTTAACTTGTATTGTAAGGCAAGCTTAGTTAGTTACCAAACCGGAAACATTGTGTATGAGCCGGCCGGGACTCTGTAAGCTGTCAGGCATCAACTTGTATATAAAGGGGTGACCCGGCGGCGGGTTAACTCAAGAAACAACTCATCGAGAACTAGGTCAAGCGTATTCGCTCCCTGGTAATCGGAACCCAAGCAATACCACCTAAAGCTGGAGTAGGATTTTACCTTGTTGAGAGGGGCCGAACCTGGGTAAACTCTCCACGTCCTTTCTCCCGTTTAACCCCTTTCAAGCTAACCTAGCTGCGATGGCTCCACACCTAAGTACTTTCGCTAGGGCATCTGCCGTCTTAAGTCCACGATTGTTGGCGCCCACCATGGGGCCAACGCGTGATGGTTTCGAGTTCTTGAAGGGCAGCTTCGCAGGGATCAAGGGATACGCCGTTAGCCCGATGACCAAAAGCCGTCGCGGCAAACTCTACATCGATGATGTAGGCTGGGGCCCTGAGGCCGGCTCAATCGAATACGGGTACCAGGTCTACTTCGGTGGAATCCACGTCTTCATCGGCAAGATCGGTGAGTTGGAGCCTGAGACGGACACCCGCACCAACATCGTGGAGACGGCTCAACGCACACGACCCACCAGGGTTCAAGCCATCGTGAAACATGCCTTTGTTGGTTTCATCCATGGGACGGCTCTTGAGGAAGGATCTGTGTCCAGGGGAGAGACGGTAATCTATTCTGATGGTGAGTCTTCCACTGGCGAGACCGATTCAATGTATCAACTACAAGATGGCAGGCTTGGGGGTAGTTCCGATGGCGACTGTATTCCGGACCCCTATGAGCTGCCGAATAGGGTTGCGATCTTCATGGCCGGCACACAACCAGTGCTTGGTTCGAGACAGTTGCGGCTATGACCTCCAGTTCAATGACTGCAGCGACGGCTGGTGCTAGCGGCTCTGCGTGCCCGCCGGCTCAAGTATTATTCGAGCTCTTGGAGGCTTTAGCGACCTTATTGACGATGGAGGTGACACCACAGAATCAAGCACAACATAAGGTCGATGTTGCAAAATTGCGAGATGAGATAGCTCAAGCCAAGGAGGAATTCAATGCCGAGAATGCTAGGATGGCAACAGAATGAGCTGCTTTGGATGCTCAGGCAGAATAGATTCAGGCAGAGTCATTCCGGCTTACCTTGGATTAGAACACCTCAAATGTCGTTATGAGGAGGAGGCACCAAACCCGTCTACCCATAGAGTTTGAGGCTAGGAACCTTTCCAACACGCCTGGCGCAGGAACTAGTGACCCACCCGTGGTAAACCGGGCGGTTGAGGCGCCCGCGACCAAAGCACCGGTTTAGCCACGGGCTGCAGAACCGCCTCGTTTGAATTTGACTCCGCCTCAGCATGTTCTGACACTGCTGGGTCATTATTCTAACCCTATGGACAATATGATTGCTGCAGCTACGCGATTGGCCACCCTCCCTATTGAAGGCGAGTCTCCAGCTGCAATGGAGATACGGAGGGCCGACGCGCTTCTTCATACAGAAGTGGCTCTACATGCGGCTTATTCATACAACCGTGAACGGATTCATTCAACCCCTCGTCCAAGCCGAAGTTATAGCAGGCATATTGATTCACCAGCAATTTCAAGCAGTGAGCGGCACCACAACCAGCCTCGTAGGCCTGACCCGCCGCGCGCTGGTAACGATGCTCAAGCTTTGGTGGACCAGGGCAGGGCGCGGCACGAGGCTGAGCTGGCGGCCCAGTTGGCGGCTCAACGGCAATCTCCGGCTTACCCATCGTCATCTATGATGCAGGAGTGACCTCTAGAACCCTTGGTGTGCCATGTTTAGTGTCGGCCCTACATAACAAGCGATTGCCTATGGATCTTAAGGGGGCCCGCAAGGTGCCTAATTACATAACATATCAGCCCTCGAAGGCCTAGATTGAGAGCTACGAGATGGCCATGGAGATGTTGGATGTTAGTGATGCTGTATGTGCTAAATACTTCACCATGATGTTGGATGGGCTGGCAGACACTTGGCTGAAAGGACTACCCCCTAACTCCATCAGGTCATGGGTTGAATTGAAGGCATGTTTTATCCAAAATTTCAAAGACACATGCATGTAGCCTATGTCGATTCTTGATTTAGGCTCTTGCGCCCAGGGTGAGGGCGAGTCAACCACCAATTGGGTGCGCCAGATCTCGGCCGTTATCCACTCATTGGAAAGTATCAACACCGGTTCAGCCGTCCTAATGTTGGAAAAGAATTGTCGTTTCCTTCCCCTTAAGCAGAAGCTGGGGCGGCTTGAGCGCCACTACAATGATATGGGAGAGCTCATGGTGGCTCTCGTTAAATATGTCGACTCTGATAGTACTAAAGACCCCGAGTCTGATGAGGAGAAGGATGGCAAGGGGAAGAATTGTGGAAATGCAAAGGGACAACAACATAACACAGCAGGTCAAGGTGGCAATGGTAAGCACAAGGCCGATGGCGGTTTAGACTTTGTGGCTCACACCAGTATGCAGAATGGTAATCAACGTCATAAGGGGAAGTCGTCAGTTCCCCAGTTTGGTGGGCCAAAGTTCAACCTTGAGGTGATGATGAATTAGCCTTGCCTGAAGCATGGTACGTAGGAGAAGCCGGCCAGTCACCTATGGAAGGATTGCTTCATCATGAGGGAGTACGGAAATTCCAGTTTTTTCCAGAATAATCATGGCCCGAATGGCGGCTCAGGATCCTGCTCTCACGGACCTGGCTTTGGGGGTGGCAGCTCAAGCTCTGGGTTTCAGGGCCAAGGCAATCAAGGTGGCTTTAATCAACAATCTGGTCAAGGGAATCAGTACCAGCAGTTTGGTTAACAGCACAATCTGAAACAGCTGAATAGTGGTCAGTATCATGTGTTTACCACGAGCTTGTGCAAACGAGATCAGAAGATTCATAAGCGGGCGATGAACGTGGTTGAACCGGCAGTGTCTCGTGTTGGATTTCGGGTTCCGGTGAAACCCTTGAGGTTCGAACACTGGGGTGCGCACGAAGATCTCCCCCTCTCTAGCTCGCACACTCCACGATCTCACATCCTAGTTCATGGACCCAAAGAACACGAGACACAAGATTTATACTGGTTCGGTCCACCGTTGCGGTGTACCCTACTCTAGTGTGGTGTGGTGAATTGCCTCTTGGGCTGAGGATGAACAGTTACAAGGGAAGAACAACCTCTTGACGAGAGGTGTTCTTGTGCTTGGTGAACTTGTGTGTTTGAGGATGATCTGGATCCTCTCCCTTGTTATGGTGGTGGCTAGTCCTATTTATAGAGGCCCTGGTCCTCTTCCCAAATATTGACGGAAAGGGATCCCACAATGGCCAATATGAAGGGGGAAAACTAGTAGAAGCTATCCTGACAAAATTAGTCTTCGCCTGCCAAAGGCTCTGTTGGTGACGCCATCTTGGGCTCCATGGTGACCTCCGTCCTACTGGTCTTGGTCTTGTTGCCCCGATATGGAAACTTTGCCTGATGCCTTGGAACTCCTCTTCTGCGCCTGCCGCCTTAACAACAAAGAGGAAACCAGGACACTGTGCGCGCTGGCGGCCGCCTGGTCTTGATCGTCATGGCTTGCGTCATTGGGACCTCGCGGGGTTCGCCTTTCCTTGATCTCTCCGCCCCTCAGGAGCCATCCTGGTGAGGCTGCCCCTAAGGAGGTCTTGCATCGTCCGCCTCATGAGGGTCTTGAATGTTTGCTGGTGAAGATGGGCCGTACGAGGCCGCTGGAGGATCCATGCTGCGGGCCGCAGGTAGGCAAGTCTAACGACCCCCGTTCCTAGAACGCCGACAGTAGCCCCCGGGCCCAAGGTGCGCTCGGGCTTAGCTTCGAGGCAAAGCCAAAGGGCAAGCGCGGAGCGCCACGGGCCCCAACAGCCTGCGGCCTTGGTCAACACGTGGCGACTGATTGGATGTGGGCGTCTCCGCTTCCCCATGCAACCTTCATATCCGCCTGGCTAGGCGGCCATGGCATCCTACACAATTACCTCCCCATTGATGGCAACACACTCCCCGACTTCTTCGCTTCCTCGTACCTCTGCCTCCTCTTCTAATCCAACTCGAGCTCTACCCTTATTGCCATGGCGCCGAATCGGATGGAGAAAGGGAAGAAGCCCCTGTCCTCAGCCAACTCAGCTCCGGCCGTCGAGCCCGCCATCGGCCGATCGCGGGTGCTCAATCGCGAGGCGATGGATAAGGTCCGCCTCGCACTCGCTACCAGGTTCAATGAATGGGGGGGCGACGGTGGCCTGGCCGGCGTCCTGAGCCTCCACCGATAGGACGGCCACCGAGGTCCCATTCTTCGTCGACACTCTGTGGGTCCGCCTGGTTCCTCCCTTCTCCGCCTTCTTCGATGCCGTGCTTTCCCATTACCAAATCCATATGCTGCACCTTGCTCCGCAATCTGTCGCCCTTCTCGCCATCTTCGCCTTTGTCTGTGAGGCCATGGTGGGCATTGTTCCTTCTGTGGCCCTCTTGCGCCATTTCTTCTTGCTGCACCTGACCAACTCCCGGCAGTGCTCTAGGAGCATGAGTTTTCAGGTTGTGGCGGCGACGACCGGCTCGAGGATTGTAACGCCGCAAGACCGATGCGCCAGGTGTCTTCCAGTTATTTGCAGTTATTCCTTGTCATTCGCTTGCGTGTTCCATCTTGCCATGTCATCATGTGCATTGCATCATCATGTTTTTCAAAACTTGCAGCCGTCCCAGTCTCCTCGTTCCTTTCGTTGTCCGTCCTAAGCCCAGACACACTTGCACGCGCCCGCGGCACGTCAGAAATAGTATTTTGCAAGTGGCCGGAAAATGTTCTCGGAATGGGATGAAAGTTGGCGTGCGGTCTTGTTATGTTGTAGGTAGGCCGCCTACCAAGTTTCATCGCGTTCGGAGTCTGTTTGACGCCCCAACGGATAACTATAGCGACAATATAGTCGGTCAAACGTCGGACGTTTTCGTTCACCGGAAACGGCTGCCGGGTTGCATTCCTCCTCTCTATTCTCAGTCCAACCACACACTTGACCTCGTCCGCCTAGCACACTTTGCTCAATGCCTCAACCCCTCGCCCGTGTCCGAAACTTCCCCGAACCTGAACCGGACTATAGTTACCGTTGGGTCTGGATCATCCCCAAACATCCCTAAATCATCATCGGTTTCTCATTGGACTCTCCTAAGCTAATTATTCTAAACTGTACGATTGAAATCATAGGGACCAGATGCCCCTAAACTTAGCCCACTTGCTATATGTAGATCAACCACTAGCCTTCTTTTGCACAAACCCTAAAATCTAGGGACATTGTCCCATCCACTCGTCGCCGCCGCCACATCTCCCACCTCGGGATCCATCCCCATCCAATCAGTGTGTGCGTCCCTGATCCAAAAATCCCCTCGATATCTCCACACCAACCACCGGCCTCCTCTGCTTCACTTCGAGACCCCAACAGCCGAGCCCTTTGCGCGCCACCTTGCTCGAGCAGGAGCTCGACCTGTTGCCGTGACCACCATCGGCGACCAGGACCAGACCGTCCCCGCGCCACACCCTGCATCTCCTTCTCTTTTCCTTCTTCCCCTGGTTCTTCTCTCTCCCTCACCCCGCAGTCTCTCTCTCTCTTTCTTTCTTCAGGGAGAACAGGAGCATGCCCCGCCATGGCCGCCTCGTCCTGGAGCAAGCTTGTCGGCGTCCTTCGTCGTCCTGCGCCTAGCGCCACCATGGATCCGGAGAACACCCTCCACATCGCCAAGTCCCGCGCCAAGCCTCGGCGTTGCTGGAGCCATGTGCAGCTACGCCGCTACCTGTCTGCACCTCCTCTACTTCGTGCAGCCACCACCGTGCCCCGTGACCCCACCTGCAAGCTATTGCCGTCGCTGCTCTACTTCAGTTCGAGCAAAAGAGGATGCTCGTGCCCCTGCCGTCACCTCAGGTTACTCCCTGGAGTCCCAGCTCGCCGGAGTAGGCCACCAGCACCACCGGCCTCCTTCCTGCTCGCGAGCGCCTGCATTGCCCGGTCCAATCGCTGCGTTGACCGTGCCAGATGCCGCTCGCCTCCGCCCGGTTCCCCCGCCGCCAAGTCCAGCATAGCGCCGCCGCGTGCCGCCTCCTTCCTTGGATCCTCGCCGCCCTGTCGCCTTGCTCGCCTCCTCTGCTTCGTTCGAGCAGGGAGGACGACGCACCTATGCTCGCTGCGTTGACCGCTTCCAAACCAGGCGCCTGGGCCACCTCCCCTCCGCCCGTTGACCGCAAGTCCAGATCCCTTGGCCCAGCTCCACAACCCCGATGTGAGCAGCTCCTCCACGCCCTGGGCCGGATCTCCCTTGCGGCCCGTTCATTGTTTTTTTCTCCTGACGAATTTAGCTATTTATCCGCAGTTTACAGTTTTGCAGTAAAGACCCTAGCCTTCATGCATATAATTACTCATGAACCGTGCATCGGATTTAAACAAACTTTATATGTTAAATTCTTAGAATTCTGTGTAGATTAATAATATCCAACTTTCATCCATGCTTAAAATGTTTAATATGTTGTTCGTGTTTATTTTTCTTAAATGTCATGCTAAAATGATTTAATTCATAACTAATTCACCATTGCTCCAAATTTAATAAACTTTATATGTAAATGGGGTAGAAAATGCATAGTTTAACTTGGTGTCATTACTTTGCATGTTTAACAACTATAAAATATGCTTTAGGACAGAACAGTACCAAATCTAAAATATGCACAAGAGGATTTTCCGGACTTGTTGCTTGTTCTTCCGGCCTCATTTAAACTTGCCTAGATATATAGTTTTATCATGCTTCACCTCTTGCCATGTTTAATAACATTTAATATTGTTGGGTACAAAAACAAGAAAGAACTAAATAAGTAATGTGGTGTTTTCTCAATATGCATCCCGTTGCATATTGAGCTCCACTTAATTTGTAGTGTTGTTTGTTGCACTTTGCCATGCGATGCCTCTTTAAACCGGACATGCATCATACTTGGTTGCGCATCATGCCATGTTTATCGGATGGTTGTTTACTATGTTGCTTGCTTCTTTCCGGGTTGCTTCTCTTGTTAGATTCGGTTTCATTCCGGAGTTGTGAGGATCCGTTCGACTATGCCCGTTTGTCTTCTTCATGGACTCATTCTTCTTCCTTGCGGGATTGTCGGTGTTCTGGGAACGGGGGTCCCCACACTTGCCTGCCTGCAACCCGCGGCGTGGCTGAGATAGTAGGCCGTACGACCCGTCTTTACCAAAAAATCATCCAAGACCCTCGCGAGGGGCCAAGCCTCGCGAGGCGGACGACGCAAGACCTCCTCTGGAGTGGTGTCACATCCCTAGCTTCTGGTAATGCACTAGGCTAGCCTCATGTGTGCATCATGTTTAATCTTGAAAGAAACTTGAAATGGGGATTGCCTAAACCCCTAGCATCAAAGGAATTCACTAGGTTCACATAAAATATTTTCAGTAAATCCAAAGGGCTTTCAAAAATATTCATCATTTATGGAAAATGTTGTAAACAGTAACCAGAGGTGATGAATATTTTTCCATGACATATTTGGGCTCTCAATTAAATCATACTCTATTTGCATTTGGGCATTTAAATGCTATAAAATATTTTAAATGCTCAAATAATCGTAAACTAAAATGTTTACTGTTGGATATATTCTAAAGAGTAGCCATGATTAGTTTTATGATTTTTGGAAATGCCTTAGCATTTTAATTAACCCAAAACAATTACAGAAAAATAGAAAACATAAACAATTTAGAAAAGAGAGAGAATGCCTACCTGGGCCACTTACGTGGCCACCTACCTATGCAGCCCACTAAAGCCGTCCCTGCCCACCCCCGCAGCCCCTCTGTTGCCTTCATCCTCACGCCAGTAGGCAGGGGCGCGTGCCCGGCGCGCGCAGCCACACGCCGGCCACCTCCTCCCTGCCTGGCTGCCTCCTCCTCCCCCTGGACGTGTCTCGCAGCGGCACGCCACCCCCTGGTCCTCTCTCACTCTCTCCCATGCTCCTCCCCTCCTCTGGCTCTCTCCCTCGCACCACCCGAACGCGCCTGCCGCCGCCGACGTGCACCACCGCGGCCACCGCGTCCCCCTCGCTTCCCTGACTGGCTCAAGAGCTCCGCCTCGTTGCCCTAGACCTCTCCACTGAGACAGGCCGCACCAGACGCCTCTGAACATCGTCACCATGGTCGTCTTCTACCTCGGGCATCCGAGATCGCCGGCGACCGCACCTCGTCTCTAGCCCGTCCCCGAGCTCGCTGAGACCACCGTACGACTCGCTGTAAGCTCCTGATTCTTTCCCCTTGCTCGCCCCCTCCGTTCCCGTCCCCTAGCTCTGTCTTCCACCATGGCCGAAGCACACCTCCGCCGTGCCTCATCGCCGTCATGGCCAGAGCCATAGTGGCTCGAAGCCGGGCACACCACCGTGCTCCACACCTCACCAGGAGCATGTAGCACACATCAGCGCCTCCTCTAGCGCCCTGCATCGCCTAACCCGCTATTGGCCGACCTTCGGCTGCCGCCGCGAGCTCGCTTCCGATGAGCTCGGTCCACCCCAGTTGCTCCCGCTTGCCCCGTTAGACGCGCCTCGTCGTGCTGCACCCACAAAGCCTCTCCGCCGCCCATTTGGACACCCGTGGGCGATTTTCGAGCCGCGCCGCCGTCTCGGGCCTCGCCGGTGTCGAGTCGTCGGCGATTTTGACCCCGCTAACCGTTGACCCCGGGTGGACCCAGTTTGACCCACTGGCTCACTGACGTGTGGGCCTCAGGCCACTAACTACACTAGGTTAGTATTAGTTTAACGCTAACTATACTTAGTTAGTTTAACTAACTACTCACAGACGGGACCCACTGGTCAGTTTGACCTGGACCGGCCCCATTGACTGCTGATGTCATAGTGACGCAGTGCTAATGTAGTTAATTATTTTCTGGATTTCTTCTTATTCAGGAAATTCCAAAAAATAGAGCTAACTTCTAAAAATCATAGAAAATAATCTATAACTCCAATGGAAATAAGTTATATATGAAAAATGATCAGAAAAATCCAATCTATCCATCTGTACTGGTTTCATGCATTTTAGAGCAACTTAACCTTGCTTTTCAGGTCAAACATGTTAATGCACTTATATGAACCCATAACTTGAGTTTGTATTTGAATCTTTGGTTCAAATAAGCTCAAAACCTTCTAGTTGTAGTTGCATTAGCCCAACACACTCATGTTGCCATGTCATGATCATGCATCATATTGTTGCATTGCATTGATTGTGTTCCCTCTCTGTTGCCGGTGTTGTCCCCCCTCGGTAGACGTTGTTCTGACGTTGTGATCGTTGACACTAATGAAGACTCAATGCTATCTTCAGAAGTGCCAGGCAAGCAAAACCCCCTTGTTCATTCCGATACAATCCCAATCTCTCGCTCTTGCTCTCTTTTACTGCATTAGGACAACAACGATTCAACTGTTACATGCTGCGGTAGTTGAACCCCTTTCCTCTGCATGACCTGTCATTGCCACAGTAAATAGATGAAACCCACTAGCATGAGTAGGAGTTGTTTGAGCCCTGATGTGCCTACTCATTCATGCTTGTTTGTCAAGCCTTCTACAGCTTAGAGTTTAGTCAGGTATGATTCATCGGGGATGAATTGGAATGGTGATGAACATGTCCTACTATGTGTGAACACGATTTGGTAAAGGTAGCGGTGAGAGGCCATGTAGGAGTACATGGTGGGTTGTCTCATTGAAACTGTTCTCAGGAACTGAGTTCTATGTTTTTGATCCATGAACAGCTATTACCACTCATTGGGATCCTTAATTGACCCTCTCGACTTATTAACTGCCCTAGTCCTCTGTCCAGGAGTTGCAACTAGTTTCTGGTGTTTATAGGATATGTGTTGGCGGCCGTGCGTAGCACTGACCCTAGGGGTGGGCTATGATGCAGTAGATACATGATGGCACGGTGTACCAGGCACCCGTTTTGTGTCTCGGGAACCCTACACACATCGTTTGGGGTTGTGAGCGAAACTCCGGCCGGATCTCCTCGCGGATGGAACCCGAATAGGCGATAAAACTGGACTAGAGACTTGTGTGGTTAGTCAGGTCGTGGCCGACTCCCTCGCCAGGCTTCCGCTTGAAGGTTGCCGAGATACACAACGTGTACATGGTGGTAAGTGGCGGGAGTGTGTGTGAAGAAGTACACCCTTGCAGGGTTATAAATGATCTATTCGAATAGCCGTGTCCGTGGTAAAGGACTTATGGGTTGCCTATAACAGTTCATAGACAAGTGAAAGTGGATACTCTAAAATGCGCAAGATAAGCGTGAGTGCTATGGATGGCGTTCTCGTAGGGAGACGGGAGCAGATCCATAGTGGTGTATTGAAATGGTGAATATGTGGACTCATGTGCGCCATCTCAAAAGAGTTACTTGTAGTCGTAGTTTAGGATAGCCACTGAGTCAAAGCTGGCTTGCTGCAGTTAAACTCCACCATCCCCCCTTTGTTAATACCAATGCATAAGTAGTTAGTTCTGATGTAAGTCTTGCTGGGTATATTTGTACTCACGTTTGCCTATTTTATGTTTTGCAGAGAGACGTCAGTCCCGCTAGTAGTTCCATGTGGACTTCGACGTCTAGCTTGATACCTCAGCTACGATCTTGTGCCCTCGGCAGAATCTGGTAGATAGTCAGGCTTCTCAGCCTTTTTGATTTGTAGATGTTTGTACTCAGACATGTTAAGCTTCCGCATGTGCTTGTTGCTTGTATGCTCTGTATGTTGGGGTCATGAGACCCATGTTTGTAATGCTTGGCTCCTCGGAGCCTAATGAATAAATACTTTGAGTCGTAGAGTCTTGTTGTGATGCCATGTTGTATTTACACATATCGAGCATATTGTGTGTACGATTTGAAATGCTTGGTATGTGTGGGATCCGACAACCTAGTTGTTTATCCTTAGTAGCCTCTCTTATGGGGAAATGTAGTCTTGTGCTTCCATGAGACATAGTAGTCCGCTACAGCCCGGTTCACCGGAGTCCTGCTAGCCCAGCACTACTGCTCCGGAACACTTGACTGGCCGACATGTGATTCACTTCATTCCTGTGTCTGTCCCTTCGGGGAAATGTCATGCAGTGACATCTGGAGTCCTGCCTAGCCTGCTATAGCCCGGTTCACCGGAGTCCTATTAGTCCAGTGCTACAGCCCGGATTCGCACGATGCTAACCGACATGCTCGATGTTGATTCATGTATGCCTGTCCCCGTAAGTTAGTGCCACTTTGGCTTCATGACTAGTCATGTCGGCCCAGGTTCTTTGTCATATGGAGGCTAGCAACACTATCATATACTTGAGCCAAAAGGCGCAAACGGTCCCAGGCCAGGTAAGGTGGTACACGTGGGAATACTATGCATGAGGCCACAAAGTGATATGATGTGTTACATGCTAGATCGGTGTTACTTAGGATCGGGGTCCTGAGAAGTGGCCTAGCTAGGCAGGCTCACGAGGAGCGGAGATATCAAGGCAAGGCAAACCTCACAAGGCTCTCGTGACGTGAGCCATGACGATCGGCACCAGGCGGGTGCCAAGCGGGCGCTAGCGCGCGCAGCGTCCTTGTTTCCTCTTTGGTGCAAAGGGGGCAAGCACAGCCCCGGAGTAACGATGCATCAGGAAAAGGTTCCCATTCCGGTGCAACAAGAACAAGACCACGGACTGCAAGATGGAGGTCATCGTGGAGCCCAAAGCTGCGTCACCACCAGAGCTTTGTGCACGCGAAGACTACTTTTGTCAGGATAGCTTGTACTAGATGTCCCCCTTTTAATTAGCCCGCCATTGTTGGCTCCCTTCCTGCTCGATATTTGGGAAGAGGACCAGGGCCTCTATAAATAGGTCTAGCCACCACAGTGGATGGGGGGATCACCTCATCTTAGCTAGAGGAGATCATCAGAGATCGAGAGACACACCACAAGCTCACAGGCGCAAGAACACCTCAACCTCAGGAGGTTGTCCTCCCCTTGTATTGTTCATCATCAGCCCAAGAGGTAATCCACCACCACACTAGAGTAGGGTATTCACCACAACGGTGGCCCAAACCAGTATAAACCCCGTGTCTTTCTGTGTGGTGAGTTCGTCGAGTTCGTCCGCAAGATCTTAGTGAGCTAGAGCATAGATTAGTAGGAGGGGAAGACTTCGCGGGCACCCTAGTGTTCGAACCCTAAGGGTTTGCCGAAGCCCCACATCCGACATTTGGCACGCCAGCTAGGGGTGCGCCGGAGCCTCTTCTCCGCCAATCAGCTCTCCGACGTTCACCGGCTACGATGTCTGGCATCCTCTTTCCCTCCTTTGTGTCGTCCTGGTCTCCAGACGGCTCAAAGGAGGTCAAGAGTGGTGCAAGGCGGGGCCCTCGTCTAGCGATATGAAGCAAGGCCGGTACCTATGAAGAAGGCCCAGTGCCTATGAAGCTCGCCGCCCGTGACACTCTCACGTAATAATGAGTTGGGGTTGTACACGCCCCGAAGTCTCAGGAGCGCCGGCCTCAGGCCCTGGGGCTCCCTCCCACGCCTAGTGGACATCACATTGCTCCGCGCTGGTGAGAAGACTTGAAGACCCGAAGACTAGACTAGGTGCCGGACGCGGCCTTTTGCTTTGGATCTCTCTTTCTGTGGCTTTGCTTTCTGATTCTGGACTTAAGTTGAAGCTGAATTTTTATCGTTGCGCGCGGGGAGTGCCTTTTCTCGTTCGAGCCATTTTTCGCCTTCTGAATCTTGTTTGGTTTGGCACCCATGTCCATCGCCTCTCCCTCGCAAAGCTCCTCGCGAGCCGGACCGCGCAGAGCACACGCTAGCACTATACCTGGTGCTCACCCCTTGCGGGGCCCCCTCAAACGGGGCGATAAGCTCCACAGGATTCTCAAGAACTCATTGCCGCATGACCCAGCCCTAAGTTGGCGCTGACTAAGGTAATCCACGTTGGAAACCTCACCCCCAGTTCCTTGAGCTCACGAGGACACATACCCACATCACATAGGAAAGTAAAAACTGCGGTTTGCTTGCACGAGGGGCTCCCCCTCTCAAAATGCTATTACAAGTTTTCCAAGGGCCACGCCTGAGTTTTGCGTGTAGAATAAAACAACAGGAGAATATGGGATCAGCCCGAGACATCACTCGCTGTGTCGTCCAGGGATGCGTCGCTCGCATCGTCATCACCTTCGTCGGAAACGTCTCCGCCATCGGCGACGCCCCCATCGCCATCGTTGACCGCATCACCTTCATCTGCGACGACCACCACCCCATTGTTCTCCACGGTGAGGGCCCTGACCAACGCGTCGACATGGTCCTCTACCCAACGTGCCAAGTCGCCCCAGACGGCAATGGGAACAGGAGCAATGGCGGCATCAAAGTCGAAGTTGGGGTCGGCGTTCAGAAGGTGGTTGAAGACATGGGAGAAGGCGCGCTGAAGTAGGCCACGACCCCTCTCCTCCACAAGCTGCCGAGCTCTGGCAGGTTGAGCCTCCAGGCGCGTCACCACCTCGGTGAAGAAGGTCAGGTGGCTGGTGTAGTCACTTGAGTGAGGGGTCGGGGAGTTCTCGTCGCAAATATAACCCAGGGCGATGTTGGCCTTGTTCCGAAGGTCTTGAAGCATAGGAGCATGCTCGCGCTCCAGCGTTCGGCGTTGGAGAACTTCCTCTCCGTTTTGCTGAGTGATGGCCTCGGCGTCGTTAATTCGTCTTCGGAGGGAAAGCAACTCGGCGTGGGTCCAGGCCAGGTCCGCCTGCGCCATAACCAGGGCGGCGGTTGTGGCCTCAGCACGCCTCTCGGCCTCGTCCAACCTGGGCCTGAGGGCGGCGGCCCTGCCCGCGCCCTCCTGTTTGGCGAGCTCCAGCCTCAAGCCGTACCTGCCCTCCAGATCAGCGCGAACCACGGCCACCCAGCGATTGATCTCTTCTTCGACTCTAGCCTCGCGGGCCCCAACGGCATCTTCAGCTTGAGCGACTTGATGCTTCCTTGTCTCCAGTCGCTCGAGCTCGAGCCTGCGCTCCACGGCCTCCAGGGCCAGCGTCTCCTTGCGTCGTCGGACCTCCTATTCCTCTGCAGGCGTCCCCCTCATCGACGCAAGGGCGGCCCCGTGCGCCTCGACTTCCTGCTCAAGGGACGCGCTCCAGGCCTGGAGCTCCCACGCGCGGTCCTCCGCAGCCTCACAACGGCGATCGACGTCGTGAGCTTCCTCCAAAGCTCGCGAGTGGGCCTCATTGGAAATCTTGAGGGACGCCTCAGCCTTCGCGTTCTTGAGGTCGCGATGATAACAGCCAAGGTTGATGGCCACTCGCAGCTTGCGTCGCTCCTCCACCAACCGAAGACCTTCAGGCTCAAGACGCGAGTCGACACCAGCAAGCTCTTCACGAAGACGGTTCATCGCGCCCATCGCCTCCTGGAAGAGCTCGTGGCGAACCATGTTGTACCCGCGCTCGAGCTCGAATGCTCGGCCCACCTCATCCTCCGCCTCAGGGGCTGCTGGTGGAGCATCAAGTGGTGCCCATCTCCCAGTTGGGGGATGGGGGATGGCGCGGCCCCAGGCGCCAGCTGACCCTCGCGAGGGGCCCAAACCGAACAAGGCTCACTGCTTGAAGGAGGCTCCAGCATCGAGGCTAGCCATCTACCAACCATGACTAAGGGGGGAGCCATTGGCACGCTTGATGCGCTCCGAGCAAGGCCGCGGAGAAAGGACGGCGAAGGCGCAAGCTAGGGGCGCCTTGATGATGGACCAGCTCCCAAGGCTGACCCCACACCATGGGCAGTGTCCGAGCCTGAAGCACTGGAGCTTGGTGAGTGCGATGGGGCGAGAGGGAGCTGCTTCTCTAGAGATTTCGCAGCCTTAGCAGAAGGGGACATGAGGGGACAATCGTGAGGAAAGGAAGGCGGCACATAGAAGATCACCAAGATAAGGTAGTTACTCGTCGACGGTTATGTACCTCCATCGCTTCAACGGCCCGAAGATGTTGCTACCGCTGGGGGATCCCTTCCTCTTGCGGGGCTCCTCGAAGTCCACGCAAAGGCGACCGAAGCACTGGACGTGACGGCCGGCACGCGGCGGAGCCGAAGAAGAACCAAGAGGGATAGCCTTAGGGGAGCCTGGCTGTGGCGAACAGACCGGCTCTTCCTCGTTGCAACCTCCCGAGGCCCCTGGAGCCTCGGCCTCGGGAGCTGCATGCCGCATCTCGTCAGGAACCGGCGCCTCACGAGGGGCGTCGCAACCTCCCGAGGACGACGCTCCCGGATCACCGTTCGGCATGTGCTCCTCAACATCAGGGCAACCGACACCCATCGCCGCTCGCTCCCCGGCACCGTCACCTGGGGCGAGCTCCGCACCGGCGGCGAAGAATGGGACCATGATGACGGGATTCTCGCGCGGCCCCACCAAGCCAATTGGTCGCAGTCCCCACTCATCAAAGGAAGGCATGGTCGCGGCAAAGGTGACCTTGTTCTCGCAGCGGTACAACATGCAGCTTTTCTTGGGCATCTCGTGTGACAGAGGGACACCAGATAGGACCGTGAGCACCGTTTTGCATGCAGCAAGAGGGAGCCCCTCCTCCTGAACCCTCATGTTGAGCTGACTGCTGAGCAAGCCCCACATCGGGCGAGAATGGCGCTGGAGCAGAGCAACTCGACGCCTGACAAACTCCCTCACCACCATGGGCGCAGTCACACCAAGGTCCTTCAACCACCGTAGCCTGGCCTAGACGGGGGCAACGCAGGGGCTCGTGAGCTTTTGATGGCCCCAGCCAGAGTTTGGAATGGCAGGCCCCACCGGAGCTTGGAGAAGAGGGTTGAGCACGCCGGCATCAACAAACACCCATCGCGTGCGAAACTCGCTCGCGGATGAGGGGAGCTCCAAGTCAATCCCCATGCCTGATGTCGCAGCCATGGCCTGGAAGCCCCCACACCCTGAGCTCTGCCGGGCACCGGTGAGATGCAGCGAGAAGAAGTGGCGGAGGGGCGCCACTGAGGGGGAAATGCCCACCATGGCCTCACACACGAAGGCGAAGACGGCAAGAAGGGTCAGATATTGAGGGTCGAGATGGAGCATGTGGATCTGATAGTGCTCGAGCACCGCATTGAAGAAGGCGGAGAAGGGAGGAAGCAGGCCAGCCCAGAGGGCGTCGATGAAGATCGGAACCTCGGTGACTGCCCGGGCCATGCTGGGGCGAGACGCAGGCCAGGCCGGTGTCTCTCCCCGCTCGCTGAAGACGGAGGCGAGCATGGGACGCACCTTGCCCATGGCCTCATCGTTGAGTACCCTAGGCCGACCGAGCACCAGCTCGACGGATGGGGGCGTAGTTGGCGAGGGCAGAGGTTTCTTCTTGTTGTTGGCTTGGTTCAGCACCATGACGGTGATGCGGGCGGAGCGCTGGTCGGATTAAGGAGGTGGAGTAGGCCATCGAGGAAGCAGGGAGATTGGAAGATTGGAAGAGCCAGGCGCGGAGAGGGAGGAATAACTATGCAAGAAGCGGGGCCGCATAGCCAGGCGGATTCAAAGGCAGCATGGGGAAGCGAAGACGGCCACGTCCAATAAACCGCCACGCGTCAACCGAGGCCGCAGGCTTTTGGGGCCCGCGGCGCTCCGAGCATGACCCTTAGCTTCACCGCGAAGCCAAGCCCACGCGCAACTTGTGCCCGGGGGCTACTATTGGCCTTCTGGGAATGGGGGTCCCCAGACTTGCCTGCCTGCGGCCTGCGGCGTGGTTGAGCCAGCAGGCCATACGACCCGTATTCACCAACAAAGCATCCAAGACCCTCGCGAGGGGCCAAGCCTCACGAGGCAGACGATGCAAGACCTCCTCTAGAGCGGCCTAGCTAGGCAGGCTCAGGAGGAGCGGAGATATCAAGGCAAGGCAAACCTCACGAGGATCTCGTGACATGAGCCATGACGATCGGCACCAAGCGAGCACCAGGCAGGCGCCAGCGCGCGCAACGTCCTTGTTTCCTCTTTGGTGCAAAGGGGGCAAGTGCAGCCGCGCAGTACCGATGCATCAGGAAAAGGTTGCCATTCCGGTGCAATAAGACCAAGACCAAGGACTGCAAGACGGATGTCATCGTGGAGCCCAAAGCAGCGTCACCACCAGAGCTTAGTGCAGGCGAAGACTACTTTCGTCAGGATAGCTTGTACTAGCTGTCCCCCTTCAAATTAGCCCGCCATTGTTGGCTTCCTTTCCACTTGATATTTGGGTAGAGGAGCAGGGCCTCTATAAATAGGACTAGCCACCAAAGTGGATGGGGGGATCATCAGAGATCGAGAGACACACCACAAGCTCACACGCGCAAGAACACCTCAACATCAGGAGGTTGTCCTCCCCTTGTATTGTTCATCATCAGCCCAAGAGGCAATCCACCACCACACTGGAGTAGGGTATTACACCAGAACGGTGGCCCTAACCAGTATAAACCCCGTGTCTTTCTGTGTTGTGAGTTCGTCGAGTTCGTCCGCAAGATCTTAGCGAGCTAGAGCGTAGATCGGTAGGAGGGGAAGACTTCGCGCGCACCCGAGTGTTCGAACCTTAAGGGTTTGCCGGAGCCCAACATCAGATAGGGATCTCAGCAAGATGACCATACCCTCGAAATCACTTCTATCTTTGCTTTCTAGTTGTTCATTCTACCGCTATGTCGCGCTACCTACCACTTGTTATATCATGCCTCCCATATTGCCATGTCAAGCCTCTAACCCTCCTTCCTAGCAAACCGTTGTTTGGCTAAGTTACCGCTTTTGCTCAGCCCCTCTTATAGCGTTGCTAGTTGTAGGTGAAGTTAAAGATTGTTCCATGTTGGGACATGGATTTGTTGGGATATCACAATATCTCTATTTTTAATTAATGCATCTATATACTTGGTAAAGGGTGGAAGGCTCGGCCTTATGCCTGGTGTTTTGTTCGACTCTTGCCGCCCTAGTTTCCATCATACCGGTGTTATGTTCCTTGATTTTGCGTTCCTTACGCGGTTGGGTGTTATGGGAACCCCTTGACAGTTCGCTTTCAATAAAACTCCTCCAGCAAGGCCCGACCTTGGTTTTACATTTGCCTAACAACCTATTACCCTTCCCTTGGGTCAGCCAACCTGAGGGTCATCTTTATTTTAACCCCCCGGGCCAGTGCTTCTCTAAGTGTTGGTCCGAACCGAGTAGACTGCGGGGCCACCTCGGGGAAACTTGAGGTTTTGTTTTACTCATAGGATGTCTCATCCGGTGTTGCCCTGAGAACAAGATATGTGTAGATCCTATCGGGATTGTCGGCACATCGGGCGGCTTTGTTGGTCTTGTTTTACCATTCTCGAAATGTCTTGTAACCGGGATTCCGAGACTGATCAGGTCTTTCCGGTAGAAGGAATATCCTTCGTTGACCGTGAGAGCTTGTGATGGGCTAAGTTGGGACACCCCTGCAGGGTTTGAACTTTCGAAAACCGTGCCTGCGGTTATGTGGCCGATGGGAATTTGTTAATGTCAGGTTGTAGAGAACTTGACACTTGGCTTAATTAAAATGCATCAACCGCGTGTGTAACCGTGATGGTCTCTTCTTGGTGGAGTCCGGGAAGTGAACACGGTCTTGTGTTATGCTTGAACGTAAGTAGTTTCAGGATCACTTCTTGATCACTTCTAGCTTCTCGACCATTGCATTGCTTCTCTTCTCGCTCTTATTTGCGTATGTTAGCCACCATATATGCTTAGTGCTTGTTGCAGCACCACCTCATTACCTTACCCTACCCATAAGCTTAAATAGTCTTGACCTCACAGGTGTGAGATTGCTGAGTCCTCGTGACTCACAGATACTTCCAAACAGTTGCAGGTGCCAATGATACCAGTGCAGGTGGCGCAACCGAGCTCAGGTGGGAGCTTGATGAAGATCTTGATCGATGTTTTATGTCTTTTCCGGTTGATCAGTAGTGGAGCCCAGTTGGGACGATCGGGGATCTAGCATTTGGGGTTTTCTTCTTTTATTTTTGGTTCCGTAGTCGGACCTTGATTGTTTTCTGGATGATGTATGTTTAACTTGTTATTCGTGTGAAGTGGCGATTGTAAGCCAACTCTTTATCCCTTTCTTATTCAGTAAATGGGATTCTGTGAAGATTACCCCTCTTGCGACAAAACCACACTATGGTTATGCCTCTAAGTCGTGCCTCAACACGTGGGAGATATAGCCGCATCGTGGGTGTTACAAGTTGGTAATACGAGCCATCCCCGACTTAGGAGCCCCCTGCTTGATCGAATCGCTGACGTTGTTGAGTCTAGAACAAAATGTTTTGAGTCTTAGGATTATATATATATCGGTGAGTAGGTTCTTTTTACTCCTCAGTCCCTTCGTCGCTCTGGTGAGGCCTCCTGACATAGAAGTTTTGACTCTCCTCTCCTCAAATTTCATGAATTTTATTTTAGGATCACGCGGGTATCTTCGAATCGTTCTGATAGTCTTGTGACGAGAACATTATTCTTGGTGCCTCATGACATTTAGGGGTTGTGGCAGTGTCCCAAGGAGTTGAGCTCCGAGGTGTTGTCGTCACAATTTTATCGTTGCAGTTCTGGAATACCTAAGTTCGCTGACATCGAAAATCTCTTTTATGCAGTTGTTGGTGAGATAACCTCAACGCCACCTCTACTGGGGCGGGAGTTCGAGAGTATTACCATAACTCGTATAAGGGATGCTTTTCGAAGGTGGAGGTACACGATTTCCGAAGGTTTCTTGGTTATGTGTTGAAGGATGGATACAGCTGGATGTAGGCATTGTTAGTTTGGGCGAGATATTATGCTTCCCCTGTATCCCCAACACCTGATTGCATAACCAGAAAGTTTCGGGAGTTTATAAGTGGTAATTCAAGTAGATCCTAGAATATCTTTCCAAAAGACACATGATACGATATGGGATCTATCATATGTTTATTTTCGGTTTATTCTGCAAGCCAATCCTTTGTTTTGTTTTTGAGTTTTGGTATTTGAGTTGCTTCAATGTCAAGAGTTGATTCCATACCTCATTCTAAGCAGTGTTCTCATATTTCTATGGGAATACTAATCCCTCTTGATCATCGAGTTTGTCATCTCAATTTATTGTCAACCGGTGTGCTCCTCTTCAAGTGGATCCGATCATTTTCAACATCTGCAAGATCAACTCAAAGTCTTCTCAACGCTATTCGTTCCATCTGCCCAAGTTGCTTTTGTTTTCCTGCCCTCCCACCCTTTTTTTCTTCAAGGATTCAGTTTGCTTAATCAAATATCCATTTTATTCATGTGAGGTCTCTTCATTCTTTTCATCAATGTTCTTACCCGGTGGTTCTCATGAAGATGGTCTACTAGTTCATCATTATTCGTTCTCTTTCTTCTCCGGTGGATTCAAGTCAAGCTTTGTCGATCATATCCTTTCCTCGTTTCAAATGTCTTCTCATGACGGTGCACCTCTTAATCATCCACTTCTTGCTATTCAATTGTTCTGGAGTGGTGAAGATATCTCAGAAGATTCAAGTTTCCATTCTCAATTCGCTCAAGTTCTTTCGAGGTTGTTTCCTCATTCAAGCCATTTAATTCAACCGGTGCAATCTCCTTTTCAAGTAATCATTCAACGGTGTATCATTTGAGTGGGCCCTAACCGACAGGTCTTTTCCTAGGATCTTACCTAACCCTTCTTATTTTCCCAGAGTTATTCACAAATTCTCTCAAAGTTTGACGTAAAGAATGAGTTATCATCAGTCAAATGCCTTTCTCTAAGATCTTTCAAATTCTTTTCATCGTTGGTTCAACATTTCTAATTGTCATTCCGGAGTGCCTCAACAATGCATGGTTGTGTTTTTCATCATCATTCTCAACATTTGCAGACCGAAGAAGAGTTTCTCTTAAATCTTGCTCCGTTCTCTTGAAGATGTGTAGTTCAAGCTTGATGCCATCCTCTCATAATTGCTTTCGATTGTGAGAATTCTTTTAACCCATCCGGAGTAATTCAGGAGTCTTTTCAGTTTGATTCTCCGGAGGCCATATTTTCAGAAGATTTATTCGTTCTCAACATTCAGCTCTCATTCCCAATTCTACCGGCCGGTGCATCGTTCAAACATCTTCTAATCGGTTCATGATCTCTTTGTTCTCTCGTATCAAATTCCATCTAGTATCTTCATTCGTTCTCTAATTCTTCCTGGTGTTTCTTTATATTTTCTTCGTTCATATTTAATTCTTATGGCGGTTTGTTCAAGATTCCTCCTTCTATGTTCTCACACTAATTCATTTGTTCTTCCCAAACCCAACCGGCGGTTCGTTGAAGACCTTCTCAAGTTTTTGCTATATCTCTCTTAATCCTTTCTACGAGAATAAGTTGTATGCAATCCGTTGCTTGTCATCAATTTAAATTGGTGGAAGATATGCATAACGAAATTCTTATATTTGTTTCATCCAAGTGATTTAATTTCTTGTTTCTGGAGTTGTGCATTATATCACATTCTCGGTTCAAGTGCTTCATACTTTCCCAGATTTCGAAGATCTTTCAATTATATCAACGCGAAGCTCCATGTAATCATTGCAAGGATTCTCCCGGAGTTCTTTTCAACTTCTCTTTCTCTCTATCATCTTTTATTACCGGAGTTCTTCACGGAGGCTCAACATGGTGGCTCATCAAGGATTCCTTTCTTTCTTCATTCGTTCTTCAAGATTTCTCTCGAAGTTATGATCTGCCAAGCTATACTCTAAATTAAACATGGTGCTCAACACATGTCTTATTTTGAGGAGTTCAAGCATTCTTCATATTGCATTCCGAAGTTCAATTCTTTCATATCTCATCTTTTGAGGTGGTGTTCTGTCATTGTTGATAATTTCCCTTTGTGTTTCACGATTCACAAGTTTTCAAGAGTGACATATCTAAATCCATCATTTTCCCTTCGCTCAAGACATCTTTTCAACCAATCAACCTCTTCATTGGAGTTATCTTGGGGTTTATTTCACCTAAATCCTCCCCTAAGGATTGTTGCTATTTATGGTTCTCATAAATGACCCATGTTCTTCATTTATCTTCCTGGTGAAATAAGTTTCTCATCTCCTTGTTGATATCAATCCAATCTATTATTTCCGTTAGTGGCAGAATTTCACCTCATAGTTTTGAGATGTTCTCCATAAGCCCACCACAATCTTGTTCTTTTCGTTGTTAGTTTTCCAACAACTCCGTTATAACCTTCCTGGAAGGGTGCTTTCCAAACTCATTTGTGGCAGAAGTTGACATTTTCTTCTCAATTCTTTCATTTCCAATGATCCAACTTCTATTCTTTCATTCCGGAGGCATTGTGATGTTGCTCTCTTCATCCATCATCCCATTTTGTCAAAGATCATGTTCTTTCCTTTGCTTATCCATTCAACCGGAGTGCCGTGCCCAATTTTCAAGTTCTCTCATCTTATCATGTTTTGCCTCCCTTCTCAACCAGAGTGCTGTCTGAAATCTTCCTTACCCCTTATGCCATTCGTTCAATAGTTCCGGAGGTAGTGTGTTGTTGACCTCATCAAGTATCCTCTCATCTTGTCAAGTTCACGTTGAATTCTTTCCATTTACAGTAGGAGTGCTACCCAAATTATAACATTCTTATTCCTTCTCTATCTTGTTTTAACCAGAGTGGTTACTGTAGGATTTCGGGTTCCGACAGACCCTTGAGGTTCGAACACTTGGGTGCACGCGGAGATCTCTCCCCTACCGATCTACGTCCGATCTCCTCGCGTGATCTAAGCTGGAAACAACGAACAACACATGGGACACGAGGTTTATACTGGTTCGGGCCACCGTTGTGGTGTAATACCCTACTCCAGTGTGTGGTGTGGTGGATTGCCTCAGGGGTTGAAGATGAATAGTACAAGGGAAGAACAGCCTCGCGAGAGGTGTTCTTGAGCTGGTGCGATGAACTTCTTGGGTGAGTTCAGTCGTCGCTCTCTCTCTCTGCTAGGGCTCTATCGGATCTCTAGATGTCTAGGTGTGTTCATCTCTCTATGCCTCTGTGTCTCGATGTCTCTCCCTCCCTCTTTGGTGGCTAGCTCTATTTATAGAGGCCCTAGGCCTCTCCCCAAATAATGAGCGGGAAGGGCGCCAACAATTGGCCATTTTGAAGCGGAACATCTAGTACAAGTTATCCTGACCAAAGGTGGTCTTCGGCTGCCAAAAGCACTGGTGATGACACCGTCCTAGGCTCCACGGTGACCTCCGTCCTACCGCTCTGTTGGTCTTGGTCTCATTGCACCAGAATGGTAACCTTTGCCCGATGCCTTGGACTGTGCTTGCCCCACTTGCACCAAAGGGGAAACAAGGACACTGCGCAGGCCGGCGCCCGCCTGGCACCCGCCTGGTCCCGGTCGTCATGGCTTGCGTCACGGGCTCCTCACGAGGTACCCCTGCCTTGATCTCTCCGCCACCTCACGAGCCCGCCTAATGAGGCTGCCTCTGAGGAAGCTTTATGTCGTCCGCCCTCCGAGGCTTGGCACCTCGCGAGAGTCTTGAGCTTGAGCTGATGAAGATGGGCCGCGCTGGGCCCCCACTTGTGCCACGCCGCAGGCCGCAGGCAGGCAAGTCTGGGGACCCCCATTCCTAGAATACCGACAGTAGCCCCCGGGCCCAAGGCACGCCCGGGCTTGGCCTAGCAGGGAAGCGAAGAGGCAAGCGGAAAGCGCCGCGGGTCCCAATAGCCTGCTGTCAGGACCCCGACTCAATGCCACATCGATCTAGCATGTAACACCTCATATCACTTTGCGGCCTCACGCACGGTATTCCCACGGGTGTCGCCTTACCTTTGCCCGGGACCGTTTGCGCCTTTTGGCACACGTATATGACAGTGTCGCTAGCATCCATATGATAAGGAGCCCGGGCTGACATGTTTAGTCGTAAACCCAAAGCGGCACAGACTTACAGGGACAGGCATCCATGACCCAGCATCGAACGTGTCGGTCATCAGCGAGTGAATCCAGGCTGTAGCACTGGGCTAGCAGGACTCCGGTGAACCGGGCTGTAGCGGGCTAACAGGACTCCGGTATTCGCCGCGTGACATTTCCCCGAAGGGACAGACACAGGAACGAAGAAGGACACATGCCGGCCAGCCTAAGTGTTCCGGAGCAGTAGCAAGCTACCATGGCTCGGTGGAAACACTAGGAGACATTTCCCCGTAAGAGAGGCTACTAAAGATAAACAACTAGATGGTCAGATCCCACACATACCAAGCATTTCAATAATATACACACAATATGCTCGATATGTGCAAATACAACATGGCATCACAACATGACTCTATGACTCAAGTAATCTATTCAATAGGCTCCGAGGAGCGAGATATTACAAACATGGGTCTCATGACCCAACATTCAGAGCATACAAATCAAGCACAAGCGGAAGCTATCATGTCTGAGTACAGACATCTATAAATGAAAAAGGCTGAGAAGCCTGACTATCTACCAAATCCTGCCGAGGCACAAGATCGTAGCTGAGGTAACAAGCTAAACGTCGAAGACCACGCGGAAATACTAGTGAGACTGAAGTCTCTCTGCAAAAACGTAAAATAGGCAAACGTGAGTACAAATGTACCCAGCAAGACTTACATCAGAACTATCTACATATGCATCATTATCAACAAAGGGATGGTGGGGTTTAACTGCAGCAAGCCAGCTTTGACTCGGTGGCTATTCTGAACTACGACTGCGAGTAACTTTTTTTGAGGTGGCGCACACGAGTCCACATATTCACCATATCAATACACCACTATGGATCCGCTCCTGTCTCCCTACGAGAACGCCATCCATAGCACTCACGCTTATCTTGCGTATTTTAGAGTATCCACTTTCACTTGTCTATGAACTGATATAAGCAACCGAGAGGTCCTTTTCCGTGGACACGGCTATTCGAATAGATTAGGTTAACCCTGCAGGGGTGTACTTCTTCACACACGCTCTCACCACTTACCGCCGTTTACACGACATGTACTCGGCAACCTTCAAGAGGAAGCCCAACGTGGGTGTCGGCCACGACCTACCTAATCACCTAAGTCTCTAGTCCAGGTTTATCGCCTATTCGGGTTCCATCCATGAGGAGATCCGGCCGGAGTTTCGCTCACAGCCCCAAACGATGTGAACAGGGTTCCCGAGACACCAAACGGGCGCCCGGTACACCGTGCCACGTGCCTACCGCATCACAGCCCACCCCTACGGTCAGCGCTGCCCACGGCCTCCAGCATACTACAAACACCAGAAACTACTTGCAACTCCTGGACAGAGGACAAGGGTGAATAAGAAGCCGAGAGGGTCCATTGGTTTCGGGCCCAATGCGTGGTAGTAGCTGAATCATGGATCACAAACACAGAACTCAGTTCCTGAGGACGGCTGCAATGAGACAACCCACCATGTACTCCTACATGGCCTCTCACCGCTACCTTTACCAAATCGTGTTCACACACTTAGCTCACACACAATAGGACATGTTCACACGCCTCTGATTCATCCCCGATGAATCAGACCTGACTCAACTCTAAGCAGTAGCGGGCATGACAAACAAACATGCATGAGTAGGCACAACAGGGCTCAAACAACTTCTACTCATGCTAGTGGGTTTCATCTAATTACTGTGGAATGACAGGTCATGCAGAGGATAAAGGGGTTCAACTACCGCAGCATGTAACAGTTGAATCGGTGTTGTCCTAATGCAGTAAAAGAGAGCAGGAGCGAGAGAGTGGGATTGTATCGAAATGAACAAGGGGTTTTTGCTTGCCTGGCACTTCTGAAGATAACATTGAGTCTTCATCAGTGTCAACGATCACATCATCGGCATCACGTCTATCGAGAGGGGACAAATACCGGTAACATAGAAAGGAACACAATCAATGCAATGCACAATATGATGCATGATCATGACATGGCAAAATGAATGTGTTTTGGGCTAATGCAACTAGCAACAGATTAAATGAAGTTGGTTTGAATACAAGATTCAAATTCAAACTCCACATGTGATTATTCAAATGCCATTTAATTGATTTGTGCTAAACAGCAGCTATAAGTTGTTCTAACATGCATGAAAGTGGTACAGATGGATTCCTTGAATTTTTCTGATAATTTTTCATATATAATTTATTTAATTTGGAGTTACGGTTGAATTTCTATGATTTTTAGAAGTTTATACAAATTTCTGGAATTTTCTGAATTATATTAAATCCAGAAAATGAGTTATGACATCAGCACTGCGTCATGCTTGCGTCAGCAAGTCAACAGGGCTGCCCCGGGTCAAATCTGACGTGTGGGGGCCACACGTCAGTGACACAGTGCTGGCTGGAGTCACAGACATGTGGGGCCGGTCAAAGGCCACGTCAGCGAGGTCAACGCCGACGCGTGGGGCCACTGCAATTAGATTAAACTTAATCTATTTTAGTTAGCCGGTTAGTTAGACCGTGGGGCCCGGCTGTCAGTGGCTCTGGGGGTTAGTTAGTGGGGTCATTAGCGCTAATGACGACGCCACGTCAGATACGCCGGCGATGAGTTGCCGGTGACCACAGAACACGGCGGGGCACGCCGGACTTGCGCTAGAGGCGTCAGTTTGGCACGCTGAGGGCACCAGGGGATGGCCCTTGCTCCCGCGCATCCAGAGGACCGAGTGGGAGGTCGTGGGGTCGACGGAGCTCGTCGGAACGGAGCTCGCGGCGGCGCCGGAGTTCGGACCTCGGTGAAAACGGCGTTGTGGAGCACGGGCGAGTGAGGTAAGGCACTGCGCAGCCTCCTGGAGTCACCACGAGCTCGGTGAGATGCACGGGCGCGACCCGTTCGAGCTCAGGCCACGGCAGCGACATGGTTAGCGGCGGCCGGAGTTCGGCCGCGACGGGGCTATGGCCTAGAGCTCGCAAACGCGAGGGGAGAGAGAGGGGTTCTGCACGGAGGCTCACCGCGGAGCTGTAGGGGGGGTCAGTGGGCTCGGGGGCGCGCCGGAGTGGCCGAATTCGACGGAGACGGCACCGGGGCCGAAGCTCGGAGATGATGACGATGGCGGCTGCTCGGGGCCCTTCCGGTCACGTGGCTCGGTGAGGGGGTTGGCGACGAGGTGCAGGAGCTCGGGAGCACGCCGGAGAGGGGAGGGGGTGGCCGTGGTCATGGCTACGGCGAGCGGCGCTCCCAGGTGCGTTCGGTGACGAGAGGGAGGGAGAACAGAGGAGGAGGAGGGGGTCCAGAGAGAGAGAGACGGTCGAGGGGGGTCGAGGCCGTCTCCGTGGCGTCGCGAGGGGGTCGGGGAGGCTGCCACGGCGAAGCAGGAGGTGGCCGGCGCTCTTCGGGCGCGCGCCACGCCTCGCCTCTGCCTACTGGCAGAGGAAGAAGAGGACAAGGGGGGGGAAGGAGGTGGGCTGGGCCACGCAGGTGGGCTGCACAGGGGAGGCTGGGCCAGCACAGGTGAGCGCCAGGTACTTCTTCTCTTTTCTTTTTATTTACTGTTTTCTATTTTTTTCTTCTGTTTTGTTTTATTTAATTTCGTTTTGCCACTGTTTTGAATTTTAAACAAATTCAAACAATGCCAAAAACTCCTCTGAATAATTTTATTTGGCTAGATGGACTTTTCCAAAAGCTCATAAAATATTTCAGGGGTATTTGAAATTATATTCTAATTATATGAATATAATTCAAATTCAAATAGCTAATGATTTAAATTCAAAGTCCCAAAAATAACTCCTTAAAAATGTTCAATATTTTGGTTGGGACCAGAACCCTTACCAAAAATTATCAAACATTTAAGAGGAGCATTTTGGAGCAATGAATGAGATTTCTAGGGTTTTTTGCCCCTCTTTTATTTAGGGTTTTGAGGCTTCCAATATTCCTCAATTCAAGTTTCAAAAATATAGACATGATGCACACATGAAGCTAACCTAGAGCAATGCCTGAAGCTAGGGATGTGACAACTCACCCCCACTAAACAAGAATCTCGTCTCGAGATTCAAGCGTAGGGTAAGGTGAAGGGGAAACGTAACTAGTATAATCTTCACGATCCAGGGTGCACTTCATAGAAACGTTGATTCGATCACCATCTTTGTCTTGATGTCTTGCTCTGAGAAATCCTGCCAACATGACATGGAGGGAAGAAGGAGACTCTAGAAGGGTCGATCTCCTCGATGATCGAACAACTCACGGAATGAGACATAGGACCATCTCTCGAGTTGAGAGACGAAGCACGCACCCATAGGAATGGAGTGAAGCAGATGACAAGGGTTCACTAGGTAGACAACAATTCCACACCTAAGAGGGTGGTGAACGGTTGTCAATGTAGCGAGGAGTTGAGTTGCCATGAAACCATAACGATACACCTTAGGGAAGGTGACTCGTAGAGATATCCCCTTAAGTGGCAAAAAGAATTACTTTTGATTCAGAGATCATTGAAACTCTTTAAACCAGCCTAAGGCAATTCTCGAGCGATCGTTTGGAGGGGGTCGGTAGAATGGCATACTCGGACTTGGATGATGTGGATTACCTTGTTGAAGACAACGTAATGGATGAATTTTGCTTATCACCGGAAATGGAAGAGGCCCATGGTAGAATGGCACATTGGCGGTGCAAGCTGGGAACAAAATGCAAATGCTGGGAATGATTCTGGTAACTGGGGAAGAACCCAACAATAGGGAGTGAATTCACTGTTTGAAGAGGTCATAGCATTGCCGAGGAAACTGAGAGTAATCCCAGTTAGAGCCGATGATAACACGTAACGCTTGTGCGTGCTCTCAAGAACTTGAGCATTTCCATATTCATCAAGGTTTTATCAACAACCGCGTCAAGGGTGCTGACAACACAACATACTACCATGATAAATAGCGATGGACGATGCAGATGCGAAGGAGGATAACACTTTCTCAGATTTCACCTTAGCGAGGCCAAGGAAACAAAATCTGGATGATCGACCGAGAAACATTTAGCACTCCGCTTCTAATGTTCTCCTTGATGTGCTAGTGTAACCCATTCATAGATATGGTTTGATATCTAAAACATCAAGTAAAAGGTCGGACTTCGGGAACACAAAAATCCATAGGGGCAACTAGGGAGTAAATCCTACGAAATCCCTATGGGGAGGTGGCCAACTTCCTCAATCAAGATATTATAATAACAGGTCTTCCGGCTGGGTGTGTTGGCCACGACATCCACTTTACCGGTTATCGAGGGACCAATATTATAGTTCTTGGAGAATGTTCCAACCATCATATCTGCCTGAGATTCAGATCTGGTTGGTGTCAGGATATCCCAGACTCATCAAGTCTAGAAAGAAAAATGAAAGTTTGCAACACAAATCGACGAGATGACGTTGCGAGATTCTCGGGAGATGAACTACGATAGTAAGCTCCAAAACATGAGATGGTTCTGCTACAAACATGTGAACACGTTGTCCCAGACAAGCATGACCACGTGGTAGTCTTACAATAAAACACTACCGAGTTCTGGTTGGGAACCATCAACGAGGATATCAAAATCCTTGCATAAGGTATACTCTTAAGAAGGAACTTCTTCTCCTTGAACAAATCAATCAGTGGCTTGGTGTGCTCGGAACACATATGGAATGAAGGTTGCAAGTCTCCAGACCACAGAATACTTCGCACGTATGCATGACTGACTTGGGATGATTCCAGGGAAACAAAAAAATCTTCCTCAAATTCATGGCGGCAACTTGCATCATATGCACATGAATTAGGGAAAATCACTACTTTCATTCAAACATATGCTTCATGAACGAAACACGAAGAAATGCTTACACAAGTTTCCAACACTAGGTTGATGTTCAACATGATTCATGGGGGGAGACAAAATGCTACTGATGGGCTCAACAGCAACTCATCGGAATTTCCATATCACTGGACTTCCACCATCATGTGAACACGGTGATAGCATTGGTCAGACCAAAGATGTAATGGTGTATGCTCGAGGGATCAACCACGAGTAGGATAACATTACGAGCATCGTTGGTACTGATTTGATTTGACGATAGCCCACACTCAAATCAAGGGATTGATAAGACAATAGGTCCAGCAACTGATCACAGGGACCAATCGATGAAGATATCATCTTTCTTCAACACACACTACACAAGAATATCCCTTTGGAACGAACTAAGTCAGACAAGTTTTTATCTTCCAACTCTCCAAGTTGTTGTCCAGCTTAACCAACTAGCTCAGGGATATCTAACACCGATTCTTGGAAAGAAGGTGGTTCATAAGAAACCAACTTGATCACGGGCTCAACATAACGGTCAGGTGACGACCTGGTAGTACTTCCGAGAAGATCTTCGGAAAATCACGAACCACCGATATGTTACTAAGCTCGAGAACAATCTTGCTTTTCAGGGCAAGATGATATGATCAGATGAGCGAGGACTTGACAAATCCTAACTCATCAATCAAAGAGTGCACCAGGAAATAAGGACTAGGTAGCACGATCAATCTTAGAATGGTGATTCAATAACCAACATACTAAGAATAAAATTATTATCCTTTAACTACCAAGCAACGAGGTTGCTAGGAGTATTGATTTCACACATCACAATTCATTTGTCGGTATTCCGGTTGCATCAACACGGAACCGAGGAATGAAAAAGGATGGCGAGAAGTATCACTATGTCAAGAATTCACAAAAGGTGGTGCAATTCTCATGAAATTCCTGTCATAAAGAAGGTAATACTTCAGGGTAGAGCAGACCAGAAGCTGGATTGTAACTTGATCTGCGGAACACAGCTACTTTGACCCAATCCTAAATATGGATGAGGTACTGGAGTTTGTTTCTCCTAGTCATTCAGGACGGAATGGCTTGACGGGCCACAAGAGTAATAGGCATCGACAAACGAACGCGCGCATACTCTTGACTATCAATTGATAGACGAAGGTCAGTAGACAACTAAAGAGGGACAACTCAAAGGAACATATAACTTTCTGAGTTGTGGATGCATAAATTAGTATGTCGAACCGAGTTCAACATAATTCTTCCGGATAACCCATGCAGAAAGGTAGAACTGGCAGAGTCACGATTTATGGATGGAGAACTCCTCAAGAATAATCCTGTTGTGATATTTCAGTTCAACGAGGAACTTCTGCCATAAGTAGTTCATGGTATTTGGAAGAAGAAGATACCACGGACTTCAAGGACTATCGCAAAGGTTACTAATATCCTGAAGGCACTAACAATTACTATCAACACGAAGTAGGTGGAGTGAATCTCGGGTTCAAGAACCCAGGAACAGAATACCTATTACTAAGTAGCATCACGGAATGCTTTCGAGGATAAAGGCCAGAATCATCACACTGGGACACCAATCATGGCTAAATTACTAGGTGATCCCCTAAGACACCTAGGGTCATAATAATAGCTCCAACATATATGTCAGGGCAATAAATTACCTCAACTCAACAATTAGTGTGATTGAGCTGGCATAAAGGAACATCGAAACCAGAGGGAAAGGATTTTGCAAATTGCTTCAAACTATTTAGAAACCTGGGATGACTCGGACAGCATAACGGCTATAATTGCTCAAAAAGATTTGAGACAATCACAAAAATGGTGGCATAACCACTCAGAAGCACAATATCAAGGTTCCGAGATCAACAATTAACATACGGAAGTAGTAGGAACTGAACTGAGACTTAAATCCAACAATCTTATAAGTCTACTGATTAGTAACACGTGATCCTAATAGAAAGAAGAGATAGCCTAGTTCTTAATCCCCGCAGGAAAGATAAGATAACTCAGATCAGAAGGGCATGAGGTATAAGGAGTAAAAGAGCCTTACGTTCCATCCCACAATCAATTCCCTTATATAACTAAAGAATTTTCTAGACTCAACTTCGACCAGTTTGGCTTGGTAATCCTACAGGCAGTCAAGCTCTGATACCAACGCTGTCAGGACCCCGACTCAATGCCACATCGATCTAGCATGTAACACCTCATATCACTTTGCGGCCTCACGCACGGTATTCCCACGGGTGTCGCCTTACCTTTGCCCGGGACCGTTTGCGCCTTTTGGCACACGTATATGACAGTGTTGCTAGCATCCATATGATAAGGAGCCCGGGCTGACATGGCTAGTCGTAAACCCAAAGCGGCACAGACTTACAGGGACAGGCATCCATGACCCAGCATCGAACGTGTCGGTCATCAGCGAGTGAATCCAGGCTGTAGCACTGGGCTAGCAGGACTCCGGTGAACCGGGCTGTAGCGGGCTAACAGGACTCCGGTATTCGCCGCGTGACATTTCCCCGAAGGGACAGACACAGGAACGAAGAAGGACACATGCCGGCCAGCCTAAGTGTTCCGGAGCAGTAGCAAGCTACCATGGCTCGGTGGAAACACTAGGAGACATTTCCCCGTAAGAGAGGCTACTAAAGATAAACAACTAGATGGTCAGATCCCACACATACCAAGCATTTCAATAACACACACAATATGCTCGATATGTGCAAATACAACATGGCATCACAACATGACTCTATGACTCAAGTAATCTATTCAATAGGCTCCGAGGAGCGAGATATTACAAACATGGGTCTCATGACCCAACATTCAGAGCATACAAATCAAGCACAAGCGGAAGCTATCATGTCTGAGTACAGACATCTATAAATGAAAAAGGCTGAGAAGCCTGACTATCTACCAAATCCTGCCGAGGCACAAGATCGTAGCTGAGGTAACAAGCTAAACGTCGAAGACCACGCAGAAATACTAGTGAGACTGAAGTCTCTCTGCAAAAACGTAAAATAGGCAAACGTGAGTACAAATGTACCCAACAAGACTTACATCAGAACTATCTACATATGCATCATTATCAACAAAGGGATGGTGGGGTTTAACTGCAGCAAGCCAGCTTTGACTCGATGGCTATTCTGAACTACGACTGCGAGTAACTTTTTTTGAGGTGGCGCACACGAGTCCACATATTCACCATATCAATACACCACTATGGATCCGCTCCTGTCTCCCTACGAGAACGCCATCCATAGCCCTCACGCTTATCTTGCGTATTTTAGAGTATCCACTTTCACTTGTCTATGAACTGATATAAGCAACCCAGAGGTACTTTTCCGTGGAGACGGCTATTCGAATAGATTAGGTTAACCCTGCAGGGGTGTACTTCTTCACACACGCTCTCACCACTTACCGCCGTTTACACGACATGTACTCGGCAACCTTCAAGCGGAATCCCAACGTGGGTGTCGGCCACGACCTACCTAATCACCTAAGTCTCTAGTCCAGGTTTATCGCCTATTCGGGTTCCATCCATGAGGAGATCCGGCCGGAGTTTCGCTCACAGCCCCAAACGATGTGAACAGGGTTCCCGAGACACCAAACGGGCGCCCGGTACACCGTGCCACGTGCCTACCGCATCACAGCCCACCCCTACGGTCAGCGCTGCCCACGGCCTCCAGCATACTACAAACACCAGAAACTACTTGCAACTCCTGGACAGAGGACAAGGGTGAATAAGAAGCCGAGAGGGTCCATTGGTTTCGGGCCCAATGCGTGGTAGTAGCTGAATCATGGATCACAAACACAGAACTCAGTTCCTGAGGACGGCTGCAATGAGACAACCCACCATGTACTCCTACATGGCCTCTCACCGCTACCTTTACCAAATCGTGTTCACACACTTAGCTCACACACAATAGGACATGTTCACACGCCTCTGATTCATCCCCGATGAATCAGACCTGACTCAACTCTAAGCAGTAGCGGGCATGACAAACAAACATGAATGAGTAGGCACAACAGGGCTCAAACAACTCCTACTCATGCTAGTGGGTTTCATCTAATTACTGTGGAATGACAGGTCATGCAGAGGATAAAGGGGTTCAACTACCGCAGCATGTAATAGTTGAATCGGTGTTGTCCTAATGCAGTAAAAGAGAGCAGGAGCGAGAGAGTGGGATTGTATCGAAATGAACAAGGGGGTTTTGCTTGCCTGGCACTTCTGAAGATAACATTGAGTCTTCATCAGTGTCAACGATCACATCATCGGCATCACGTCTATCGAGAGGGGACAAATACCGGTAACATAGAAAGGAACACAATCAATGCAATGCACAATATGATGCATGATCATGACATGGCAAAATGAATGTGTTTTGGGCTAATGCAACTAGCAACAGATTAAATGAAGTTGGTTTGAATACAAGATTCAAATTCAAACTCCACATGTGATTATTCAAATGCCATTTAATTGATTTGTGCTAAACAGCAGCTATAAGTTGTTCTAACATGCATGAAAGTGGTACAGATGGATTCCTTGAATTTTTCTGATAATTTTTCATATATAATTTATTTAATTTGGAGTTACGGTTGAATTTCTATGATTTTTAGAAGTTTATACAAATTTCTGGAATTTTCTGAATTATATTAAATCCAGAAAATGAGTTATGACATCAGCACTGCGTCATGCTTGCGTCAGCAAGTCAACAGGGCTGCCCCGGGTCAAATCTGACGTGTGGGGGCCACACGTCAGTGACACAGTGCTGGCTGGAGTCACAGACATGTGGGGCCGGTCAAAGGCCACGTCAGCGAGGTCAACGCCGACGCGTGGGGCCACTGCAATTAGATTAAACTTAATCTATTTTAGTTAGCCGGTTAGTTAGACCGTGGGGCCCGGCTGTCAGTGGCTCTGGGGGTTAGTTAGTGGGGTCATTAGCGCTAATGACGAGGCCACGTCAGATACGCCGGCGATGAGTCGCCGGTGACCACAGAACACGGCGGGGCACGCCGGACTTGCGCTAGAGGCGTCAGTTTGGCGCGCTGAGGGCACCAGGGGATGGCCCTTGCTCCCACGCATCCAGAGGACCGAGTGGGAGGTCGTGGGGTCGACGGAGCTCGTCGGAACGGAGCTCGCGGCGGCGCCGGAGTTCGGACCTCGGCGAAAACGGCGTTGTGGAGCACGGGCGAGTGAGGTAAGGCACTGCGCAGCCTCCTGGAGTCACCACGAGCTCGGTGAGATGCACGGGCGCGACCCGTTCGAGCTCAGGCCACGGCGGCGACATGGTCAGCGGCGGCCGGAGTTCGGCCGCGACGGGGCTATGGCCTAGAGCTCGCAAACGCGAGGGGAGAGAGAGGGGTTCTGCACAGAGGCTCACCGCGGAGCTGTAGGGGGGGTCAGTGGGCTCGGGGGCGCGCCGGAGTGGCCGAATTCGACGGAGACGGCACCGGGGCCGAAGCTCGGAGATGATGACGATGGCGGCTGCTCGGGGCCCTTCCGGTCACGTGGCTCGGTGAGGGGGTTGGCGACGAGGTGCAGGAGCTCGGGAGCACGCCGGAGAGGGGAGGGGGTGGCCGTGGTCATGGCTACGGCGAGCGGCGCTCCCAGGTGCGTTCGGTGACGAGAGGGAGGGAGAACAGAGGAGGAGGAGGGGGTCCAGAGAGAGAGAGACGGTCGAGGGGGGTCGAGGCCGTCTCCGTGGCGTCGCGAGGGGGTCGGGGAGGCTGCCACGGCGAAGCAGGAGGTGGCCGGCGCTCTTCGGGCGCGCGCCACGCCTCGCCTCTGCCTACTGGCAGAGGAAGAAGAGGACAAGGGGGGGGAAGGAGGTGGGCTGGGCCACGCAGGTGGGCTGCACAGGGGAGGCTGGGCCAGCACAGGTGAGCGCCAGGTACTTCTTCTCTTTTCTTTTTATTTACTGTTTTCTATTTTTTTCTTCTGTTTTGTTTTATTTAATTTCGTTTTGCCACTGTTTTGAATTTTAAACAAATTCAAACAATGCCAAAAACTCCTCTGAATAATTTTATTTGGCTAGATGGACCTTTCCAAAAGCTCATAAAATATTTCAGGGGTATTTGAAATTATATTCTAATTATATGAATATAATTCAAATTCAAATAGCTAATGATTTAAATTCAAAGTCCCAAAAATAACTCCTTAAAAATGTTCAATATTTTGGTTGGGACCAGAACCCTTACCAAAAATTATCAAACATTTAAGAGGAGCATTTTGGAGCAATGAATGAGATTTCTAGGGTTTTTGCCCCTCTTTTATTTAGGGTTTTGAGGCTTCCAATATTCCTCAATTCAAGTTTCAAAAATATAGACATGATGCACACATGAAGCTAACCTAGAGCAATGCCTGAAGCTAGGGATGTGACACCTGCATCCTTGGGCGCCATGTGGCGATTGATGGGACGTGGGCGTCTACGCTTCCCCACGACGCCTCGGCGATCGCATGACTTGACAAATCCCTCCATGCAGAGAAACCGGTCATGATTACCTGCGATCGTGGTGCTCGGCGGTTGGCCTCCTCGGGCCATAAGTACGGGACTGCGCGAGCCCCTTCAGCCCATCCCTTCTTGCTGCTCCTTTTCTTCTTCTTGGCCACTCGCCGTTCCCATGGCTGCATAGAGATTCTCGGCCGTAGAGAAAGGAAAGGCCCGCCAGGCTGGGCCTGACTCTCCCTCGACCAAGTGCGGCCGAGGCCGCCCTCGCAAGTATTCCACGGTCCCCGTAGTGGCCTCCCACGTCCATGGAGGCGGTTCCCTGCGCGGTGGTGAGCGCTCGACCGCCGATGGGGGGCACGCCATGACTACGCCCCCCTAGGCCACGCTTTCGCTCGGCAGATGTGCTGCCGGAGTTCGTCGTGTGGTCAGCGGACCCAACCAGCACTCGGCTCCAGCTCTCCCGTTTCTTCGTAGGTGAACTGCCGGCCAGCGCCCGGTGTGGCCTCTGGCTCCAGGCAGACGGCTGATGCAGCAGGGCCTCCTGGGCTTCGCTGGAGGTCTCCGTTTCTAGGAATGGGGCCCTGACCCACGGCTGGCAAATGTTTGCCCGCGCGCGTGGCCTGGGCCTGTGGTGCACCCTACACTTCAAGTTCAATGGCGATGCCACCCTCTATGTGAGGGCATTCGGGGAAGACGGTCGCCGTGCTGGGTGCTGCCTCGAAGACGACGACCGCGGCCGCCTGCCCAGCCCCGGTACTGACCAGGATGAAGATGGCGACAGGCGTACAGGCGGAGGTGCTCGGGGTTCGCTGAGCTTCGGCAACTCCCTCTCAGGCAGCAGCTCCTCCAGCGGTGGCCGCGACCAGCCCCCGCACCGTCTTGCCCGCCTGGGTGAAGGTAGCGGGTCAGCCCGCCATCGCGCCCCGACGAAGCGAGAGGAGGGATCCGCCTGATCCCCAGAAGCAGCTCAAATCTTCACTGTGGGTTGGTGCAGGACGAATCGTGCCCATTTTGTTTTCCTTCTTTTCCTTCACAAAAATAGAAGGTAGTATAGGGCCCCGCGAGGGCGTGTTAGAACTGCTGTTGTTAACCATCGCGCTGCTTTCGCTATTTCTGCGATGTGTTTCCGTGTCGTGCACCCATGTGCGGGAATTATTTTAGCTCGGTGGGGCTTGACGCGGTCCTCACCTCTCGAGGCCGTGGCCTCGCCGGGCCCTTTGTGCCCTGCTGGGATCAGTAGGAGGGGTAACTTTTGGTCTTGGTTGTGGGGGCGATCGGCCCAGGTTCTGTGCTCGTGTCGCGATGCCCGTGGGGCACGGACTGGGAGGGGTGCTCCCGCAGAGGACTCGAATAGGAAAGCTCCAAACGATTGGGGAAGAAAACACTCATGAGGGCGCCCGTGAACCTCCCTCGCGAGACTTGTGCGAGAGAAAACGAGGCAAGCGAGTGAAAAAGATAAAGAGTCACAAGCCAGGAACGTCAATAGCTTCAATAAAACTTCAAACGGGAATAAACAAGCCAACTATAGAAAGCAAATGGAAAAGCCATGTCCGGCACCTATTCTAGTCTTCGACGTCTTCTCACCAGCGCGGAGCTAAGTGCTGACACTGGGCGTGGGCGAGAGCCCCCGAGGCCCGAGGGCGGCACTCCGGAGACTCCGGGGCGTGTACAGCCCCACTCATTATTACGTGAGAGTGTCACGGGCGGCGAGCTTCACACACATTGGCCTTCTTCACAGGCACCGGGCATTTCCCGCAATGCGGTAGCTTCACAGGCACCAGGCCTTTCTCAAAACATGGCAGCTTCACATGCATTTGCCTTCTTCACAGGCACCGGGCCTTTCCCAAAACATGGTAGCTTCACAGGCATTTGCCTTCTTCACAGGCATCGGGCCTTTCCTAGGTGCTAGGCCTCACTCAGGGATAGAACCTCCGGAGATGTTGAATGTTCCAAGCGTTTTGGATGGGTACCCCATCCGTGGTCTCCAAGCGCGTGAAGCCAGGCCTGGAGACATGAACAACCTTGAATGGGCCCTCCCACATGGGAGAGAGCTTGTGCAGCCCCTCCCTAGAGAGAACCCGTCTGAGCACGAGATCCACTACCTCAATAGTTTTGGGGCGGATGTTGCGGCAGTGGTATCGTCACAGAACCTGTTGATACCTTGCCGCTCGCAGCGCGGCTTCTCGATCGGTGGCGTTCCTCCCCCAGCACAAGATCCATCCCCCGCATGGCGTCTTGTTGCGTCTCGTCAAACGCCAGGACCCGTGCGGAGCGACGCCTGACCTCATGAGGGAGAACAGCCTCTGCTCCATAGATGAGGAAGAACGGGGTCTCGCCAGTCGACTTGGTCGCAGTTGTGCGGATTGACCACAACACGGACTGGAGCTCGTCGTACCAGCCCCTGCCACAGGCCTCCAGCTTCTTCTTAAAGGCCCTGGCTTTGAGGCCCCTCAGGACCTCCGCGTTGGCTCGCTCGGCCTGGCCGTTGCTCCAGGGGTGTGCTACCGAAGCGTAGCATATCTACGTTCCAAGGTTAGCACAGTATGTTTTGAAGAGATTACTGGTGAATTGCGAACCATTATCGGTGATGATGCGGTTGGGCACCCCAAATCGGCTCACGAGGCCCTTGATGAACTTGACCGCGGAGCCTGCCGGGATAGGGTGGACGGCTTCCACCTCAGCCCACTTGGTGAACTTGTCCACAGCGATGTAGAGGTAGCGATAGCCCCCTGGCACCCGAGGAAACGGGCCTAGAATGTCCAGTCCCCAAACTGCGAACGGCCATGAGAGGGGTATAGTCTGTAAACCCCGCGCAGGCTGATGGATCTGCTTAGCGTGAAACTGGCAGGCCTCACAAGCCTTCACCAGCTCAACGGCGTCAACGAGCGCCGTGGGCCAATAGAATCCACTACGGAACGCCTTGCCGATGAGTGTTTGTGACGACGAGTGGTGCCCACAGTCTCCGTCGTGTATGGCCGCCAGTAGCTCCTTCCCTTGCTCTTGGGAGATGCAACATAGGGACACGTCATTTGGTCGCTTCCTGTAGAGCTCTCCATCCCTGATGCAATAAGCTGTGGCCTGCCGCGCCACACGCTCTGCTTCCTCCTCGTTCTCCGGTAGAGTCCCTTGTATCAGGTAGTTCTTGAGCTCCAGGATCCAACACCCTTCCTGAGGCTCTAACGCCAGGAGCAGGCGTGCCCCTGAGGCCGGGCCGCAGACCGGGGCTCCTGAGGCAGGAGGCTGAGGGAGCTCCTCCCTTGGTTGCGCCGTGCTCGACAGTGACGGCACCGCCAAGGGTTTGAAGAGCAGGCGTGCCCCTGAGGCCAGGCTCCTGAGGCAGCCGCCGAGATGCCCTCTTGGCAATGTCATCAGCTTCCTGATTGGTGCCGCGGGGCACGTGTTGCAACTCCAGCTCCCAAAATTGTTTCTCCATCTTGCGAACCTCAGCGAGGTAGGCTTCCATGTTCTTGTCCTTTGGCTCGTATATCTTGTTGCAGAAGTTGACGAGGATCTGCGAATCACCCTTGATGATGAGGCTCTTTACCCTTAAGGCCATTGCGGCCTTCAAGCCTGCTATTAGGCCTTCGTACTCCGCTATGTTGTTGGAGACCTTTTCCCCGTGCTGGAAGCAGAGTTGTACGACATAGTAGAGTTTGTCCTGGGTAGGGGATACGAGCACTGCGCTAGCTCCCGCATCGTTTCGGGAGAACGCCCCATCGATGTACATGACCCAGCCGTCCGGTGCTTCACTTCCCGGGGAAAGTGATTGGTCTTCGCCTGCCTCGAGACCCGGCGCTTCTACCCATTCTTCCACGAAATCCGCAAGTGCGGCTCCCTTGATGACTCTGGTCGTACTGAATTCTAGCTAAAATGCCTGCAGTTCAATGTTCCATTCAGCAACCCTCCCAGCTGAGTTGGGGCTCCTGAGTACTCTTTCCAAGGGGTATGCTGAGACGACTTTGATGGGATGGCCTTGGAAGTAGTGGCGTAGCTTGCGTGAGGCCACTAGCAGCGCGAGGAGGAGTTTTTGAGGCATGGGATACCGTGCCCTCGTGTCCTGTAGCACCATGCTGATGAAGTACACGGGATGCTCGACGAGGTTGAGGGTGCTGGCGCGGCTAGTGTCCTCCAGAGGTTGAGGCGTCTCTTGAGACGATGGAGCCCCCAGTGCTTGGTCGCCTGAAGAGGCCTCTCCTGCCCCGGGTGCGTTCTCCTGCTACGGCTGTTCCTTTCCGGCTGCGGTTGCGGCCTTCGCGAGGCCCTCCCAGCTCTGCTTGGCTTCAGTTCGGATGGTCAATGCAGCCTTGGCACAATGCTCCTCCCTGACCGCCACGAGGGTTGCGCTAGGGGAGTAGGGGGTGGCCACATGGTAGAGCACTAGGGGCTCTCGAGGACGCGGAGCTACCATCACTGGTGGGCTGGTAAGGTACCTCTTGAGGTCATGGAATGCCTTTTCAGCCTCTTCAGTCCATTCGAAGGGGCCCTTTTTCTTCATTAGCTTGAAGAAGGGCAGCGCTCGTTCCCCCAGCTTGGAGATGAAGCGCCCTAGCACAGTTACATGCCTGGTGAGCTTCCACATTTCTCTGAGTGTCCTTGGCGGGCTCATGTCTTCGACTGCCTTGACCTTCTCTGGGTTGGCCTCGATGCCCCTGTGGGACACGAGGAAACCCAGGAGCTTGCCCGAGGGGACTCCAAACACGCACTTCTCCGGTTGAGCCGTAGGTCCACTTCGTCGAGGCTCACAAAGGTTTCTTCCAGGTCCTGTATCAGGGTCCTTGCCTCACGAGACTTCACCACAATGTCCTCGACGTAAGCTTCAGTGTTCCTCCCGAGCTGCCGGCCTAAGGCGATGTGCATCAGCCGCTGAAAGGTTGCGCTTGCGTTGCGCAACCCAAATGGCATGCACGTATAGCAGTACACTCCACACGGGGTCAGGAAAGCCGTCTTCTCCATGTCTTTTACCGCCATCTTGATCTGGTGATAGCCCAAGAAGGCATCTAGGAAGCACAATAGGTCACACTCTGCGGTGGAGTCGACTATCTGGTCAATGCGGGGGAGCGGAAATGGATCCTGCGGGCAGGCCTTGTTAAGGTTGGTGAAGTCGACACACATGCGCTCCTTTCCTCCCTTTTTTGGCCAATGACCGGATTAGCCAGCCAATCAGGGTAGCAGACCTTGCGGAAAACTCCTGCCGCCTCTAGCTTCCGGGTCTCTTGAACGATGAAAGCCTGTTTCTCAGTGGACTGCGGCCTCGCCTTATGCTTCACCGGGCGCACATTGGGGCACACGTTGAGGTGATGCTCAATCACTTTCCTTGGGACCCCTGGTAACTGATCAGGTTCCCACGCGAACACCTTCTTGTTCACACGCAGGAACCTCACCAGGGCCTCCTCCTGCTCGGGATCGAGGTTGGCCCCTATGGTGAAGGTGGCGCCAGTGGACCCGTCCTCGTCGACTGGTACCTGCTTGGTTTCCGCCTTGTCTTGGGTGAATAGCTGCTTCTTTTTAGCCGGTGCATCCCCCTTGGGCTCAAGGGCGTCGGTGCTAGTGGGTTGTGCCACCGCGGCTGCCCTGAAAACAAGCTGGAGCACCTGCAGCGCATCCCTTGTGTCTCCTGACATGGTGAGGACGCCGCTGCTCCCAGGCATCTTCATGAGGTTGTACGCCGGGTGAGTTGTTGCCATGAACCGAGCCAAGGCCGGATAGCCGAGGATGGCGTTGTAGGGGAGGCCAATGGGGGCGATGTCAAAGTCCATCAGCTCCGTGCGGAAGTTGTCGTAGGTGCCGAAGGTCACTAGGAGGCAGATCTGTCCCAAGGAGGCGGTGGAACCGTCTCCGACGCCTGAGAAAGGCCTGCTGGGTTGGATCCGCTCCAGCAGCACGTGGAGGAGGCTGAAGGCCTCCACCGAGAGCACGTTGAGGCCGGCACCACCGTTGATGAGGGTCCTGGTAACGGCCACTTGGCAGATGGTGGGGGTGCACAGCATCGGGAGCGCGCCCGAACCGATGAGGTTGAAGGGGTGGTCCTCCGAGTCGAAGGTTAGATCGGCCTCGGGCGCCTCCCACCCCGGGGGGGCTTCTCGGCGCATGGAGGCGGTGCTGATTGGCGGGTGAATGGCTTGACGTGATGGCTCGAGGGTGGTGCCTGGGAGCCACCCAGGAGAGCTGCGACGACGGGCGGCGCTGGTGCGGCGGAAAGGGCGAGGAAGAGGTCGCGCAGCTCCTCCCAGGAGGTGACAGAAACCGTCGGATTTCGGGTTCCGGCAGACCCTTGAGGTTCGAACACTGAGGTGCGCGCGGAGATCTCCCCTACCGATCTACGTTCGAACAACACATGGGACACGAGGTTTATACTGGCTCGGGCCACCATTGTGGTGTAATACCCTCCTCCAGTGTGTGGTGTGGTGGATTGCCTTAGGGGCTGATGATGAATAGTACAAGGGAAGAACAGCCTCGCGAGAGGTGTTCTTGAGCTGGTGCGATGAACTGCTTGGGTGAGTTCAGTCGCTGCTCTCTCTCTCTGCTAGGGCTCTAACAGATCTCTAGATGTCTAGGTGTGTTGATCTCTCTATGCATCTGTGTCTCGATGTCTCTCCCTCCCTCTGTGGTGGCTAGCTCTATTTATAGAGGCCCTGGGCCTCTCCCCAAATAATGAGCAGGAAGGGAGCCAACAATTGGCCATTTTGAAGGGGAACATCTAGTACAAGTTATCCTAACCAAAGGTGGTCTTCGGCTGCCAAAAGCACTGGTGATGACGCCGTCTTGGGCTCCACGGTGACCTCCGTCCTGCCGCTCTGTTGGTCTTGGTCTCATTGCACCGGAATGGTAACCTTTGCCCGATGCCTTGGCCTGTGCTTGCCCCCCTTGCACCAAAGGGGAAACAAGGACACTGCGCAGGCCGGCGCCCGCCTGGTCCCGGTCGTCATGGCTTGCGTCACGGGCTCCTCGCGAGGTACCCCAGCCTTGATCTCTCTGCCACCTCGCGAGCCCGCCTGATGAGGCTGCCTCTGAGGAAGCTTTCTGTCATCCGCCCTGCGAGGCTCGGCCCCTCACGAGGGTCTTGAGCTTGAGCTGATGAAGATGGGCCATGCTGGGCCCCCACTTGAGCCACGCCACAGGCAGGCAAGTCTAGGGACCCCCGTTCCCAGAACGCCGACAGTTACTTGTCCTTCCTTGTCGCTGGAGCTCTTCATTCATGTCTCTCTACCCACAAGGTCCTCGTAATGTTCCTTGTTCCTCTTTTTCCTAACGGAGGTTTTCAACTTTGTTCATCTTCATTGTATTCTTTCTTTCAATTTGTTCAACCTCGCAAGGTTCTTTGGTTTCACTCATTTGTCAAAGAAGCAATTAGTTTTACCTCTTCTCTTCCTCTCCCGTTTTCCCTCCGGTGCCATCCTAGATCTCGGGATGAGATCCTATTATAGTGGTGGAGTGTTGTACACCCCAAGACCAATGCGCCAGGTGTCTTCCAGTTATTTGCAGTTGTTGCCTTGTCATTCGCTTGCGTGTTGCATATTTCCATGTCATCATGTGCATTGCATCATCATGTTTTTCAAAACTTGCATTCGTCCCAGCCTCGCCGTTCCTTCTGTTGTCCGTCCTAAGCCCAGACACACTTGCACACGCCCGCGGCACGTCCGAAATAGTATTTTATAGGTGGCCGTAAAATGATCTCGGAATGGATGAAAGTTGGCGTGCAGTCTTGTTATGTTGTAGGTAGGCCGCCTGCCAAGTTTCATCGCATTCGGAGTCCGTTTGACGCCCCAACGGATAACTATAGCGACAATATAGTCGGTCAAACATCGGACGTTTCCGATCTCCGGAAACGGTTGCCGGGTTGCATTCCTCCTCTCTCTTCTCAGTCCAACAACACACTTGACCTCGTCCGCCTAGCACTCTTTGCTCAATGCATCAACCCCTCGCCCGTGTACGAAACTTCCCCGAACCCGAACTGGACTATCGTTAGCGTTGGGTCCGGATCATCCCCAAATATCCCTAAATCATCATCGGTTTCTCGTTGGAATCTCCTAAGCTAATTATTATTGACCGTCGGATTAAAATCGGAGGGACCAGATGCCCCTAAACTTACCCCACTTGCTATATATTGATCAACTGCTAGCCTTTTTTGCACAAACCCTAAAATCTAGGGACATTGTCCCATCCACTCGTCGCCGCCGCCACATCTCCCACCTCGAGGTCCATCCCCATCCAATCAGTGTATCCGTCCCCGATCCAAAAATTCTCTCGATCTCTCCCCACCAACCATCGGCCTCCTCTGCTTCACTTCGAGACCCGAACAGTCGAGCCCTTTGCGCGCCACCTTGCTCGAGCAGGAGCTCGAACTGTTGCCGCGACCACCACCGGCGACCAGGACCAGGCCGTCCACGTGCCGCACCCTGCCTCTCCTTCTCTTTTCCTAATTCCCCCGGTTCTTCTCTCTCCCTCACCCTGCGGTCTCTCTCTCTCTCTCTTTCTTCAGGGAGAACAGGAGCATGGCCCGCCATGGCCTCCTCGTCCCGGAGCAAGCTCGTCGGCGTCCTTCGTCGTCCTGCGCCTAGCACCGCCACGGATCTGGAGAACACCCTCCGCCTCGCCATGTCCCGTGCCAAGCCTCCGCGTCACCGGAGCCCTGTGCAGCTGCGCTGCTGCCTGTCTGCACCTCCTCTACTTTGTGCAGCCGCCGCCGTGCCCCGCGACCCCTCCTGCAAGCTGTCGCCGTTGCTGCTCTACTTCAGTTCGAGTAGAAGAGGACGCTCGCGCCCCTGCCGTCGCCTCAGGTTGCTCCACGGAGTCCCAACTTGCTGGAGTAGGCCACCAGCACCATCGTCCTCCTTCCTGCTCGCGAGTGCCTGCATCGCCCAGTCCAGTCGCTCCGTTGACCGCGCTAGACGCCGCTCGCCTCCACCCGGTTCCCCCGCCACCAAGTCCAGCATAGCACCACCACGAGCCGCCTCCTTCCTTGGATCCTCGCTGCCCTGTCGCCCTGCTCGCCTCCTCTGCTTTGTTCGACTAGGGAGGACGAGGCACCTCTGCTCGCTGCGTTGACCACTACCACACCAGTCGCTTGGGCCACCTCCCCTCCGCCCGTTGACCGCAAGTCCAGATCCCTTGGCCCAGCTCCACAGGCCTGATGTGAGAAGCTCCTCCACGCCTTGAGCCAGATCTCCCTTGCGGCCCGTTCATTGTTTTTTTTTTCTGCTGACGAATTTAGCTATTTATCCGCAGTTTATAGTTTTGCAGTAAAGACCCTAGCCTTCATGCATATAATTACTCATGAACCGTGCATCGGATTTAAACAAACTTTATATGTAAAATGCTTAGAATTTTGTGTAGATTAATAATATCCAACTTTCATCCATGTTTAAAATGTTTAATATGCTGTTTGTGTTTATTTTGCTGAAATGCCATGCTAAAATGATTTAATTCATAACTAATTCACCGTAGCTCCCAATTTAATAAACGTTATATGTAAATGGGGTAGAAAAATGCATAGTTTAACTTGGTGTCATTACTTTGCATGTTTAAAAACTATAAAATATGCTTTAGGACAGAACAATGCCAAATCTAAAATATGCACATGAGGGTTTTCCGGACTTGTTGCTTGTTGTTCCAGCCTCATTTAAACTTGCCTAGATAGGTAGTTTTACCATGCTTCACCTCTTGCCATGTTTAATAACATTTAATATTGTTGGGTACATAAATGAGAGAGAACTAAATAAGTAATGTGGTGTTTTGTCAATATGCATCCTGTTGCATATTGAGCTCCACTTAATTTGTAGTGTTGTTTGTTGCACTTTGCCATGCCATGCCTCTTTAAACCGGACATGCATCATACTTGGTTGCGCATCATGCCATGTTTATGTGATGGTTGTTTTACATTTGCCTAACAACCTATTACCCTTCCCTTGGGTCGGCCAACCCGAGGGTCATCTTTATTTTAACCCCCCCTCCGGGCCAGTGCTTCTCTAAGTGTTGGTCCGAACCGAGTAGATTGCGGGGCAAACTTGAGGTTTGGTTTTACTCGTAGGATGTCTCATCCAGTGTTGCCCTGATAACAAGATATGTGCAGCTCCTATCGGGATTGTCGGCACATCGGGTGGCTTTGCTGGTCTTGTTTTACCATTGTCGAAATGTCTTGTAACCGTGATTCCGAGACTGACCGGGTCTTTCTGGGAGAAGGAATATTCTTCGTTGACCGTGAGAGCTTGTGATGGGCTAAGTTGGGACACCCCGCGGTTATGTGGCAGATGGTAATTTGTTAATGTCCGCTTGTAGAGAACTTGAAACTTGACTTAATTAAAATGCATCAACCGCATGTGTAACTGTGATGGTCTCTTCTTGGCGGAGTCCAGGAAGTGAAAACGGTCTTGTGTTATGCTTGAACATAAGTAGTTTTAGGATCACTTCTAGCTTCTCGACCGTTGTGTTGCTTCTCTTCTCGCTCTTATTTGCGTATGTTAGCCACCATATATGCTTAGTGCTTGCTGCAGCTCCACCTCATTACCTTACCATACCCATAAGCTCAAATAGTCTTGATCTCGTGGGTGTGAGATTGCTGAGTCCTCGTGACTCACAAACACTTCCAAACAGTTGCAGGTGCCAATGATACCAGTGCAGGTGGCGCAACCGAGCTCAGGTGGGAGCTTGATGAAGATCTTGATCGATTTTTTATGTCTTTTCTGCTTGATCAGTAGTGGAGCCCAGTTGGGACGATCAGGAATCTAGCATTTGGGGTTTTCTTCTTTTATTTTTGGTTCCATAGTTAGACCTTGATTGTTTTCTGGATGATGTATGTTTAACTTGTTATTTGTGTGAAGTGGCGATTGTAGGCCAACTCTTTATTCCTTTCTCATTCAGTAAATGGGATTGTGTGAAGATTACCCCTTTTTCGACAAAACCACAATGCGGTTATGCCTCTAAGTCGTGCCTCGATACGTGGGAGATATAGCCGCATCTTGGGTGTTATAGGGATTGATTTTGATCTCCTGCCGTCCACGAGCGGGTTTCGGACGTGATGGGTGTATGTTGATGTCGGAGTACTCAGCCCTCTGCTCTCGCCTCCATCTTCGCCCGCCATCCCAAGCTCCAGCTATGGTCACAAGGAGCTCGCGTGCTCGCGTGCTCCCGTCTCGCCTTCGTCTGGCTCCGGCTGAGGAGGCTAAAGGATCTTGATGTGCCAGCACCCAAGGTGATGAAGGAGTTCCTCCGACGCCGCATCGCCCCACTCCAGCGCCATTCCCAGCTGATGTGGGCCCTGACCAGCGATCAGGATCGCATGAGGCTTCAGGCGTCGGGGCTTCCGACCGAGGCACGAAGGACAGTTGTCGAGGTCTTGGAGGACGCCCGTTCGCCGGGTAACTTGCCTCAAGCGGGTTATTTCTTGTATGACTGCTCGAATAGGGTGGAGTTCGCGGGGCAGATGCCCTCCTTCGATGAATGGGGGCTGCGCCCAGTTGGCCTTGTGGGGCCCCATGAGAACCCCATCGCTGTGGTTCCTCTTCCTGCTACCGGCGCCGAGCTTGCCCCAGGAGTGGACGCAGGGGGGCAAGCACCGCTGGAGGCCGGAGGTGCGGGCGCCGAGGTGTCGATGGTGCCTGGGGATACCGAGGCATCAGCCTTGGGAACCCGTGATTCCTGCCCAAGGGCGGCAGCTGAGGAGGCGACTTAGTCTACTGTTCCTGAGGCCGAAGCTCCTAAGGCCTCGACAGGTCATCGCCGAGGTGGAGCCCGATAGCTCTCCTCAGCATGGCGCTCCTGAGGTCGTCTCCTTGGGTGCTTCGCCAGTCGCGCACCGCACTGGTTGTCACGTGGAACACTTGGGCCGACGCGACCTCTTGAGCACTCCGTTGGTTTTCCCTTGAAGGGGAAAGGCTGATGCAGCAAAGTAGCGTATGTATTTCCCTTAGTTTTTGAGAACCAAGGTATCAATCCAGTAGGAGGCTACGCGCGAGTCCCTCGCACCTGCACAAAACAAATAAATCCTCGCAACCAACGCGATAAGGGGTTGTCAATCCCTACACGGTCACATACGAGAGTGAGATCTGATAGATATGATAAGATAATATTTTTGGTATTTTTATGATAAAGATGTGAACTAAAATAAAAGCAATGAGAATAACTAAGTATTGGTAGATTAATATGATGAAGATAGACCCCGGGGCCATAGGTTGCACTAGTGGCTTCTCTCAAGAACATAAGTATTTTACGGTGGGTGACCAAATTACTGTTGAGCAATTGACAGAATTGAGCATAGTTATGAGAATATCTAGGTATGATCATGTATATAGGCACCACGTCCGAGACAAGTAGACCGACTCCTGCCTGCATCTACCACTATTACTCCACACATCGACCGCTATCCAGCATGCATCTAGAGTATTAAGTTCATAAGAAGAGAGTAATGCCTTAAGCAAGATGACATGATGTAGAGGGATAAATCCATGCAATATGATAAAAAACCCATCTTGTTATCCTCGATGGCAACAATACAATATGTGCCTTGCTGTCCCTACTGTCACTGGGAAAGGAAACCGCAAGATTGAACCCAAAGCTAAGCACTTCCCCCATTGCAAGAAAGATCAATCTAGTAGGACAAACCAAACTGATAATTTGAAGGCAAAGATAACCAATCATACATAAAGGAATTCAAAGAAGATTCAAATATTGTTCATAGATAAGCTTGATAATAAACCCATAATTCATCGATCTCAACAAACACACTGCAAAAGAAGATTACATCGAATAGATCTCCACAAGAGAGGGGGAGAACTTTGTATTGAGATCCAAAAAGAGAGAAGAAGCCATCTAGCTAATAACTATGGACCCGAAGGTCTGAGGTAAACTACTCACATTTCATCAGAGAGGCTATGGTGTTGATGTATAAGCCCTCTATGATCGATGCCTCCTCCGGTGGAGCTCCGAAACAGTCCCCAAGATGGGATCTCGTGGATACAGAAAGTTACGGCGGTGGAATTAGGGTTTTGGCTCCATATCTGATTGTTTGGGGGTACGTAGGTATATATAGGAGGAAGGAGCACGTCGGTGGAGCAACAGAGGGCCCACGAGGGTGGAGGGCGCGCCTGGGAGGGTAGGTGCGCCCCCTACCTTGTGGCTTCCCTGTTGGTTGCTTCACGTAGGGTCCAAGTCTCCTGGATCTTGTTCATTCCAAAAATCATGTTCACGAAGGTTTCATTCCGTTTGGACTCTGTTTGATATTACTTTTCTTCGAAACACTAAAATAGGCAAAAAAACAGCAATTCTAGGCTGGGCCTCCGGTTAGTAGGTTAGTCCCAAAAAAAATTTTAAAGTGTATAATAAAGCCCAATAATGTCCAAAATAGAAGATAATATAGCATGCAGCAATAAAAAATTATAGATACGTTGGAGGTGTATCAGCCGGTTCCGCGTGGACTTCGCGGCGCTCCGAAAGAGGAAGGGGTCTCCGAGCTTCAGTAGTGGCGCCTTCTGGCCGTTCAGACATAGGAAGTACATCGCCGTAGATGAGTAAGTACCTTATCTCTATAATTGCCCTAGTGCTGCTTCCCTTCCTGACGGTGATTTTCTAGGATCCCATCTGCCAAGGCCATGAAGCCCCTAGTGACACAACCTCTTCCTTCCTCGAGTCTTCCGCTGGCCCTGAGCGTCCCCGTCACATGGTCGGCCGGAGAGGCAGGTGCGCCGGCTTGGCGCTTTGAGCCCGCGCTCCTGCAGTCTCTTCTCCGTGGCCTCGTCGGGGGTGTGACAAGCGTGCCAAGGTCTCCTCCTCTAGTTATGGATGGCGACTGGATGGCTTCCGTCTTGGTACCTTCTTCAGGCGGTGAGCCTTATCCTAACCGGGATCCTGCTAAAGCCCAGTCGGCGTCCGGAGGGGCGCCAGCTCCCAACCCCCTACAGGAAATGGGCGAGCCGCTTCAGGTCCCGTCGACGGCCCCTGCTGTGGAGGACGGAGCCGGCTACGTGCACAAAGTTACACACAAAAGGAACATCGTCCGCCACAAGCTTTTCCGGGAGGCGATGGACGCGATGAACCGGCTTCGCGGGGAGCTCACGGATGTAGACACGTGCCTCGAGGCTGAGGGTCTTTGACTGGTGGAGGAGTGGCATAAGCTGAAGGTGGCCATCAACCTTGGGCGCCACCAATGTGAGCTTGATAATGGGAAGGCCGAGGCGTCTCTTGCGACGCGCGAAGCTTGCACCCGCACTTTGGAAGAATATCGGGAAGCTGATCGACGTCGCGAGATCGCAGAGAAGTGCGCTTGGGAGCTCCAAGCCTGGAGTGCTTCCTTGGAGAAGCAAGTGGAGGCGCGCAAGGCCGCCTTAGCGTCGATGAGGGGGACGCATGTCGAGGAGGAATCAATGTCGGTATCAAAACCGGCGGATCTCGGGTAGGGGGTCCCGAACTGTGCGTCTAAGGTGGATGGTAACAGGAGGCCGGGGACAAGATGTTTACCCAGGTTCGGGCCCTCTTGATGGAGGTAATACCCTACTTCCTGCTTGATTGTTCTTGATGATATGAGTATTACAAGAGTTGATTTACCACAAGATCATAGAGGCTAACCCTAGAAGCTAGCCTATGGTATGATTGTCTGTTGTCCTACGGACTGAACCCTCCGGTTCATATAGACACTGGAGGGGGCTAGGGTTACACAAGGTCGGTTACAAGGGAGGAGATTTACATATCCGCATTTCCTACCTTGCCTTCCATGCCAAGGAGAGTCCCATCCGGACACGGGACGAAGTCTTCAATCTTGTATCTTCATAGTCCAACAGTCCGGCCAAAGGATATAGTCCGGCTGTCCGGAGACCACCTAATCCAGGACTCCCTCAGTAGCCCCTGAACCAGGCTTCAATGACGACGAGTCCGGCACACAGTATTGTCTTCGGCATTGCAAGGCGGGTTCTTCCTCTGAATACTCCATAGAAGATCTTGAGCACAAGGATAGTGTCCGGTTCTGCAAAATAAGTTCCATATACCATCATAGAGAGAATAATATTTTCACAAATCTAATCTGCAGACACGTTTAGCAACGTGACATCATGTCATGGCCCGGTCATTATTCGAACCGTTTTCCTCAACCAGTACCGCACATATCGCGAGGCGATTTTCTTGACACGTCTAGTCGAAGGAGAGATCGTGTCCCCTTATCACGGGATTCTCATCAATACGAGTATGGGTAACCCAACTGCGCCATCAATTATGGCGCTCGGGGAGTAAGCAAGTTTAACAGGTAAGTGGGGAGGCGCATCGCCTCCTCCGCCCTTATAAAGGGACAAAGATTCGCCCTTTTTACCCACGCCCTCCTTCTCCTTGCTTATCAATTCTCGCGCACGCGAGCTCCAGCACCCAAGTTCACGTCTTTCTCCTCAAACCACTCCAGGCATGTCCAGAGTGGGAGGCAAGTGGATGGTCTCCTCCGTCATGGCGGAAGACATCACAAAGCTACGGGTAGCTGGATATCTGGCCGCGGACATCACGCACCGGCTGCCGGCTGCGGGGCAGATCATCCCTACGCCCGAACCCCATGAGAGGGTAGTTTTGTGATGTGAACTGGGATTTCCTCTCCACCTGTTTGTCCGCGGGATCATGTTCTACTACGGGCCAAATTTTCATGATCTGGCCCCCAATTCCATCCTCAACATCTCGGCGTTTATCGTCGTGTGCGAGGCCTTCCTCCGCATTAGGCCCCAGTTCGGCCTATGGCTAAAAGCCTTCAATGTCAAACCGAAGGTGGTGGTCGGCCAGCAAGCAGAGTGTGGAGGCGCCATTGTGGGCAAAATGCCCAACGTCACCTGGCTAGAAGGCTCCTATGTGGAGACCATAAAGGGGTGGCAATCAGGGTGGTTCTACATCACCGAGCTGCGCGACACCAACTGGGTGGCAGCCCCCAAATTTCTATCCGGAATCCCCATGCGGCTCACTTCCTGGAAAGAGAAGGGCCTATCCTGGGGTTCTTCGGTAGAGCTGACCAGACTCCAGACCTGCATAAGGAACATGATGAGCAAGAAAATCAAGCTCGTCAATGTGGTCCAGGTCATGCTCTTCCGGTGGATTATCCCGTGCCAACGACGGGCATTCAATTTGTGGTAGTTCGACCCGGCCCAGCACCAAACGCTGCGAGAACTCTTCGACACGACACATGAGGACGTCTAGAAGGTGATGTTCAAATGCGTCGAGGTGCCTCCTTCCCTCTCCGAGGACCGCAGACTCAACGCAAGGCGCCACGCTAATCTGGTAAGTTTTCGTACCTAGCAGGGTATTTATTTTCCCTGGTTAAATGACGTGCGGGATCTAAGCTCTCTTGCCATTAATAGGACTGGATAAAGACAACGGAGCAGCTTGATTGCCTAGCCCCTCTGCTTGAAGATCCCGCAGATGCTCTCCTGACGGAGATGCTGACTCCAGCACCTTACGAGGTGCCGGCGAAGAAGACCAAGAAGAAGGCCACGGGGACCCGAAAGGGTCTCCGGCGCAAGGTTGTATCGGACTCATCGGACGATGACTCTGACACGCCCTCCTCCCATAAAAACGAGGAGGGGGAGGAAAGTTCTCTCCCCCCGGACGGGGGAGACAAGAAAAGGAAGGCTGAACCAACCGGGGAGGCTGAAGGGTCCAAGAAGAGAAGGACCCGTGCTCCGGACAGTTCCACGACGGCGGCCGATAGCGGCGACGAGTGGCTACCCAGGGTCAAGCCCCTGGCGAAGTCGTAAGTGTCCGGACACCATTACTTCATGGCATCTTTTATTGCACTGTTTCTCCTCATGTCGAACATGATTGTACAATCTGTCCCGAGCTCATCTCGACGTATCCTCGTCGAGCGGCTCATTGGACTCGTTGGATATGAACAGTGGTTCTGTTCCGACCGCTTCCACCCCTTGCCCTACGGACAACGCCGACGTGTTGTCTCAAAAGGCACCGAGCCAAGGGGAGGTGGTCCTGGAGGCGTCTCGAGGCGACCTCCCGGACCCTGGGTACCAAGGGAGCGAGGCTCCTACGGGCTCCGAGTTCGGCCCCCACCCAAACACTACGCCGGAACCTTCGATGATTCCGGACTCCGGCAGGCGGTCCCCCGTGAAGGGGGGCCAACCACCTGTGTCAGTGTCCTCTGTCCATCTGGAGGAATTGGACAACTTGCTGGAAGCGCTTCGCATCGCTTCCATCAATGAAGAGCACCGCACTATCATGAGTGCGGTGATCGAGAAGGTTCAGTCCGCCAAAAACGGGCTGACCGAAGCTTGCGCTAGCCTCCTAACTAGCTTTGAGGTAAGCAATCAAAAAATATATAAGAAAATATTATCACATAGATAGTAGCCCCTGATGCTCTATTCGGTGTTCGAGAAGAAAGGCCGAACAAAGGATCAAATGATGAGTCAGGAGTCTAATAAGAATATGTCTATGTTTAAGTGCAGGCTTCCCTGCTGGCCACTGCCGCACGTACTGCGGAGGTCTCTACACTGCAGCTGGACCTGGAGCGGTCCAAGAACGAGCTTGGCCTTATCAAGAGGCAGCTCGAGGAGAGCAAAGGTAAGCAATACCTTATCTACGCTTTTGAAAAGAAGTTCGGTTGTAAAATAATAGGATCACCATGAATTTGTCAGGGGCCACGACCGAGGTGGCGACCCTAAAGAAGGCGTTGTCCGAGGCCGAAGACAAAGCGGCCAAGGAACGCATAGAGCGGGAGAAGCAAGAAGCTCGAGTGGGCGAGGTGCGGCAAGAGCTCAAGGCTCTCGCCAAAAAACACGAGTCCCTGGAGCTCGACTCTAAGACGCGAGAGTCCGAGCTTGCACAGGCACTTGAAAGCGCCCGGAGCGCCAAGGCCGAAGCACACAAGGCCCTCCAGGAAATTGATGCGGTGAAGAAGATAGCAGCGGGTGAGGCATTCATTATGCAAAGCAAGCATGTGAAGGAAACTTTCCTTTTACTTACCTGAGTTCGGAGCTCTCCAGGAACGTTTGCAGATCTTCCCCGTAGTGTACTGGATGCCATGGAGTTTTATCGAGCTGAGGAGGGGAGCTCGACGGAGAAGTTCTTCTGGTCTCAGTATACTGGGACCGAACACCCGATGCCCTTGGGCGACGAGCTGAAGCAATTGGTCGAGCTTCACAAGGCGGACGAACAGGCCACGAGGGTCCTTATAGTCCGGATGTGGCCTGGCGAGCCCCAGTCTGGCAGCTACTTCGGTCTGGTGAGGCGGCTTGTGGAGGCCTGCCCACGGCTTGAAGTCATAAAGCGGTCAGCCTGCTTCGAGGGTGCGTGCAGGGCTTTTGCCCGGGCGAAGGTGCACTGGGCGAAGCTGGACGCCGTGAAGCTGGTGAAGGAGGGGCCGTCGGAGGGCAAGGAGCATCGCCACCCCGAGATGTACTATGAGAGTGTCCTGAAGGGTTCCCGCCTTATGGCGGATGATTGTGCCAGGGATGTAATTTTTGAATGATAAAGCTCATGTGGTCCTGTAATGTGAAACAAGTTCATCTGCGCTATGCAACGCTTTTTGTGTTTTAAAATATTACCTTTTGTGCGGCCGTTTATAATATTTGAGAGTTGGCCAGTCATCAGCTTCTGCCCCCATGTAACTAGTACAGGGGTGTTCGGGATAAACCTGAGCACTCTTTACCCCAATTTTGGGTCCTTCAAGGGAGGTGTTCAGCGCAACGAACTAGGCAACCGGACTATAAGGCTTTATCACTCTCACTTAGCCATAGAAGTCTACAATTTTAAACTTTGGCGAAGCCCCTAGTGTTCGGAAGGCTGAATTTGGGGCGCTATACTCGCCTAAGCCAGATAAGGCCGGCTCCTCGCCCGAAGCATAAAAAGTCTTTAAGGACTTGAGACCTCTCGAACAGCGACCAGTCTCTCGCCTTATCATGACAGTAGTTTTCGGCTTTCTCTACTGAGGCACTCGTCCGGAAGAACCGGCACGCAATCGCAGTTGTTCTCCCACCACTACCTTAGCCGATATAGCGGAACGTAAGGTACCAAAGCATGGGAGCCGGGCAAACCCAACATTTGACTAAAGACATGATTCGGAGCTAATGCATATAATGCTATAAGTTCGGGGTGCCGCACTAAAGAAAGTGTTCGGACTTCTTACGCCGTATTGCAGGGTAAACGAAAGCCCCTGGTGTACTGACCGTACCCGAACGTACGGGTGCGGATTGTCGTGAATGGACATATAAGAGAGAAAAAAGATAAAAATGCAATAATAGACTAATGATATGCATTGTTATTTAAAGAATACGTCGAAGCGTACTGGTACAAGTAGTGCAATAAGCAGAAAGTAGGAAAATTCGAAATGTCCTATCCAGGGAAAGCTGCGCGTGAATAGCAAAAAGCGGGTGTATCGATTATTAGAGACCACCTGGGGGTTCCCGTGTTTATCTTAGCTTCTTGCTGCCTTGTTTGTTGCTTCCCGTAATGTGTCCGGCAATCGTACTGCCGGAAAGGGCTTCGAGGGGGTTAGGTCCTGAAAGAGAAAAGAAGTAATAAAGGTATACAGCCGCTAGTGCGGTTAAGCCGCATTGTGGGACGTGCCCTGATCGTGCCCCTGTCTATATCCATGGTATTTTCAGTGCGTAGTTATGTACGCGTGGCGCGGATTTTGTCACTTGACTGGGACTCGTACGGGGGCCGAATTGCTAGGAGAGCTCTGAACGTGCCAGGCGATCCTGTTGTAGCTTATTCCGGACTCGCTTGAAGGTGTCCGGGGGCTGTGTCGCTGAATTAATGGTTTGCCTTAAAAGGCTGCTTTGTGCTTCTACTGCAAGGGACGTAGTGTGCTCTTCCGTGCGGAGCGAGCGTTCTGTGTTTCCATTTACGGCATCTTGAGCTCGAGGTATGCGTAATGCGGCACTCAGTTAAATTTTGCAAATGTTGTTCGTCTAAGCAGTGCGTGGTAGCCACTGCGAAACGGGACGATATCGAAGATTAACTCCTCGCTTCGGAAGTTGTCCAGTGATCCGAAGACCACTTCTAGTGTGATTGAGCCTGTGCAATGGGCCTCTACACCTGGGATGAAGCCTTTAAAGGTGGTTTTGGTGGGTTTGCTCCTCAAGGGATCAATACCCATTTTTCGCACTGTGTCCTGATAGAGCAGGTTCAGGTTGTTGCCGCCGTCCATGAGGACTCGAGTGAGGTGAAATCCGTCGATGATGCGGTCTAGGACCAGTGTGGTGGGGTGGTCCCTGCGATCAAAGGTGATCGGGCAAGCAGACCATGGGTTGAACTTTGGGGCTACGGGCTCCATCGCATAGACGTCCCTTAGTGCATGCTTCCGCTCCCTCTTGGGAAAGTGGGATGCGTATATCATGTTCACCGTCTTCACTTGTGGGGGGAACCCCGTCTGTCGTCCTGTGTTCGGCGGCCGGGGCTCCTCCTCGTCATCGCTATGCAACCCCTTGTCCTTGTTTTCGGTATTTAGCTTACCGGCCTGCTTGAACACCCAGCATTCTGTGTTGGTGTGATTGGCTGGCTTGTCGGGGGTGTCGTGGATTTGACATGAGCGATCCAGTATGCGATCTGAACTGAATGGAGCTGGAGTACTTCTTTTAAATGGCTTTTTCTGCTGACCGGATCTAGAGCCTCTGAATCCGGCATTGACTTGTCGTATCTTTAGTGTTATCGCCGTTATTGCGGCGCTTTGGTCTGTTACGATGTTGCCTACCGTTGGCATCTTTGGTATCCGAAGTGCCCGGATCCCTCGATCTGTTGTTGCTATGAGCTAGCCAGCTATCCTCGCTCGCGCAAAAGTGGGTCATGAGTGTTGTGAGAGATTCCATAGATTTCATCTTCTCCTGGCCCAGGTGGCGAGCCAGCCATTCGTCACGGATGTTATGCTTGAATGCTGTTAGGGCCTCTATGTCCGGACAGTCGACAATTTGGTTTTTCTTAGTCAGGAACCGTGTCCAGAATTGTCTGGCCGATTCCCCTGGCTGCTGGGTTATATGGCTCAAGTCATCAGCATCCGGTGGCCACACATAAGTGCCCTGGAAGTTATCCAGGAATGCGTCTTCCAGATCCTCCCAACTGCCTACGGAGTCTGCTGGCAAGTTGTTCATCCAATGTCGAGCTGGTCCTTTGAGCTTTAGTCGGAGGTACTTGATGGCATGTAGATCATCACCCCGAGCCATTTGGATGTGAAGGAGGAAATCCTCAATCCATACAGCGGTATATGTTGTGCCGTCATATGATTCGATATTTACGGGTTTGAAACCCTCCGGGAATTCGTGATTCATAACTTCATTAGTGAAGCATAGGGGGTGTGCGGCGCCTCTGTGCTAGGCTATATCTCGATGCAATTCATATGAGTCTTGTCTGCTGTATTTGGCCCGGCCGGATTTACTCTTGGTGTATCCGACGCGATGATCATCGTCCCGTGTTGGCGCGCGTGCCCGTGACCCGTATATTGACCTTGCGATTTTTGCCTTACTGTCCAATATGTCTCGTCGGTCCCCTGTGTTGCCCTGGGCCTTATTATTTTTGATTGAGTGGCGGGGGGTGCAGGCTGAACTTCAGGCTGGAATGCCTCTCTGGCTCGGCCACGCAGTGGCCGGTCAGCCGCATCGTACACTGGTGAATGAGGTTTCATCGCTTCCTCCTCGAGGTGAGGTAGCAACCCGTGTTTCGGGTAACTCTTGGAGGATGCTTGAGTTCGTACTCCTCGGCCGCAAGGACTTTGGTCCATCTGTCTGCTAGCAAGTCTTGATCAGCTTGAAGCTGTTGCTGCTTTTTCTTCAGGCTATTTGCCATGGCCATAAGCCGGCGCTTGAAGCGCTCTTGCTCGACGGGGTCCTCAGGCACGATAAATTCTTCGCAGAGAGGCATGTAATTGTCCTCCTCCGGTTCTCCATCTGCTGCTTGCTCTAGAGGGCTAGTTGTTTCGTCCTCTGGCTCTGCATCATGCTGGAGGGGATTGTTGTTATCTTCGGCACTATTCGGAGTGTTATTATCTCCTGTGCCGGTATCACTACTTTTGCTGTGGCGGGACTTAGAGCGGCGCCGCTGATGTCGTCGCTTGGGTTGCTTCTTGGAGGGATCATCCTCCGCTGTCTCGTCGCCATTGCCTTGTTTGGGGGTGTCCACCATGTATATATCATATGCTGAGGTGGAGGTCCAACGCCCTGTGGGCGGTGGTTCCTGTTCGTCTCCTGCATCGTCGTCCATACCTTCGAAGTCTTTGGAGTCAAAGTCGAGCATGTCGGTTAAATCGTCGACAGTGGCTACTAAGTGGGTGGTGGGTGGGCAGCGAATTTCTTCATCGTCCGCATCCCATTCTAGCTGGACATAGTTCGGTCAAGGTTCTCCTGACAGGGAGAGAGACCCTAATGAATTTAGCACATTACCGAAAGGTGAGTGCTGAAAGATATCCGCGGAGGTGAACTCCATGATCGGCGCCCAGTCGGGTTTGACAGGCACGAATGTAAGCGGCTCGGAGTCCGTGGCCGGGGATGAATCCAGTGGTTCGGTGACACGGCTCCCGTAAGGGGTGAAGTCGGCATCCGGCTCTATCGCCGCTGAGAGCGTGGCCTCCATGGCGGGGTCTATCCCTCCGCTCTTGGATGGCGCTATTTGCTCCGGATTGACGGCCGAAGTAGTTGCAGATGCGATCTCCCTAATACTGTTGGACGGCAGAGTTATGTCATGCTCGTTGTGATTGTGCGGCACACCCGACATGGGCTCGAATCCGTCGAAGTTGAAATCTCCGCAGATATCGGTCGTGTAGTTCAAGTTTCCGAATCTAACCTGATGGCCAGGGGCGTAGCTCTCGATCTGCTCCAGATGGCCAAGCGAATTGGCCCACAGTTCGAAGCCGCCGAATACAAAGATATGTCCGGGAAGGAAAACCTCACCCTGGACCGCATCGCTACCAATGATCGAAGGAGCCATCAACCCTTATGGTGATGACATAGTGGAACTCTCAATGAAAGCACCAATGTCAGTGTCAAAACCGGCGGATCTCGGGTAGGGGGTCCCGAACTATGCGTCTAAGGCGGATGGTAATAGGAGGCGGGGGACAAGTTGTTTACCCAGGTTCGGGCCCTCTTGATGGAGGTAATACCCTACTTCCTTCTTGATTGTTCTTGATGATATGAGTATTACAAGAGTTGATCTACCACGAGATCGTAGAGGCTAACCATAGAAGCTAGCATATGGTATGATTGTTTGTTGTGCTATAGACTAAACCCTCCGGTTCATATAGACACCGGAGGGGGCTAGGGTTACACAACGTCGGTTACAAGGGAGGAGATTTACATATCCGTATTTCCTAGCTTGCCTTCCACGTCAAGGAGAGTCCCATCCGAACATGGGACGAAGTCTTCAATCTTGTGTCTTCATAGTCCAACAGTCCGGCCAAAGGATATAGTCCGGCTGTCCTCACTCGTGCACACCCGGGAGCATCTTCCTGGTCCGTCACCCATCCTGACACTACTCCAAGCTGAGCACACTTAACTTTGGAGTTCTGTCCGAATGGGCTCCGGAAAAAGAAGGAATTCTTTATTGATATGAGTAGTCTATCATCCCTAATAAGCCAGGCCATCACATACACACCCACTCAAAGGAACTGACGTCCTCATCGGGCCACAGGAACGTTCCCTCTTGGCACATACGTCTGTGCATCCAGTCCGGTACATGTACCATGACGTGTGCCACGATTGGTCACAAACGTCATGAACAACAGGACCGCGCACCTGTCTGCTCTAGACTGGCCCCACAGATCAATACTAGTCTTTTCTGCGCAATTTTTCCTCACTCATGCACACCCGAGAGGAACTTCTCGGTCGGTCACCCATCCTGACACTACTCCAAGCTAAGCACGCTTATCTTTGGAGTTCTGTCCGAATGGGCTCCCAGAAAGGAAGGAATTCCTTAATGATATGAGTAGTCTATCATCCCTAATAAGCCAAGCCATCACACCGAGGCTGTGGGCAGGACCAAAGCCCTCAGGTCAGGGCTGGACGAAGCAGAACGTCACGAGAAAGCTAATGTAGCCGCCCTGTCTTTACTGCAAGCTGAGCTGGCTTCCGCACATGCCGAGCTATCTTCTCTTCAGCAGCGGGTCACAGGCGCCGAATCCTCCGCGCAACGGGGCAGGGAGGAAGCGCTTCGACGTCGCACGCTGGAGCGCGAGAACGCCCCCATGCTCCAAAACCTCAGGGCCAGAGCCAACATGGTGCTGGGCGCCGTCTGTGATAAGAATGTGCCTCATCTCCACTCGGACGACTACGCCAGTCACCTCCTTTTCTTCACCGACGTGGTGACGCGCTTGGAGAATCGATCCGAGAGGGCTCGCATGCTTGTCGAGGAGAGGAGCCGCGACCTGCTCAAGCATGCGTTCTCCTATGTCTTCAGCCATCTCTAGAACACCTAACCCAACTTTGACTTCGACGCCGCCATTGCTCCAGTGCCCCAGGCCATCCGGGATGACCTGGCGCGCTGGTTTGAGGACAATGTGGACGCCCTAGTCAGGGCCTTCACCTCCGAGGATGACGCAGTGGTGATCGCTGCAGATAGAGGCGACATGGTGGACGATGGCGAGGGCGGCACCGGCGATGGCGGCGACGATGCTGGTGACGATGACGCAGACATCAGCGATGGTGACTGCGGCGCCAATGATGCGTCTGAGGGTGACCCGGAGGAGGCGGTGAGCGACATGTCCGATTGAACCCGCGGTTCTTTGTCGCTGACCCTGCATTCGAAAGCTCGGGCAAGGCCTTGAAAGTTGCAAGAGAATTTTGGGAGGGGAAGCCCCTCATGTAAACAGACTATTGCTTTTGTTCTTAGGCTAGGCTAAAGATGTGTTTTCATAAATCCGCGAGTCCCGCTATGAGCCTACTGCGGCAGTTTTACCTTTGTCCGGGCCAGTTCCCGACCGGGCCACGAGGTCTTGAGTTCCGGAGGAGCCTACGATCCGCACGAGAGGGCCTCGCGAGAAGTGAGCGTTAGCCATGGAGGGACATGTGCGCATGTAGGACCGAAAGTATGTCTAGAGGGGGGGGGGATTAGACTACTTGACCAAATAAAAACTTAACGTTTTCCCAATTTTAGTTCTTGGCAGATTTTAGCTATTTTAGGACAAGTCAAGTAATCATCACACAATTCAAGCAAGCATGCAAAGAGTATATTGGCAGAGGAAAGTAAAGCATGCAACTTGCAAGAATATAAAGGGAAGGGTTTGGAGAATTCAAACGCTATTGGAGACACGGATGTTTTTCCCGTGGTTCGGATAGGTGGTGCTATCCTACATCCACGTTGATGGAGACTTCAACCCACGAAGGGTAACGGTTGCGCGAGTCCACACAGGGCTCCACCCAAGGGCCACGGTTGCGCGAGTCCACGGAGGGCTCCACCCACGAAGGGTCCACGAAGAAGCAACCACCCACAAAGGGTCCACGAAGAAGCAACCTTGTCTATCCCACCATGGCCATCGCCCACGAAGGACTTGCCTCACTAGCGGTAGATCTTCACGAAGTAGGCGATCTCCTTGCCCTTACAAACCCCTTGGTTCACTCCACAATCTTGTCGGAGGTTCCCAAGTGACACCTAGCCAATCTAGGAGACACCACTCTCCAATAAGTAACAAATGGTGTGTAGGTAATGAACTCCTTGCTCTTGTGCTTCAAATGATAGTCTTCCCAACACTCAACTCTCTCTCATAGGATTTGGATTTGGTAGAAAGAAGATTTGAGTGGAAAGCAACTTGGGAAGGCTAGAGATCAAGATTCATATGGTAGGAATGGAATGTCTTGATCTCAACACATGAGTAGGTGGTTCTCTCTCAGAACAAATGAGTTGGAATGATGTGTGTGTTCTGATGGCTCTCTCACTGAATGAGAAAGAGGTGGAGGGGTATATATAGCCTCCACACAAAATCCAACCGTTACACAATTTTCCAATCTCGGTGGGACTGAATAAATAAACTCGGTCTGACCGAAATAGTAAACCTAGTGACCGTTAGGAATTTCGGTGGGACTGACATGCAACTCGGTAGGACCGATTCGGTTAGGGTTTGGGCATAACGTAATCTCGGTGAGACCAATTACACAAACTCGGTGAGACCGAATTTGGTAATTAGCTAACCAGGGAGTTGGTCAGGCAAACTCAGTGGGACCGATTTGCTCTTTCGGTGAGACCGAGTGGAACTCGGTGAGACCGAAAAGTTACAAAGGGGAAACACTGAGTTTACATTGCAATCTCAGTGGGACCGATTCGCTCTTTCGATGGGACCGAAAAGTTACGAAAGGGAAACAGAGAGTTTGCAACCCCATCTCGGTGGGACCGAGAACCTTATCAGTAGAACCGAATTGCTAGGGTTTGGCAGTGGCTAATGACAAGTGAAACTTGGTGGCGCCGGATAGGAAGAATCGGTAGGACCGAGTTTGGCTTAGAGTTTAGGTCATATGTGGATATGGGAAAGTAGTTGAGGGTTTTTGGAGCATATCACTAAGCACATGAAGCAAGAGGCTCATTAAGCAACACCTCATCCCTCCTTAATAGTATTGGCTTTTCCTATGGACTCAATGTGATCTTGGATCACTAAAATATAAAATGAAGAGTCTTGAGCTTTTGAGCTTGAGCCAATCCATTGTCCTTAGCATTTTGAGGGTTCCACTTTCACATCCATGCCATGCCAATCATTGAGCTTTTCCTGAAATAATCATCTTGGAACAGTATTAGCTCAATGAGCTATATGTTGTTATGAATTACCAAAACCACCTAGGGATAGTTGCACTTTCAATCTCCCCCTTTTTGGTAATTGATGACAACATATAGATCAAAGCTTCGACAAAAGATAATAAGCATGAAATATATCATCGCATTGAGAAGTATGTGATAAGTAAGAGCTCCCCCTAAATTTGTGCATATTTAAAATTTGCTTTGGACTGCAAATGCACAAAGAGTTAGAGTCATGGGTTACTCTTCCATGTCACATACATCTTGGTGGAGCGCTCAAAATGATGAGATTGAAATGCATGCACTCATCACCAAGAATAGTGAATGATCACAAACGATAGATAGAATGGTAATATTTAAGCAAGCATTAAGCAAACATTAAGTGTAGCTTGTGATCAAACACATGATCATCGATGTCTCACAAGCATAAGGACGTAGTATCAAGCACTCAAAAGCAGAAAAGGTTCGAAAAAAACACCAAATAAAGCAAGAGAGAGAAGCAACACTCTCTCTCTCGAAGCCTATGATCTATACATCTTCTCCCCCTTTGGCAACAAGTTACCAAAAAGTTCCTAGAAAATGCATAGTGCTAAATCGACGCTCAGGCTTGATGTTCAGGTGGTGGTGGAGTCTGGATCACTCCAAGGACGAAGGCTTCTGTAGATGTTGAAGTAGTCGCTGGAGTTGGAGCTGAAGTAGATGCTGGAGCTGAGGCTGTAGCTGGTGCTGAAGTGGTGGCTCTAGTGTCAGCAACTGGCACGGCAGACGACCTCGGGCCTCGTGGCACTCTAGAAAAAGCTTGAGTCGTGGTCCTGCCTCTCCTCTCATTCATGTCCTCCTGGAGCTGCTCCACTGTAGACTGTACTTCTGTTACCTTGACATCCAAGTCATAGAACTTCTGTTCCATGATCCTCTCTAGGCTCTGCTGATTTTTAGTGAGGTTTGCCAAACTTTGCTCAATTCTCAGCGTGGATGCAATCAAGTAATTGAGCTGCTCTTGCTTGGTCTTCAAGAAATAGTCAGATGCCTCCTCTTGAGTAGGCATCCTGGCAGCTTTTTCCTTCTTCGCCTTCTCCTTCTTTGCAAATGTTTGTGCAGATGATGGCTCATTCTCAGTCATAACAACTTCATTGTCCTCGAAATCTGGACGGATGGGCAGGTGTTCCTTAACCAACAAATATACGCCCGTGCCCATCTTGGAGTTGATGAGCTCCTGAATCTGAGGGGCATATCCACAGCTCCTCTTCTGATCTGCAGCTGTCCTCTTAACGGTTTCCACAATGAGACTCATGACCTTGAATTTCTGAGGCACATCAAACACATGTAGCAAATTGATCGCGTGACCTCTGATCATCTTGTGATCTCCAGACTTAGGCAACAGAGTCTGCCTTAGTATCCAATTGATGGTAGGCAATCCTGAGAGCAGATAATGCACTAAGCCAAACTTGAATGTATCAAGTGCTTCATTGGGGATCTCCTTGTACATGTTGGACATTGAGTTATGATCGATTTTCTTCTTGGCATAGATATCCAAGTCCTCATCTTGCTCTTCTGGGGCATTGATGATCTGTGCCCACTCAGCCACTGTAGATTGGTACCTTGTACCTTCTGACATCCAAGTAATCCTTCCATCCGGATAAAAGTGTGCCGTGGAGTAGAACTGCATGATAAGTTCCTCATTCCACTTTGTGAGCTTCTGCCCAACAAAGTCAGCTACTCCACAAGCACTAAAGCTGTCAAATACTCCTGGGTAGTCCTCTTCATTCTCCTTGATATATGTCCAGTCAACCCATCTCATGTCACAAACGATTGGCTTCTTGTCAAGCAAAACAGTCTCATAGAAATCTTGTTGCTCCTTGGTGTGAAATCTGTAATCCACGGCAGTCCTTCTCCTAGAAGCATATGGATCTGCTTCTCTCCATTTTCTGAGCCCTGAGTCTCTCCTGAGTTCATATCCTCAGCCACAGGATGAGCATCGTTGTGGTCTAGGATCTTGGGCTTGAGCTTCCGAAGGACACTCTCTTCTTCTTCTTCTGCAACTGTCTCAGGCACTGGGGCCTTGTTCTTTTCAGCTGCAGGAATGCTCCATGTGTTTCTCTTTGGAACTGTCTTAGGCTTTGATGCAGCCTTAGGAGCTTCCTTGGGCTTGGATGCAGCTCCCCCTGACCTTATGGCATCTCCCATAAGTTTGGGTGCCTTGGGCGCTGGTGCAGCTGCCTCTTCTTCCTCCTCCTCTTCTACCATGATGGAGGCTTTCCAAAGCACTTTGGCTACAGTCTTCTTCACTCTTTCTTTCCTCTTTTTGCCCTCAGCAGCAATGGGCTCTATGGGAGCAGATGCAGGCTTCTCAGTTGAGGCTCTAGCCTTTGACATTGGCTGCCTGCCTGCTGGCCTTTTGACTTTCAATCCTGGCTTTGAGCCTTGAGCTGGCTCAGCTCTCTTGGAAGTGGCCTCTTCCTTTGCCACATAATCCTCATCTTCAGAATCAGATGTTCTCTTCTTCCTTTGACGTGTGGCAGCCTTAGGCAGTTTGCTGGGTGTGCTCCTGCTGCCATCATCAGAAGAACTTGAGGGGCTAGTGCCCTCACTCATCACAACTTGCTGCTCTGAGAGGTTCTGGCTGTCGCTTTGATCAGACATGTTGCAAACTGACTGCTGACCCTGTGAATAGATTATTGAAGAGATAGATTGGATGAGCATCACAAAAAGCAGAGATTTTTGCAAAAGATTAATTCAAAAACTTAGTTTTTGTTTTCCACAGAAAGCATCTCGGATCTACCGATTTTCAAACTCGGTGACACCGAAGCAGTTTTGGCACCAGAACTGGTGAACTCGGTAGGACCGAGTCACAGTTCGGTGGCACCGAGACTGCTAGGGTTTCACAGAATTCCAAAATCAGTCGCACCGATAAGTTATTCTCGGTCAGACCGAGTTTCACTTGTGCAATGGCAAAAGCCAGATCGGTGGGACCGAGTTTTTCAACTCGGTGGGTCCGAGATGGTTTCGGCGGAAACCTAACCCTAAATTTTTCGAATTAAACCTAATCTACGAGCGTTTTGACTGGATAGAAGTGTTTCAATCATGGCAAGAATCATGATGATCACAATGTGCTAGGAATCAGATTGAGGAATAGCACAAAGATCAAGTCCATACCCTAGTTTGGCGTGGACTTGCTACGGCGGCAACGGCGGGGCAGAAATCCGTTGACGGCGGCGGAGACCAGCGACTTGAGATGCAAAACTGTGTGCAGTTACTGCAACTCGGTGTGACCGAAAAGTTCAAATCGGTTGCACCGAGATCGAAAACCTAGATCAACTTAATGAACTCGGTAGGACCGAAAATGGAGTATCGGTCAGACCGAGATTCATAAAGAGGTTTTGGAAGTTTAAGTCGATGACGAATCGGGGACTCCGAGCGCTCCTCACACAGAGTGGTTCGAATCTGACTTGATCAAATTTTGTGATGCAGCATGAATAGAGTTTGAGACGAGAAAAGCATAGATAGCTAGAGGAGGTTCTTAGGCATTCTTGTCCATCCACTTGGCAAAAGAAGATAAAGCCGAACAATCAAAACAACAAGTGGATGTCCTTGAATGAGTAAAATATGCAATCAGCATGCTCACACAATAAGATAGCAAATGAAATATGTGGCAAAGCATGCACAACCAATTCTAGCATCTATCAAGCAATTTGCGATGACTAGGTCATCTATATATGAGTATATTGACTTAGGAGTCAAGTGAGAACACTTGATCGTAGGTCATACTCATCGTTTAAGCTCAAGTGGGGTTACCACTTTTACATAAAGCATTGTTTTGTTCACATCTTTAGAGTTGCTTTAGCTCAAGTCTTAGAGTAAAGCTCCCCCTAGATGTGATATCCACCCTAAGAGGGATGAACTAACCTTGGGTTTTGTCGATGATGACTTCATGTAGATATTTAAGATGTGGATGCTCAATGTTGATGTAGATCTCTTGGAGCTATCCATTTGAGTGAATTGCACTTTCAATACCTACATGGGTTAGTCCCACAAGGAACAAACAAGGATATCCATAGACATCGAGTGATGCACACAAGAGATGATGTCCATGAAAACTTTGGGTTACCTTGTCCCTTGTCTTACCGACAAGAGGGTTTGTGACTCCTTGAACTAGTGCAAGATGTGGAAGTTGATTGCACTTGTTCTTGCCAAAATGATAAGAGTGAAGTATGTTGGCGGAGTCACCCTCAAGAACTCTCTAGTTCTTCTTCTTTTGGATCCACATCATCTTGATGGGAATCCTTGGAGTTTTAGTCGTACTTGATGAAGTGGAACTTGAGGTAGTCTTGGGAATCCACTTCACTAAGGTCTTAGGAGCTTCTTCAAATGCATCAATTTCCTCTTGAAGCTTGTCCTTGCCTTTTTGCTCTTAGTCTTTTTGTGGAAGATCATCTTGAGCTTGTGTCCCCTTGAAAGAAGTATACTTCTGTTGTTGAGGGACAAACTTTGTCTTGGGGTATTGATCTTCTTCCCATTCAACAACATTGGCATTGAACTTTCGTTCAAAACCAACACCTTGATTCTTCCGGTGCATTCCTTGCTTGCGCACAATTTCCTTGAATTGCTTACTCCCGGCAAGGCTTTTGTACACTCCTTTCTCTATAATTCCCTTCAATAAGCTATTTTCTTGCTCAAGTGTAACTTGGCTAAGAGAATCATTAGTGGAATCAAGAGAATTACTAGAAGCAACAATATTGGATTTAGCATGATCATTGTTACTACTAGAGGAACAATCTTTCTTGTTAGACTTGACTTGAGGCATGTAAGTGGATAAGAGTAAACGCTTGGCAATGTAAGAAGAACTTTTCTTGCGGAGATCATCATTGATTGCCTTTAAGAACTCATGCTCTTGCTCAAGATTGAGCTTTTCAAAGCGTAGCTTCTCATGATCTCTTAAAAGTTCTCGATGATCTTCGAAGATAGTGTCATGAGCTAACTTAAGAGTTTTTAGTTATTTAGTTAGAGCCTCAATCTTCTCCTTATCATTGTCATTCATTTTATGTTGATTAGCATGATTAATTGGTCTTTCATCATAGTATTCATCACTAGAGTTGTCACCAAGCAAATCATCACCTAACAAGTCATCTTCATCACTATCGAAATCAACATACTCGGGGTGTGTTACCTTAGGACCTTTGGTCATGAAGCATCTTCCAATTCCTTCATTTGGTGAGTCAAATATGTCGTAGGAGTTGGTTGACACAAGTGCTAGACCGGCAACACCTTCATCTTGAGTATCTTCGGAGTCGGAGTGATAACTTCTCTCGGAGTGGCTGTCGGAGTCGGAGCCGGATACCCATTCACCAACATGAGCTTGATGTCTTCGTCTTGTGTAGCTCCTTGATGATTTTTCCTTCCTTTCCGAATCCTTGCTTCTCCGTGAGTATCTTCGTTCATAACGATCATCTCTACTCCTTCTCTCTCTTGGTGGTGATCCTTTGCTTTTCCTTTTTGGAGAATCTTCTCTTCTCTTGTAGGGAGCCGTACACTCGTTGGAATAGTGTCCGGGTCTTCCACAATTGTAACAGTTTCTCTCTCGACTAGAAGATCTTTTGTCATTGTAGGACCTTGACTTGGAGCTTCTATCTTTGCTTCTACTCTTGTAGAACTTGTTGAAGTTCTTCACCATTAAGCTCAATTCTTCATTGAAGTCTTGTTTCTCACTTGATGATGTATGGGCTTCACATGAGGCTTTATAGGCACCACTTGACTTGTTGTGAAGTTCCTCTTTATCCTTAAGTGACATCTCATGAGCAACAATTCTTCCAATCACTTCCATTGGCTTGAGATCTTTGTAATTGGGCATCATTTGGATCAATGTGCACACGGTATCATATTTTCCATCCAAGGCTCTTAGGATCTTCTTGATGATGAATCTATCGGTCATCTCTTCACTTCCTAAGCCGGCAATCTCATTCGTGATGAGAGCAAGCCTAGAGTACATTTCAGCGACACCTTCACCATCCTTCATCTTGAACTTGTCAAGTTGGCTTTGAAGCACATCCAACTTGGATTCCTTGACGGAGTCGGTACCTTCGTGCATATCAATCAAAGTGTCCCAAATTTCCTTTGCATTCTCAAGGCGGCTGATTTTGTTGAATTCTTCGGGGCATAATCCGTTGAAGAGAATATCACAAGCTTGAGCATTGTATTGCAACATCTTCAACTCATCCGCGGTAGCTTCACGGTTTGGTTCTCTCCCATCAAAGAAGTCACCTTGCAAACCAACACACACAATAGCCCAAACAGCGGGGTTATGTCCAAGAATATGCATTTTCATTTTATGCTTCCAACTAGCAAAATTAGTACCATCAAAGTAAGGACCTCTACGGTGATAATTTCCCTTGCTAGACGCCATACTCTCCTAGGTTGTGAAACCAAGGCTATGACCACCAAAAGCTATGGAGATCAAGCAAATGGAGATCAAAGCTCTGATACCACTTGTAGGATCGAAAGTATGTCTAGAGGGGGGGGGATTAGACTACTTGACCAAATAAAAACTTAACCTTTTCCCAATTTTAGTTCTTGGCAGATTTTAGCTATTTTAGGACAAGTCAAGTAATCATCACACAATTCAAGCAAGCATGCAAAGAGTATATTGGCAGCGGAAAGTAAAGCATGCAACTTGCAAGAATATAAAGCAAAGGGTTTGGAGAATTCAAACGCTATTGGAGACACGGATGTTTTTCCCGTGGTTCGGATAGGTGGTGCTATCCTACATCCACGTTGATGGAGACTTCAACCCACGAAGGGTAACGGTTGCGCGAGTCCACACAGGGCTCCACCCAAGGGCAACGGTTGCGCGAGTCCACGGAGGGCTCCACCCACGAAGGGTCCACGAAGAAGCAACCACCCACAAAGGGTCCACGAAGAAGCAACCTTGTCTATCCCACCATGGCCATCGCCCACGAAGGACTTGCCTCACTAGCGGTAGATCTTCACGAAGTAGGCGATCTCCTTGCCCTTACAAACTCCTTGGTTCACTCCACAATCTTGTCGGAGGCTCCCAAGTGACACCTAGCCAATCTAGGAGACACCACTCTCCAAGAAGTAACAAATGGTGTGTAGGTAATGAACTCCTTGCTCTTGTGCTTCAAATGATAGTCTCCCCAACACTCAACTCTCTCTCATAGGATTTGGATTTGGTGGAAAGAAGATTTGAGTGGAAAGCAACTTGGGAAGGTTAGAGATCAAGATTCATATGGTAGGAATGGAATGTCTTGATCTCAACACATGAGTAGGTGGTTCTCTCTCAGAACAAATGAGTTGGAATGATGTGTGTGTTCTGATGGCTCTCTCACTGAATGAGAAAGAGGTGGAGGGGTATATATAGCCTCCACACAAAATCCAACCGTTACATAGTTTTCCAATCTCGGTGGGACCGAATAAATAAAGTCGGTCTAACCGAAATAGTAAACCTAGTGACCGTTAGGAATTTCGGTGGGACTGACATGCAACTCGGTAGGACCGATTCGGTTAGGGTTTGGGCATAACGTAATCTCGGTGAGACCGATTACACAAACTCGGTGAGTCCGAATTTGGTAATTAGCTAACCAGAGAGTTGGTCAGGCAAACTCGGTGGGACCGATTTGCTCTTTTGGTGAGACCGAGTGGAACTCGGTGAGACCGAAAAGTTACAAAGGGGAAACACTGAGTTTACATTGCAATCTCGGTGGGACCGATTCGCTCTTTCGATGGGACCAAAAAGTTACGAAAGGGAAACAGAGAGTTTGCAATCCCATCTCGGTGGGACCGAGAACCTTATCAGTAGAACCGAATTGCTAGGGTTTGGCAGTGGCTAATGACAAGTGAAACTCGGTGGCGCCGGATAGGAAGAATCGGTAGGACCGAGTTTGGCTTAGAGTTTAGGTCATATGTGGATATGGGAAAGTAGTTGAGGGTTTTTGGAGCATATCACTAAGCACATAAAGCAAGAGGCTCATTAAGCAATACCTCATCCCTCCTTAATAGTATTGGCTTTTCCTATGGACTCAATGTGATCTTGGATCACTAAAATATAAAATGAAGAGTCTTGAGCTTTTGAGCTTGAGCCAATCCATTGTCCTTAGCATTTTGAGGGTTCCACTTTCACATCCATGCCATGCCAATCCTTGAGCTTTTCCTGAAATAATCATCTTGGAATAGTATTAGCTCAATGAGCTATATGTTGTTATGAATTACTAAAACCACCTAGGGATAGTTGCACTTTCAGCGCAGCACGTGCGCGTCGTTCCCAGCCCCTGCTCACGAGGAGCTCGCGGGGGGGGGGGGGCAGCAGGGATGAACACCGAACCAGGGCCAGGAACCAAATCGCAAGAAATCGCACGAACGAGAAAAGACACCCCCCGTGCTTACCAACGAAAACTCAGCTTCAACTTAAATCCGAAACCAGAAAACAGGGCTACAAAAAGAGAGATTCAAAGCAAATGGCCGCGTCCGGCACCTAGTCTAGTCTTCTTGTCTTCTCACTAGTGCGGAGCTAAGTGCTGCCACTAGTCGTGGGAGGGAGCCCCCGAGGCCCGAGGGCGGCACTCCTGAGACTCCGGGGCATGTACATCCCCACTCATTATTACGTGAGAGTGTCATGAGAGGAGATCTTCACGGGCGCGAGCCTTACTTCATATCGCCAGACGAGGGCCCCGCCTTGCGCCACCCTCGACCACCACTGGGGCGACCTATAACCAGGACGACACCAGGGGGCAAAGGGGACGCCAGCGGCACCATCGGCGACCATGGGTCCTCTACCGAGGGAAGGCTCGCCGGCACCTCCCCGGCAGAGGGCCTACCTCTCGGGGATGTCTTGCTCCGTGCGATGCAGGGAGGGGCCTTGCTCCCGGCTCCTCCCCGGCAGCCCCCAGTGCGCTCCCCCTAGTGGAAAGGGGGCCGCCGAGCTAGGGCCGCCGTCCGCCACCGTGACCTGATCCTCCTATGACCCATGGTTAGCGTAAGCTTGCTCCTGAGAGATTAGTGGTACCCTATAGCTGTTGTTGCTGGCATGGTTGGTGAGGCTTCTAAGAGGCTCCTAGAAGGCCCCAGTTTCTAGTGCCTCCTTCTCCTATCTCGGCTCGAGGAACGATCCGGGGTCATCTTCTAGCGCGTACTCCTGGTCCATCATGCGGGGTAAGTAGGCCTCCGAGGCCACCGCCTCGAAGACCTCGTCGTAGTGCCACACGCTCCATGTCGCCCGGCCCAGCACACCACCCAGAGGTTGGTAGGGCGGCATCCCGCTGGGGCAGTAGGCCGCGACGCTCGTACCTGCGCTCTTTGGAGGTGGCGGCGGTGTGATTGGGCGTTCGGTGACGTTGGCCACGCTAGTGTTGATGGAGCCCAGAGGCGAGCCCAGGGGCAAGCAGGTGCGGCGAAGCCTGCCATGCGATCCGGCCGTGGCCTGAGGTGTAAGCAGAGAGAAGAAGGGAGGCACTCCCGAGGCCGCGGCATCCAGTAGCCCGATGACATGCTCCAGCAGCGCATCCCGGCCGCTCTCCATCAGCTGGCATCGCAGCAGCTCGCGAGCCACTGTGAGCGCGGCCCTCATGTTTTCTTGTTCCCATCAGGTGTGCGGCGCCGTGGCCGCGGTGTGGCTTGAAGCCCTTGCAGCTGCCCGTACTTGGCGTGGAGTAAGGGTGGATGGTGCTTGACCACGCCACCTGCGCCTTGCAGCACTTGGCAGTGCGTGTGCTGCCTGCGCCATGACACGGCCCGATATAGGGGAGCCGCACACCTCCTATGCTTCACCGATGAGGTAATGGAGCACCAGTTCCCAGAAGGGTTCAAACTCATGAACATCGAATCATACGACGGCACAACCAATCCCACGGTATGGATTGAAGACTTTCTTCTCCACATTCACCTGGCTCGCGGTGACGATCTACACGCCATCAAATTCCTTCCCCTCGAACTTAAGGGACCAGCCTAGCACTGGCTAAACAGTCTACCAGAAAATTCTATTGGTAGTTGGGAGGACATGGAGGATGCAATCAGAGACAACTTCCAAGGTACCTATGTTCGGCCCCCAGATGCCGATGACCTTAGCCACATAATCCAGCAACCCGGGGAATCGTCCCGACAACTTTGGACAAGGTTCCTAATAAAAAAGAACCAGATTGTGGATTGTCCGGATGTAGAAGCCCTTGCGGCCTTCAAACATAGCGTCCGAGATGAGTGGCTCGCCCGACACCTCGGCCAAGAAAAGCAAGTCCATGGCAGCCCTCACCGCACTGATGACTCATTTTTGCACGGAGAAGACAGCTGGCTTGCTCGTAGAAGCAATAGCACCAGTGACCCTGGTACCTCCGAAACCAGGGAGGGCAATGGCAAGCCAAGACGCGACAAGCATAAGCGTCGAAACAACAATGAAGGAACGCAAGACATGGTGGTTAACGCCGGATTCGACGGCTCCAAACCCGATCAACGGAAAAAGCGATTCAAGGCAAACAAAGATGGCCCATCCAGTCTAGATAGAATACTTGATCGGCCTTGCCAAATTCATGGCACCCCCAATAAACCCGCCAATCATACCAACAGAAATTGTTGGGTCTTCAAACAAGCCGGCAAGCTTAATGCCGAACACAAGGGAAAAGGGTCGCCAAGTGACAACGATGACCAAGAGTCTCGTCAGCCGAACATAGGGGGACAAAAGCAATTTCCCCCTGGGGTAAAAATGGTGAACATGATATATGTCACACATGTCCCTTGGAGGGAGCGCGAATGCGCACTATGGGACGTCTACGCCATAGAGCCGGACGGCCCCAAATTTAACCCATGGACGGCTTGTCTGATCACCTTCGATCGAAAGGACCACCCAACCACGTCACGAAGGTTCGGCAGCTCTAGTCCTCGATCCAATCATCAGCGGATTCCACCTTACGCGAGTCCTCATGGACGGCGGCAACAGTCTTAACCTAATTTATCAAGACACAGTCTGCAAAATGGGCATTGATCCGTCAAGAATCAGGCCCACTGGAAATACCTTCAAAGGAGTAATACCTGACAAAGAGGCCTGTTGTACGGGCTCAATCACGTTGGAAGTAGTGTTCGACTCTCCGGACAACTTCTAAAGCGAAGACTTGATCTTCAACATCGTCCCCTTCCGCATCGGCTATCACGCTCTGCTCAGACGAACTGCTTTTGCCCGCTTCAATGCGATCCCGCATTATGCCTATTTGAAGCTCAAGATGTCCGGTCCACGTAGCGCCATTACAATCAATGGAAACACGGAGCGCTCACTCTGTACTGAGGAGCATACAGCGGCCATTGTGGCCGAAGTACAAAGCGGCCCTATGAAGCCGCACAGCTACTTGGCTATTCGGCCACCGGACTTCTCCACGCAGGACCAGTCAGTTCTACATACCGGTAGTCCGGCAACTTCAGGGACCGATTAGCATCCTAGCCTTCGTCGACCGCCACGTACATCAGCCAAATTCGTACCGTGCGTGCACAATTATGCACTCAAAATACCTTGGGCATCGGGGGAGGCAATATACAGACAGGCCTATACAAAGGTTCGAGCTTACATGGCCTTGCCCTTTCTTTAATCATCTTTTCCTTTTTTACCACAGGTGAATCAAAATCTACTCATTCTTCAGATCCGTGAGGACTCTTTCTGAGCCCGATTCCGTATACATGGCCTAAGACCATTCCTTTAAAGGAATCTTTCTTATTTCGGCAAAAGCGGCGCAGACGTACGACAGGAAGGTGCAAAGCATTTTTGCAGACCACGACTTCGCTCAAGAACCTGTATAGAGCTTTTTCCTTAGCCCTAGACCCCCGGCATGTAAAATGGCCTTGGTGATTATGGTGCCTTCTGTAAGATTACGTTCTAATGTATCAATCAGATTTCAATGAACGAAAATTCTTATTCAGTATCGTTTTTCCCGTTAGGTGGTCCCACGTACACACCTCGGCATAAAATTGCCAGGGGATCTATAAGGCAACATATGTGTTGCCAAACAAAAGTCCAAACAGCCTTACAACACAATTCGGTGTCCCGAGCTCGGCATTATATGCATCGGCTCCGAATCATGTCTTTGGTCAATGGTTGGGTTGCCCGGCTCTTGTGCTTGCTACCTTACATTTTGTCTGATCGGCTAGGGTAGTAAAGGGAGAACTACTGTGATTGTGTTTCTAGTTTTTCTGGTTAAGCACCTCAGCAGAGAAAGCCGAAAATTGACTGTCATGATGCGGCGAGAGCTGGTCGGCCACTCGGCAATTCATTACAATCCTTAGAGATTTTTCTATATTACACGAAGGACCGTTTCCCGGTCACATATGTAATGCATCCGCATCAGGGTAGCCACGTACATACTAGGGGCTACCTAATAGACCCATTGTCAAACTTCTATAGCTAAGTGAGAGCAATAAAACCGAATAGTCTGGTTGCCTGGTTCGCCGCACTAACACCTTCTTCAAGGACCAAGACGTTGGGTTAAGTGTGGTTATGTGCAATTCCGAACACCCCGGTAGCATCTACATGGGGGCTAATGCCGATGACTGGGAACTCTCAGATACAATAAAACGGTCGCACAGGAGGATAAATTTTTTTCATCAAGGAATGAATATATTACAAAGCACTTCGTTTAGAACACAAATCCCCGGACAGTTCGGACTCCTTTATTCGAAGACTACGTCCTTAGAGCATTGACCCTCTATAAGGCGAGCACCTTTTAGCACGTCCTCAAAATAGCGCTCCGGTGTGCGGTGGGCCTTGCTTTACGGAGGACCCTTGACCGCCACCTTTTCGGCATTCATTTTCACCCAGTGCATCTTGACACGGGCGAAAGCCATACGCGCTCCTTCCATGCAGGCCCACCTCCTGATAGCATCAATCCGGGGCAGCGCATCGATGAGAGACCACACGAGGCCGAAGTAGCTGCCCGGAACAACTTCAGCAGGCCACAACCGGACTATGACGTCCTTCATGGCCGCGCTATACATCTTATGCAGCTCCTCCCATTGTGCCATCTGGTCATTTAGCAGTAGGGGACGCTCCTGCTCCGCAAACTGCGACTAGAAGAGCTTCTCTGACTCGTACCCCTCCTGGGCCTGGAAGAATTATCCGGCGTCCGTAGCACTCATCGGCAGATCCGCATATGCGTCTGGAGAACTCCATAGTTGATTAAGCAAGGAATACTTATGGTCCCCAAATTTAGCCTGTAAAAGAAAAGGCTTTCCAGCCACTATCTGACCGATTGACGAATTTCCTCATGCGCTGCGCGGGATTCGGACCGTGCCTCCGAAGCATCTTCAAGGGCCTTGGCAAGTTCTTTCACCTTCGCTTTGTCTTCCGTTACCAGGGACTCGCACTTGGTGGCAGTCTCCTTGAGCTTTTTCTCCATCTCAGTCACCCGTTCCTCAAAACGGCGCCTAGCGGCCTGTTCGGCCGTTAAGTCCACAGCCGCCTTGCCAGCAGCCGTCTGGCTCATCCTTGCCTGCTCCTTGGCTTGAGCAAGCTCGCCCCTAAGGGTCTCCACCGTGGCAGCACCATCTGTACAACCATGCACAGTAAAGCTCTGCAACTTCCACAAAAGCACAGAAATAAACAGGCATACAACAAGATGTATCTTATACCTTGCGCTTGGTCGAGCCGCGTGTTAACAAGGACTAGATCCTCATCGGCTCGCTCTAGTTTCTGTTTGAGTTCGGAAATCTCCACTGACTGGGCAGTCGCCGCTAACAAAGAGGCCTGTTTTGAAATTCTAATAAAATAGCATGTTACTACCTGACAAATGATTATTGATCCTTTGCGACAAGCATGTTGATCCTTTGCTCGCTTTTCTTTCAGAAAACCGAACAGAGTCTCATGGACTACTATCTATATATGGTCATATTTCTCATAAAAATATCAAAAACATTACATTGCGTACCTCGAAGCGTGCTAGCAGGCTGGAGAAGGCTTCGTTCAGTCCGCTCTTGGCGGTCTAAATCTTCTCAGACACCTCAACCATCAGGATGCAGTGCTCGTCTAGGACGGAAGCACTTTGAAGAGCGTACATTGTGCTATTCGGCACCTCCGGATTAGCAGAGGTCGCCGCTCCCTTTTCTCCTGCATGGGGTTGTTTGCTAGAATTCGAGGCCGTATCGGTCCCCGGAGCAGTCTGCGGCTGGGGGATGGATTGACCGGGGCCCTCGTCGCCGGTCTCCATAAGGACCGTCCTCCCCGGCCCTCTGGCAGCCGAGGTATTACCCTCTGGCACCATTAAATCACCCCCGTGTCTCTTCAAGGCCTGGGGAGGGACTATGAGATGACACCTCGGCATCATCCGCCTTAGGCGGCGGGGAGGCTAATGGAGGCGACCCGCTCTCCATCAGCTCCAGTGGCAGATCCCTTGAAGACGAAGATAGTGGAGGAAGATCGCGGGCTGGACTAAAAGATAGAACTTAGTGTTATCATGATATTTTATTGATTGAATAAGTGCGAAAAATCCCGGACCACTTACGAGTCGGCTTGGGGTTTAGTCCGACGCCGGTGCTTCAGGGCAACCTCAGGGTCTGACCCCGAGTCATCGGGGAGGGTAATTTTGTCCCTCTTGGACGCTTCGGCTCCCTGGTCTTCAGAGGCCACTCTCTTTTTACCCTTGCGGGTACGATCTTATTCCTCCTCCTCCTCCTCCTCCTCCTCCTCCTCCTCGTCATCACCCTCATGAGAGGACTGTGCATCAGCATCTCCGGACATTGCATCCGAAGTGCTCTCCTCCCTTTTCTTCTTCTTGCCCTTCTTTGTCGGCGCATGGTATGGCGCCGGGACCAGCATCCTCATTGGAAGAGGATTGGCTAGGTCTTTGGGGAGCGGAGTCGTACACCGGATATACTCTGCCTTCTTAATCCAGACCTGTAAGGGGATGGACTACTTAGCACCTCTCCCTCGGGTTGTTGAAGCCTATTGATGTTCGGAGTTTTTAGAATTTACCTCGGAGGACAAATGGTTGCAGTCGAGGCCGGTGTCGTCTGAGGACCGCGGCCACGATTTCTTTATGCTTCTTAAAAAGCAGGTTCCAGATCCCCTTATGTGTTGTGCCGTAGAACCTTGTAGGGTCCACGGCCCTTCCGGATTGAGCTCCCACATCTTGAGGGGCCGCCTCTGGCAGGGAAGTGCTCGGCGGATCAGCATCACTTGGATTACATCAGCAAGGGTAAAGTCCTTCTCTATCATGCTCTTGACGCGTTTCTGCAGCAGCAGCACCTCAGGGACCGACCCCCAGTCCAGACCCTTGTCGGTCCAGGATGTAAGCCTCTACGAGTGTTTGGATCTAAAGGCTGGCGCGGCTGCCCACTTGGAGCCACGGGGTTTTGTAATATAGAACCATTCCTATTGCCATATTTTGACAGTGTCCACAAAGACTACCTTTGGCCAATTGACTTTGGGGAGCTTGCTCACCATGGCGCCACCACAGTCCGTGTGTTGCCCAATACCACCATCCGTTTTGCATTAAAAATCTTGAGCCATAAGCCAAAGTGTGGAGGGACACGGAGGAAGGCTTCACACATGATGATAAACGCCGCGATGTGAAGGAACGAATTTGGGGCCGGATCATGAAAATCCAGCCCTTAGTAGAACATGAGACCCCTTATAAAGGGATGAAGGCAGAATCCGAGTCCACTGAGGAAGTGGGGGATAAACACCACCCTCTCACCGGGTCCCGGAGTGGGGATGACCTGCGCCAGATCGAGAAGCATGTGCTTTATTTTCATGGTCAAATACCGCACTTCCCGCAACTCCTTGATGTTCTCCTCCGTGATGGAGGAGGGCACCCAGTTGCCTTGAGAACTGGCCATGGTTGGAGGAGTTGTCGGGAAGGGAAGAGCTTGGAGTTTGGGCACTGGAGCTCGCAGACGGAGAGGCAAAGAGAATGAGGCATGTGGTGGAACAGATGGGTTCTATCCACTTATATGGACTGCGAATATCAAGCATCCCCTCCCTCGAGCCTTAAAACTCGCCTGTTGCCAAGGGGTCACGCAATCCGCACTGTTAGGTTACCAGAACTCATATTGATGAGAATCCCGTAATAAGGGGGCGCGATCTCTGCTTTGACAAGACGTGTCACCGGAGGTTGCGTATCGAAGCGCGAAACGGGAGGCCGAAAAACAGTTCAAAGTTATAAAGTGACTGGACATAATGTCTTGTCCGTGGAATCATCAGAAGACGGAATTTATCTGTATTTTACCTTTATGTTTGAGGATGGTGACTATTGTACAGAGCTGGATATAGTACTGATGGTCAACTGCTTTGAAGTGTTCGGAGGAGGAACCTGCCTTGGAATGCCGAAGATAATCTGCGCGCTGGACACATCGTCATTGAAGAATGGTTCAGGTGCTACTGAGGGAGTCCAGGATTATGGGATCCTCGGGCGTCTGGGCTATGTGACGTGGGCCGGACAGATGGGCCGTGAAGATACAAGACGAAAAAATTTCCCTGTGTCCGGATGGGACTCTCCTTGGCGTGGAAGGCAAGCTTAGCGTGCATATATGAAGATTCCTTACTCTGTAAAACCAACTCTGTACAAACCCTAGTCCCCTCCGGTGTCTATATAAACTAGAGGGTTTTAGTCCATAGAGATAATCATAATCATATAGGCTAGACATCTAGGGTTTAGCCATTATGATCTTATGGTAGATCAACTCTTGTAACCCCTATATTCATCAAAGTCAATCAAGAAGGACTTAGGGTATTACCTCCATCACGAGGGCCCGAACCTGGGTAAACATTGTGTCCCTGTCTCCTGTTACTATCGATCCTTATACGCATAGTTCGGGACCCCCTACCCGAGAATTGCCTGTTTTGACACCGACACAGGGCCTCTGTCATTTCATTTCTGAGAATCTGAGTCTTTATTGTCAATTCATAAGATCACTTGGGGGCTTCCTACTCATTGAGCATAGCTATGACTACCCTCTTGATCCGGCTTGTACGCCTTGATTGAAAATTACTTGGGGGCTTCCTTCTCATTGAGCATAGTTATGACTACCCTACTGATCCGACTTATATGGCTTGATTGCAAAATTATTTGGGGGCTTCCTGTTTAATGAATAGAGCTTTGTTTACCCTTTTAATTGTCTTGGACGCCAAGTGTATTCACCAAAAATCCAGGTTATCCTGCCTTTGTATGCCTGCCACTTCGACCAGGTAATCCTGGAATGACTCGCTATACTCTTGACAGTCAATCATACAAAGACCCTGAACTTGTCAAGGTTAAAACGACGATTGGTCATGTGAGGCCCGGCTTACAGGTTTGAATTAAGGATTAACTCAGTGGCTGTGTGGCCCTTGAATAGCACTTGATATTGAGGCTTGGCAGCCTATGAAGGCCTTATTTTATCTGATTTTCTTTTTTCTTTGAATATTTTTTGGGTTCATCTTTTGTGCCATATTGGTATATGGTTTAAAAATGATTCAGGCCATGTAGCCCTGATCTTTATAACTCCTATTTGACTATATCCAGAGTTTTGCTAACTCGGCCTGGCTTTGGACGATAAGTTGCCAGTATGTTTTGATTATGTGATACGTCTCCAACGTATCTATAATTTTTGATTGCTCCATGCTATATTATCTACTGTTTTGGACTATATTGGGCTTTATTTTCCACTTTTATATTATTTTTGGGACTAACCTATTAAGCGGAGGCCCAGCCCAGAATTGTCGTTTTTGCCTATTTCAGTGTTTCAGAGAAACAGAATATCAAACGGAGTCCAAACGGAATAAAACCTTTGGGAACGTGATTTTCTCACCGAACGTGATCCAGGAGACTTGGACCCTACTCCAAGGAGTCAAAGAGGAGGTCACGAGGGTGGGGGGCACCCCCCCTACGGCACGCCCCCCTGCCTCGTGGGCCCCTTGGTGATCCACCAACGTACTTCTTCCTCCTATATATACATACGTACCCCCAACGATCAGAGAGGAGCCAAAAACCTAATTCCACCGCCGCAACTTTCTGTATCCACAAGATCCCATCTTGGGGCCTGTTCCGGAGATCCGCCGGAGAGGGCCGTCATCACGGAGGGCTTCTACATCATCATAGCCTCTCCGATGAAGTGTGAGTAGTTTACCTCAGACCTTCGGGTCCATAGTTAGTAGCTAGATGGCTTCTTCTCTCCCTTTGAATCTCAATACAACATTCTCCCGCTCTCTTGTGGAGATCTATTCGATGTAATCTTCTTTTTGCAGTGTGTTTGTTGACACCGATGAATTGTGGGTTTATGATCAAGTCTATCTATGAATAATATTTGAATCTTCTTTGAATTCTTTTATGTATGATTGGTTATCTTTGCAAGTCTCTTCGAATTATCCGTTTGGTTTGGCCAACTAGATTGGTAGTTCTTGCCATGGGAGAAGTGCTTAGCTTTGGGTTCGATCTTGCGGTGTCCTTTCCCAGTGACAGAAAGGGCAGCAAGGCATGTATTGCATCATTGCCATTGAGGATAACAAGATGGGGTTTATTTCATATTGCATGAATTTATCTCTCTACATCATGTCATCTTGCTTAAGGTGTTACTCTGTTTTTAACTTAATACTCTAGATGCATGCTGGATAGCGGTCGATGAGTGGAGTAATAGTAGTAGATGCAGAATTGTTTCGGTCTGCTTGTCACGGACGTGATGCCTATATACATGATCATGCCTAGATATTCTCATAACTATGCTCAATTCTGTCAATTGCTCAACAATAATTTGTTCACCCACCGTAGAATACTTATGCTCTTGAGAGAAGCCACTAGTGAAACCTATGGCCCCCAGGTCTATTCTCATCATATCAATCTCCATCACTTTAATCTTGCTTTGCTTTTTTACTTTGCTTTTACTTTACACTTTGCATCTTTATACCAAAAATACCAAAAATATTATATCTATCAGATCTCACTCTCATAAGTGACCGTGAAGGGATTGACAACCCCTAATCGCGTTGGTTGCGAGTAGCTATCATTTTGTGCAGGTACGAGGGACTTGAGCGTGGCCTCCTACTGGATTGATACCTTGGTTCTCAAAAACTAAGGGAAATACTTACGCTACTCTGCTGCATCATCCCTTCCTCTTCGGGGAAAACCAACGCAAGCTCAAGACGTAGCAAGAAGGATTTCTGGCGCCGTTGCCAGGGAGTCTACGCAAAAAGTCAACATACCAAGTACCCATCACAATCCCTATCTCTCGCATTACATTATTTGCCATTTGCCTCTCGTTTTCCTCTCCCCCCACTTCACCCTTGCCGTTTTATTCACCCTCTCTCTCTATCCTCCCTCTCTATTTGCCTCTTTTGCCCACTTGCTTTTTGTTTGCTCGTGTGTTAGACTGCTTGCTTGTCGTCATGGCTAGTCTCATGTCTTCTTCGTTGTCTCCCGAGAGTGAAGTTTTAAATTTTAAACAAAGGGAGAGAAAAAATCTAAAAGATGCTTGGTATAGAATTTGCAATGCTCAGAATAGATCTACCAGGAAGCAATCTACCTTAGTTCTTCTCCGTGATTTTTATGTAGGTGTTAATCCTTGGTATAGATATATCCTCGATACCATTACCGGATGCAACTTCTTGGGTAGCCATACTTTTGATTCTTATAATGCTATGTTAGATTTATTTGGCTCACCACCTCTTTTGGTTAATGGAACCATGTTAACTTTGGAGCATGTTATGCAAAGACTTGAAATTATTGAAAATAAAGTTGCTACTATTGAATTAATTGAAAATCTAGATAAAAAGATCCACAATCAAATTACTCAATATGGATCTAAGGTAGGAATGACTTTGAAAAATATTAAGGAAAAGGAACCCATAGTTAATGAGAAAATAAACTAAGATTCTACTAGAATTGATAAGCTTGAGGGTATAATTACAAACTTGGGAACTGCTTTTTCTTCCGTAAAGAATACTCCAAGTCCTCCTACTAAAATTTCCAAGCTTATGTATGTTCCTAAAAATAAGGGTGAATCATCTAGTAAGGAAACTGCGGATCTTAAATCTATAAGTGTTCATCCGAATCTTTCTGCTATCATTAAGGAACCAATTGCTACAAATGAATTTTTTGATCTTGTGCCTAAAATTTTGATAATCACTAGAAAGAAAGAAATTCCTAAGGGAAATAGATGCCTCATCGAAAAATTTCCTACCAAGGATGGCAATACCTAGATCTATCCTCGCTTTTATGCCTAGCTAGGGGCGTTAAATGATAGCGCTTGTTGGGAGGCAACCCAATTTTATTTTTATTACTTGATTTTTTCTCCTGTTTAGTAATAAATAAATTATTTAGCCTCTGTTTTGGTTGTGTTTTTTTGTTTAATTAGTGTTTGTGCCAAGTAGAACCGTTGGGAAGACTTGGGGAAAGTCTTGTTGAACTTGCGGTAAAAAACAGAAACTTTAGCGCTCACGAGAACTGCTGTCATTTTTATTTGAAAAGTTCTATTTAGTTAATTACTTTTTCAGATGATTAATAGATAAATTCCTCACGTCGAGAAGTTTATTTTAGAATTTTTGGGGTTCCAGATCTTGCGCTAGCTACAGATTACTACAGACTGTTCTGTTTTTGATAGATTCTGTTTTTCGTGTGTTGTTTGCTTATTTTAATGAATCTATTGCTAGTAAAGTAGTCTATAATCCATAGAGAAGTTAGAATACAGTAGGTTTAACACCAATATAAATAAATAATTAGTTCATTACAGTACCTTGAAGTGGTCTTTTGTTTTCTTTCGCTAACGGAGCTCACGAGTTTTCTACTTTAAGTTTTGTGTTGTGAAGTTTTCATGTTTTGGGTGAATTCTTTTGATGGATTATGGAACAAGGAGTGGCAAGAGCCTAAGCTTGGGTATTCCCATGGCACCCCCAAGATAATCCAAGGACACCAAAAATTCAAAGCTTGGGGATGCCCCAGAAGGCATCCCCTCTTTCGTCCACTTCCATTGGTAATTTACTTGGAGCTATATTTTTATTCACCAACATGATATGTGTTTTGCTTGGAGCGTCTTGTATTATTTGTGTCTTAGTGTCTTATTATGCCACAATCATCCTTGCTGTACACACCATTTGAGAGAGCCATACTAGAATTAAAATTTGATAGAATACTCTATGTGCTTCACTTTTATCTTTTGAGCTATGTAGTTTTGCTCTATGTGCTTCACTTATATCTTTTGAGCGTTATAATTTTGCTCTATGTGCTTCACTTAGATCTTTTAGAGCATGATGGTGGATTTTCTTTAAAGAAACTATTGATCTCTCATGCTTCACTTAAATCATTTTGAGATTCTTTTAATAGCATGGTAATCTGCTTAATAATAATATGCTTGGTATTCAAGATTTGTGAAACTTTCTTTTGAGTGTGTGGAATACTAAGAAAAGTTGGATGCTTCATAATTGTTTTGAGATATGGAGGTGATAATATTAAAGTCATGCTAGTTGAGTAGTTGTGAATTTAAAAAATACTTGTGTTAAAGTTTATGATTCTCGTAGCATGCACGTATGGTGAACCGTTATGTGATGAAGTCGGAGCATGATTTATTTATTGATTGTCTTCCTTATGAGTGGCGGTCGGGGACGAGCGATGGTCTTTTCCTACCAATCTATCCCCCTAGGAGCATGCGTGTAATACTTTGCTTTGATAACTTCTAGATTTTTGCAATAAGTATATGAGTTCTTTATGACTAATGTTGAGTCCATGGATTATACGCACTCTAACCCTTCCGCCTTTGCTAGCCTCTCTAATACCGCGCACTTTTCGCCGGTATCATACACCTACCATATACCTTCCTCAAAACAGCCACCATACCTACCTATTATGGCATTTCCATAGCCATTCCGAGATATATTGCCATGCAACTTTCCACCGTTCCGTTTATTATGACACACTCCATCATTGTCATATTGCATATCCTGGTACACCACCGGAGGCATTCATATAGTGTCATATTTTGTTCTAAGTATTGACTTGTAATTGTTGAGTTGTAAGAAAAATAAAAAGTGTGATGATCATCATTATTAGAGCATTGTCCCAGTGAGGAAAGAATGATGGAGGCTATGATTCGCCCACAAGTCGGGATGAGACTCCGGACGAAAAATAAAAATTATATAAAAAAAGAGGCCAAAGAAGCCCAAATAAAAAGAGGCCATATAAAAAAAGAGAGAAAAGGCCCAAATAAAAAAATGAGAGAAAAGGAGAGAAGGGACAATGTTACTATCCTTTTACCACACTTGTGCTTCAAAGTAGCACCATGATCTTCATAGTAGATAGTCTCTCATGTTATCACTTTCATATACTAGTGGGAATCTTTCATTATAGAACTTGGCTTGTATATTCCAATGATGGGCTTCCTCAAATTGCCCTAGGTCTTCATGAGCAAGCAAGTTGGATGCACACCCACTTAGTTTCTTTTTGAGCTTTCATATACTTATAGCTCTAGTGCATCCGTTGCATGGCAATCCCTACTCACTCACATTGATATTATTGATGGGCATCTCCATAGCCCGTTGATACGCCTAGTTGATGTGAGACTATCTTCTCCTTTTTGTCTTCTCCACAACCACCACTCTATTCCACCTATAGTGCTACATCCATGGCTCACGCTCATGTATTGCGTGAAGATTGATTTTTTTTAAAAAAGTTAGAGTATGAAACAATTGCTTGGCTTGTCATCGGGGTTGTGCATGATTTAAATGTTTTGTGTGGTGAAGATAGAGCATAGCCAGACTATATGATTTTGTAGGGATAACTTTCTTTGGTCAATTTATTTTGAGAAGACATAATTGCTTTGTCAGTATGCTTGAAGTATTATTATTTTTATGTCAATATAAACTTTTGTCTTGAATCTTTCGAGTCTGAATATTCATGTCACAATTAAGAAGATTTGCATTGAAATTATGCCAAGTAGCACTCTGTATCAAAAATTCTCTTTTTATCATTTACCTACTCAAGGACGAGCACGAATTAAGCATGGGGATGCCTGATACGTCTCCAACGTATCTATAATTTTTTGATTGTTCCATGCTATATTATCTACTGTTTTGGACTATACTGGGCTTTATTTTCCACTCTTATATTATTTTTGGGACTAACCTATTAACCGGAGGCCCAACCCAGAATTGCTGTTTTTTTCTATTTCAGTGTTTCGGAGAAACAGAATATCAAACGGAGTCCAAACGGAATAAAACCTTCGGGAACGTGATTTTCTCACAGAACGTGATCCAGGAGAGTTGGACCCTACTCCAAGGAGTCAAAGAGGAGGTCACGAGGGTGGGGGGCGCCCCCCTAGGGCGCGCCCCCTGCCTCGTGGGCCCCTCGGTGCTCCATCGACGTACTTCTTCCTCGTATATATACATACGTACCCCCAAACGATCAGAGAGGAGCCAAAAACCTAATTCCACCGCCGCAACTTTCTGTATCCACGAGATCCCATCTTGGGGCCTGTTCCGGAGCTCCGCGGGAGAGGGCCGTCATCACGGAGGGCTTCTACATCATCATAGCCTCTCCGATGAAGTGTGAGTAGTTTACCTCAGACCTTCGGGTCCATAGTTAGTAGCTAGATGGCTTCTTCTCTCTCTTTGAATCTCAATACAATGTTCTCCCCCTCTCTTGTGGAGATCTATTCGACGTAATCTTCTTTTTGCGGTGTGTTTGTTGAGATCGATGAATTGTGGGTTTATGATCAAGTCTATCTATGAATAATATTTGAATCTTCTCTGAATTCTTTTATGTATGATTGGTTATCTTTGCAAGTCTCTTCGAATTATCCGTTTGATTTGGCCAACTAGATTGGCAGTTCTTACCTTGGGAGAAGTGCTTAGCTTTGGGTTCGATCTTGCGGTGTCCTTTCCTAGTGTTAGAAGGGGCAGCAAGGCACGCATTGCATCGTTGCCATCGAGGATAACAAGATGGGGTTTATTTCATATTGCATGAATTTATCTCTCTACATCATGTCATCTTGCTTAAGGTGTTACTCTGTTTTTAACTTAATACTCTAGATGCATGCTGGATAACGGTCGATGAGTGGAGTAATACTAGTAGATGCAGAATCATTTCGGTCTACTTGTCACGGACGTGATGCCTATATACATGATCATGCCTAGATATTCTCATAACTATGCTCAATTCTGTAAATTGCTCAACAGTAATTTGTTCACCCACCGTAGAATACTTATGCTCTTGAGAGAAGCCACTAGTGAAACCTATGGCCCCCGAGTCTATTCTCATCATATCAATCTCCATCACTTTAATCTTGCTTTGCTTTTTTACTTTGCTTTTACTTTACACTTTGCATCTTTATACCAAAAATACCAAAAATATTATATCTATCAGATCTCACTCTCGTAAGTGACCGTGAAGGGATTGACAACCCCTAATTATGTTGGTTGCGAGTAGCTATCATTTTTGTGCAGGTACGAGGGACTTGAGCGTGGCCTCCTACTGGATTGATACCTTGGTTCTCGAAAACTGAGGGAAATACTTACACTACTCTGCTGCATAATCCCTTCCTCTTCGGGGAAAACCAACGCAAGCTCAAGACATAGCATTATGCACTTTAGGCATTATGTTCTAAGCCTTGGGACTGTTACTTATTTGTTCTATGAATATGCGAGGTTTTGATTACCCGCCCTGGTTATGGACTATACAGTCACCAGCAATTTTATATGGGACATTATGACCCGCCCTGGGGTAAACCACCAGGGTACATGTTATCTGCTTGTGTGCAAGGAATATGATAAATATGGTCTGCATGATTGATGATATTATAAGCATAAGTGGTAGATCTTCAACATCAGATCGGTGGCTCCAAACTGTTATGCAAATAAACTGGACGATGGCATGGCAGATCATGGTTTTTCATCTAGCCTATTACATGCTCCCCAAGCGCAAAAGAATAAGTGTTTTTGATGCACATAGCATCCCATGCTGTGGATGATCAGCCGACACTTGGATTAGCTGTCTTGGCCTTGGCTTGTTTAAGATTTCGGGTTATCTTGCACCGGCTCTTCTTCTTCTTGTTCACCCATTGGCTGAAAGTCAGATGTGGCCTAGTTGATCCCAGTCAAAGCTCGGAATATAGCTTCATCATCTATAAGGCTTGATGGATCAATATCAGGGGCAAAGGTATGCTTATGCGGTGGTGGGATAAGGTCCACAGACTCATGAACTGGCGCCTTCACCTTTGCATTATCAGCATCATAAGCTGGATGATACTTGGAGATATCAGTTTCTTCAGCCAATTTTCTTACCAAAGGACACATCTCCCTTACTATAATGGTGAAGTCTTCGGCGCTGAAGGGAGACCCATCTTCTTTTAAGCTAGGACAACCGGTGGCTAGCTCTTCCGGGTCAAGTTCTGCTTGCCATGCTTTTGCCCGACTCAGTGCGATGATGGCACCAGCACTGGTGGCTGATCGCTTCAAATCTTCAACCCTTTGTGGAAGTACGGACAACTTTTCCAACACTTCCTTCATGAGGGAAGGTTGTTATTTCTTATGGGAGGCAACAGAGATAGCCCGTTGAGCACTAGCACTACTAGGAAAAGGCCTACTAATGGAGCACTACCGGTGCACCATTAGCATCACGCCACTAGAATTTTTTTCTAATGGCGCACCTGTGGTGCGCCATTAGAATCTGGTATTCTAATGGCGCACCGCTGGTGCGCCATTAGTATGGCCCATGGTGCGCCATTAGTATAGGCCACTGGTGCGCCATTAGTATAGGCCACTGGTGCGCCACCGTCTAACCCCCACCGTGCGCCATTGCTATTTTTTTGAATTTTGAATTTGGATCTGGATCGTGATTTTTTTGCCCTTTTTTTGCTCGTTTTTTGGCACGATATTATTTCAAATTTTGTGCCTGTTTTTGGATCTTTTATGTTATTTTGCCGTGTTCTTTTGCTAGAGAGGAGTTCGCCGGAGAGGAGGAGGAGGAGGAGGTCACCGGAGAGGCGCTCGCCTACATCTCCGGAGAGGAGGAGGATGTCGCCGGAGAGGAGTTCACTGGAGCATCGGAGAGGAGAGGAGGAAGGAGAAACCATGAGGGGATGGGAGGAGAGGAGGGAGGAGGAGCTCACCGGAGAGGAGGGAGGAGGAGCTCACCGGAGAGGAGGGAGGAGGAGGTCGCCGGAGAGGAGGAGGAGGTCGCCGGAGAGGAGGAGGAGGTCGCCGGAGAGGAGGAGGGTAGTACGGTGGAGGAGAGAAGGGAAGATGGAGTGGAGGAGAGGAGGAGATGGAGTGGAGGAGAGGTGGAGTGGAGGAGAAAGAATGAAGAGGTAAGGAGGAGAGGACCACGCCCAGCCATATATACGGCATAGTAATGGCGCACCGCGGGCAGGTGCGCCATTACTAACTTTTTTTTATTTTTTTGATTTATTTTGAATTTTGAAGGCGGGAAGATACTAATGGCGCACCATGGGTAGGTGCGCCATTACTAACTCTTTTTATTTTTTGATTGATTTTGAATTTTGAAGGCGGGAAGATACTAATGACGCACCATGGGCAGGTGCGCCATTACTAACTTTTTTTTATTTTTTTGATTGATTTTGAATTTTGAAGGCGGGAAGATACTAATGGCGCACCATGGGCAGGTGCGACATTACTAACTTTTTTTTTTATTTTTTTGATTGATTTTGAATTTTGAAGGCGGGAAGATACTAATGGCGCACCTTGGGCAGGTGCGCCAGTAGTAAGTTTGAATTTTTTTTAAATTTTTTGCCTCCCTAGATCTTAAAAGCCCCGTAACTTTTTTTCTGTTAGGTTTTTGAGGATTTTGAAAATGTTTAACGGGGTTCCCCCCGTTAAATTTGGATGTAACTTTTCGAGTAGATGATTTTTCATATAAAAAAAACTTTTTCATCCGAGTTCGTATGCAAAAGTTATGCCCATTTTTAGAAATTCTCGAGAGATTTTGCAAAAAAGTCGAAAATTCATGTTTGTAAATTTTGCTAACAAATAGACCACATATCACATGGGAAACTTATTTTCTTTTATTTTTTTGACATTTCCATCATTTTTTATTTTTTTTAAAACTGAAAAGGCGATCCACAGTGGGGGGTGCATTCGGTGGAAGTGGTGGCCAAGTTACTAATGGCGCACCATGGCATGGTGCGCCATTAGTACTTCAACTAGTAATGGCGCACCACTCCCACGGTGCGCCATTGGTAATTTTGGAAAAAAAATTACTAATGGCGCACCGTGGGTGTGGTGCGCCATTAGTAGTTCAACTAGTAATGGCGCACCACACCCACGATGCGCCATTAGTAGTTTTGAAAAAAAATAATTATTTTACTAATGGCGCACCGTGGATGTGGTGTGCCATTACTAGTTGAACTACTAATGGCGCACCAACACATGGTGCGCCATTAGTATTTAGTAATGGCGCACCACATGTACAGTGCGCCATTAGTGTCAATATCATCTTTAGCCCTTTTCCTAGTAGTGTAGTGTACAACTGCTCAACAAGAGTATATATAGCCTTAAGCCGGATGCACATATCTTGACCTAGCTTGGAGCTTCTGGACCCTGCATTTCCAAATATATTTATAAACCGGCTCCATGGTTGATCAATATTGATGATGAAAGATTGAAATACAATATTACTTACTAAAGATGGCAGCTGTCATGCTATTGATTTGATACTTTAAACCGGACAACTTGTCGATTACCGGCTTAAGGGCAGCTTCGGCATCTTCTCCTCTTTTCAATAGAGCTGCCTTTTCGGTCTCCCAACCGGTTCTATCAGCACTGAAGTCCTTTTTCAGTTTTTCAATATTTTCCAAAGCAGTCTTTAGCTCTGATTTGGCCATTGAAGTCTCAGATTGCTGGGTTTGAATGTTTTGCCTCAGATCATTGACTTGGGATTCCTTCATATTTAGTTCAGCCTGCAACATGAACAAGATAGGAGGCATTATGATCACCTTAAGTGAAGTCCCAAGCACAATACAAGTATTTTACATGGCACTTGGGGGCTAATGCACATTGCTCTTTTTTGAAGACAAATCTTTCATGACCCGACTTAGACATGATGCTTAAGCCGGCTCATGGGGGCTACATATTTGGGTTTTGTTCATAATTATGGTGATAAGTGCCGGCTTAGCCATGCTGGTTAATCCAATCCTTGGGGTTTACAGGTGCAAAGATGAGCACTACTATTTGATCTCCCGACTTAACTTATCAGTTTAAGCCGGTCCTTGGGAGTTATATATGTGAAATTAAGAGCTACATTTTGAAGTCTCGGCTTTAGCTATGCAGCTTAAGCCGGCCCTTGGGGCTACTTGTGTTGATTCTGCGGTTCTAACATGCTATGACATGGATATCAAGGTCAACAAGGATATTTAAAGTCTACAACATATTCCAGTTTGTCATATCCAGTAGACTTGGCGGCTGACAAATATATATATTTGTATGAGACAAGTTTTTTCTTACCTCAAAATGATCTTTCATGAGATTAACCAAGCCGGCTTCAAAGTCACGCCTGGTGTGGAGGCGGTTCAAGTAACCCGCGTGAAGCTCCTAGGCGTTGAATTGAGTATAGCTCTCCAGATCCAGTTTCCACTTGCCTTTGTGAACAATGGAGAATTCCTCTTTGGCGCTATGCTGGCACAAGATGGTGGGGTTACCTGGTGTTGTGTAAGCCGTCCCAATAACCATGACGTATTCGGTTTCGTGAGCTGGCTGGGCGGTGCTAGGCCGCTTAGCATTTTCTAGACCAAAATTCATGAGCTCCACAGTGACAGGGTGCTCCTCTGGTGGCGGATTGTCCATGGCTGCTTCAGATGTTTGAGGCAAAGATTCAGACATTGTCTGTTTTTCCGGATCAACAACCTTTATTAACCTTTAGCTTCTTGCCGGGTTTGGCCATGGCACCGAAAGTAAAACATATGGTGAGATTAGTATGCCAATTCAGTAAGGTGTTAAAACATGTAGACATAAGTGTTCTTACCCTAGAACAGTCTTGAACAGAGGAACCTGAGTCCCAGTGGAATCACCTGATGATGAGTGAGAGGTTCCCTGATAGTTTGAATCAGAAGGGTTAAGAGGTTGTCGAAAAAGACCCGCCTTGGGAAAAGCTAAGTCGGAAATCTATGAAACCTCTAGACGGCGCTTGCGAGGGGCCGGCGTGTTGGGTAAGCCGGAGAAGAGAATCCCACCGCCGATGTTCTAGGTTGTGCAATGAGCTTCATGTTGCTGCTTCTTCAAAAGAAAGTTGGGATCTAGGTAAGCTAAAGGGTGAGAAAACCATACTTTCCGGCTCGCTTGTCGAACTTCCTGTCTTGGCAAATGTTCAGAGCCGGAGGAGAGAATAATTACCTCTTCATCGTCTGCACGGCTGGCTTCCGTATCATCCTCATAGTGATCATTATCAATAAGATCTACAAAAAATGAGCCAAGGGAGTCAAGTTTTACCTCCGACTCATCATTATCATCCAAGTCAAATAACTCAGAGGGGTTGCTTTTCTTCTTGGCAGGCTTTTTAGAAGCCTTGTTCTTTGTCCGTGTCTTCTTTGCCGGTTTGTCCTCAAGTTTCTTATTCCAGAAAGAATAGTCGGCCTGCAGCAATCACATGGATGAGAGAATAATTCAAGGAAAGATGATTAAGTTGGAAACAGTTTAAAATACTTACAGCTGGCGGTTGTTGAGAACACAGAAAGGGCTTAACCCTATTTTGCTGCAATCTACCAAGCTCTCGTTCAGCAGGGTTTTGGTCATGTCATTGATGTCTTCATCAGTTAGCTCTATCTAGTAGTGGCATTGGGGATCTTTGACATCTCCAATGTACTTGCACATTAAGCCGGATCGGCGGCTTAAAGGCAGAATTCTCCATGCAACCCAGCATCGAACTAGGTCGATACAAGTCAAGCCATTAGCCATTAAACCTCTTATTTTTGAAAAGACAGGCATATATTTGGCCCGTTCTTTTGTACTGATCCACTCTGGTAGAGGGTGCCTATTGCTAAGCCAGTTTTCACGATAACCCGGCAGAGGGTTCTCCCCTTCTGGAGAAGTGTCTTGGCAGTAAAACCAAATTTGGTTCCAGTCCTTGGGATGACTGGGCAATTTGGCAGCAGGGAAGGTGGCTTCTTTCCGCCTCTGAATCGAAATGCCACCTATCTCTAGGCTGGGCCCGTCTGTGAACTCAGTCTGCCAGTTTAAATACTAAAATTCTTTGAATAGTTGTACAGTGGGCTCCTGTTGATGGGAAACCTCGCACAACACTTGAAAGTTGTAGATGTTTGAAATGGAATTGGGCCCGATGTCTTGAGGATGGAGCTTGAAAAATTGCAGCACATCGCGAAAGAATTTTGAGCCGAGGGGGGTGAAACCTCGGAGCAGATGATCAGTGAAGATAATTACATCACCTTCCTTGGGCTGAGGAGGGGTTTCTGTGCCTAGGACCCTCCAATGGATGACATCTTTCTTTTGCCTAAGACGCCCGTTTGAACATATTCATTCAGTGTTTCCTCGATGACCCGAGAGACGACCCAGTTGCATGAGGTAACGGTCTTGGCTTTAGACATTTTTAACTACAAAGGAAAGTATTGTCGGGTTAAGGATTGTGATGCTAAGCCGGCTAATGGTCAAAAAGTCAGTGCTACAAAGGTTGACATGATTAAACCGGAAGGCAGTGCTGGGTTATGCAAATTATGAATGCATATTGGCGGCTTAATAAGGGGACTAATGCTATATGGTGGGTTATGGTTTATCATATAAGACGCCCGTATGATCATAGTGTGACAGATCTAAAAGTGAATTTTTGCAAAGTAATGGACAAACAAATTCCATAGATTGATGCTACGATTTTGGATCTATAGCAGTTCAGAAAATAAAATGAATTCTAGACCTATAGTGAAAGTAGTGGAAGAACTCATGTGTTTGGATGGATCTTATACAGAAAACGTATCTACTGCGATTGGGAAAAGAATGCTAAGCTATTACCGTGCGTTTTTGATATCATGTTCAGATTCAGTTACGTGATCTAGAGAAGAACTCCGATGAACTGGGCAAACCCTAATGGAGATCTGCTACGTGGGAGGAGTACTTACGAATGATGTTAAACAGCGGAGGCACGCCGCAATGCTCTAGTCCGTTCAGGTTGATGCAGCGGCCGGAGTTGAGGCAGTTGACGAAGGCCGACGACGGCGGAGCTTGGGCACGCAAGGGCATTGTGAGGAGGAAGACGAAGACGAGGAGGCAAGGGTGAAAAAATGAAAAGGGCGCCTGTCCCTATTTATAAGGAGATGGATAAAAGGCATGGTGCGGGAATCAAGGAACCCAAAAAAATGGTTATGTGGCTACGCGGACGCCTCGGTTTTCGGAGATCTATTAAAGATAAAGATATGTTGAGATGTTCTGGGATTCGTGTGAAGTTAATGTGAGATGACATCATGGCGGGTTAACATAATTTTGAGATGTGACTTCATGGCAGGTTATAATGAATTGGTAAGGAATTAACGATGAAAGATTTTGCTAAGTCAAGTGTTGAGGATTCATGTGAACAAGTTCCAGTCAACCTAGGGCCTAATGTTGGGGATATAACTACTAGGTATGACCCACCCAGGAGGGGCCGGGTCATGCCACTGGCGGCTTAAGATGAAGACGCCTAAGAAGATATGAAGATGGTGGTTCATAGAGCAAGCTTATTAAAGGCCCAAGACCCGGGGACGAGTTGAGGCCCACGGGTGTAAGACGCCATGTGTTTAACTTCTATTGTAAGGCAAGCTTAGTTAGTTACCGAGCAGGACACGTTGTGTATGAGCCGGCCGGGACTCTGTAAGCCGTCGGGCATCAACCTGTATATAAAGGGGTGACCCGACAGCGGTTTAACTCAAGAAACAACTCATCAAGAACTAGGTCAAGTGTATTCGCTCCCTGGTAATCAAAACCCAAGCAATACCACCTAAAGCAGGAGTAGGCTTTTACCTTGTTGAGAGGGGCTGAACCTGGGTAAACTCTCTGTGTCCTTTGTCCCTTTTAACCCCTTTCAAGCTAACCTAGATGCGATGGCTCCACACCTAAGTCCTTTCGCTAGGGCATCTGTTGTGTTACGTCCATGACAGGTTTGACTTTTCAAAACATCCATATGCTTATGGACGTGAGAGAGTACCTAACTAGAGAGAGAGTGTGTGTGTGAAATAGAAAGAGTGACTGGAAAAAAGTGTGTGTGTGTGTGTGAAAGAGACATGTACAACACACGATAAAAGTAGAGAAAAGGCGTGTGTGTCTTATGCAAACATATCACACATGCATCTTCGATAGCGGAAGCGAGGTGAGGAGATAGTGTGTGGTTGTTTGCAACCGAGAGAGAAAAACCCCTAGCACGTGGCCAAGAGAGGTCTAACAAACAAGGGAGAGAGGTCGAGAGAGACGTATGGAGAAAATGCAGACATGGGGAGGAGACAGTGTATGTTTGTGATAGAGAGATCCCCTGGAGATCATGATGGGATAACATGGGTGGGAGATCGAGTGACAAGGTGTGTGCATGATTGAAGATACCTCGAGAGATATCGAGATAGACGTATGGATGGAAGGAGACAATATGTGTGTTCCTGATGGCTAGTGAGAGATAGTCATACTTAGGGGGGAGTGCGTGCGCCTATGATTGAGTGAGGGATTATGGTACTTAGGGGGGTGCGTGTCACATAGACAGAACAAGGGCGCAGAGTGTTAGATGGGTCTATGTAGGACGAGCGAGATATGTGTATGTGTGAACCAGGGAGATATAAAGTTTAAGAGAGATAGAGGAACCCCGATACGGCTGAGTGGTGCGTCAGATAGCTGAGAGGGGAAAGAGATATTCCATCCGCTTGATAATGGAGTGCATATAAATTTTTTAGAAGTCGAACTTTGGAAACTTTGACCAGGTTTACGCAAATATTATTTATATCTACAATACCAAAGATACATCATAGGAAACTACATCTCATGATGAATCTAATGATATATGTTTGTCGTTCTAGATGTAAATGTTTTTCTCCATGCACATGTTCAAACTTTGTGATGTTTGACTTTTCAATAAATCTATATGCTATTGACCAAAGTGAATGCCTAAATCAAGAGAGATCAAGTGCGTGTGAAGGAGAATGAGTGAGTGTGCAAAAAGTGTATGTGTGTGAAAGAGAAAGGGACAACAAACGATAAATTAGAGAGAGTGTGTGTGTTTGTTTGTTATACAAACATATCACGCGTGCATCTCCGAGTTAGAAAAGCGAGGTGAGGAGATACACGAAGATAGCTAGTGCGTGATTGTTTTCAATGGAGAGATACACCCCCATAGCACATGTCCAATAGAGGTCTGGCCAACAAGGAACAAAGGTCGAGAGGGACGTATGGAGAAGATGGACGTATGGGGAGGGAAAGAGGGTGTGTTTGTGATAGAGAGATCCCCTCAAGATCGTGAGGGAACTATATGGGTGGGAGATCAAGGGATGAGGTGCGTGTGTGATAGAAAGATGCCCCGAGAGAAATTGAGATAGACCATGCACATGTTTGTGATGGAGACTAAGAATTATCTAGTCATATACATATAGGGGGACTGCGTGTGCCTACAATTGAGTGAGAGACCATCATACTTGGCTAGGCGTGAGATTGTGTGTGTGCGCGTGTGATATGGAGAGAGACCGAGGGAGATAGATAGAGTTTTAGATGGGTCTTTAGAGTGCGCGTAAGATATGCATGTGTATGTGTGACCCAGGGAGATGGAGAGTTTGAGAGAGAGGGAAGAGCTCTGAGATGGCAGAGTGGTGCGTGAGAGAGTTATGGGCAGCAAGCCAGGGAATTTGTGTGTGTACGATGAGTCCACCCAAGATATTTAGCTTGTACTAGAGAATCATACATAGTGTGTGAGAGAGACCTATACATGAAGCGTTCATGAGGACTAGAAAGACCCCCCCTCACACACAAAGAGAGAGAGGGAGAGAGAGAGAGATGGAGAGGGATCGACAAGGTTTGTGTTTGGATGCATGCGATAGAATTGAAGATTGTCGGCGAGAGAGAGAGAGAGAGAGAGCAGGAGTCCGGGTGAGGAGGAGGTCACATTTTATGCATCAAAGACTGATATAAACCATGTTTCGATATAAACTTGCATTCAAATATTTAAATTGGAGAACATGGTGTCTACAATCCACACATGAACGGAGATATGTGTATCAAATAAGTTCATTAATTTGACTTTCAACATGTTCATGGAGTACTATAATACTGTACAACATGCTACTCGATTGAGGTGTTCAATTTTGGATTTAGTTAACTTTTTTGACCTGGTGAATGAGCTATTTCATTGAATCGAGATATTTCATTTTGGGTTTGATTCCCGTTTTTAGTGGGTCAACTATTTATCATATAGTAAATCGTTAGCAACGAGCATGTAAAAACACATTAGTACCAAGCATCATCTCACCATCTAAAGAAGAAACATCAAGCTAATATTTCAAAATTAATATCTTCAACAACATGATAGTAGCAAAGTAATATGATTGTTTTGATAGTAGTGATAGTAGCAACGGTAACAATAACAGTGATAGCAGTAGTTTTGTAACAAGTGCAACAGTAACGATAGCAGTAGTAACTTAGCAAGAACAATATAAGATAAATTCGTAGGCATTGGATCGGTGACTTGTTGGATGATATTCTTCATGATACAATTATAACCTTGGGCGATATGGCACTAGCTCCAGTTCATCAATATAATGTAGGCATGTATTCTGTAAATAGTCATACGTGCTTATGGAAAGAACTTGCATGACATCTTTTGTCCTACCCCCCCATCGCAGCGGGGTCCTATTGGAAACTAAGGGATATTAAGGCCTCCTTTTAATAGAGAACTGGAACAAAGCATTAACACATGGAACTCCTCAAACTACGGTCATCATCGGGAGTGGTCCCGACTATGTCACTCTGGGGTTGCCGGATCATAACACGTAGTAGGTGACTATAACTTGCAAGATCGGATCTAGAACATGGATATAATGGTGATAACATAAATGGTTCAGATCTGAAATCATGGCACCCGGGCCCAAAGTGACAAGCATTAAGCATGGCAAAGTCATAGCAACATCAATCTTAGAACATAGTGGATACTAGGGATCATGCCCTAACAAAACTAACTCAATTACATGATGAATCTCATCCAACTCCTCACCGACTAGCGAGTCTTCGAAGGAATTACTCACTCCCGATGGGGAACATCGTGGAATTGGCGATGGAGAAGGGTTGGTGATGATGAAGAACGAAGATCCCTCTCTCTAGAGCCCCAAACGGAATCCAGATCTGGCCTCCCGATGAAGAACAGGAGGTGACGATGGCTCCGTATCGTGGATCACGATAATTCTTTATCTCTGATTTTTTCTAGAGAAATAGGATTTTATAGCATCGGTTCCAGGGTCTGCGGGGCCACCAGGTGGGGACAACCCACCTGGGCGCGTTAGGAGGGGGTGCGCCCTGGTGGGTTGTGCCCACCCAGGTGCCCCCCTCCGGTGGATCTTGGCTCCAGAAAATTCTTGTTTATTGTATAAAAATCGTCGCAAAGTTTCGTTCCATTCTGAGGACTTTTATTTCTGCACAAAAACAACACCATGGTAGTTCTACTGAAAACAGCGTTAGTCCAGGGTTAGTTTCATTCAAATCATGCAAATTAGAGTCCAAAACAAGAGTAAAAGCGTTAGGAAAAGTAGATATGTTGGAGACGTATCAACTCCCCCAAGCTTAAACCTTTTCTCGTCCTCATACAATTCATTTGATAAACTGAAAGTCAAAAAGAAAAACTGTTACAAACACTTTTGCTCTTGTTTGCATAAATAAGCTTAAACAACACCCAGGTTTTCAGCCAATATTATAACTAACCATGCCGACAATAACTCTTTAAGATTATATTAACTCATATCAATGACATAATCAGCTAGCAAGCAATAATAAGATATCTGAAACGGCAACACGTTGTCAAAACAACCATGATATAATATGACAATAGTGGCATCTTGCTAGCCCTTTCTGAGACCGCAAAACACAAATGTAGAGCACCTCCAAAGTCCAAGCAGCGACTAAACATTGTAATTCATGGTAGAAAAGATCCAGTCATGATGCACCCAACATTAGTTACACACAATGCATAAGTCATGATAGCAGTGCTCCCAGGTCCTGACTCTTATTTTAGAAGATGATGACACAACATAAAAGTAAATAGATAGTCCCTTCGCAGAGGGAAGCAGTGATTTGTAGAGGTGCCAGAGCTCAAGTTTTTGAAACAGAGGTAAATGATATTTTGAGACATGCACCCTTCTCATTTACTTCATGACTATCAGTTACAATATCTTCTATGCTAAGCACGCTAGTGGCGCTTCCCAAGCAATAAAAGTAAAGGTTTTGACTCCATTGGGAGTTTTTGTTTGATTATTTTTAAGCTTTTTCTGTTTGCAGTTTGGGACTGGGCATCCCTATTACCGCCCTTTTCTCGTGCGATAGCGAGTGAATAAACACTTGACATGAGAATAACCCGCTTAGCATGGAAGATACCAACCACCTCTTGTCATTCCATGAATGATCCAGGCACACAAAAGGATATTTATTAGAAGTTTTTTAGAGGTGGCACATGCAAATTTACTTAGGACGGCAGTGTAATACCGCATATAGGTAGGTATGGTGGACTCATCTGGAATAACTTTGGGTTCAAGGTTTTTGATGTACAAGCAGAATTCCCACTTAGTACAGGCGAAGGCTAGCAAATAGATTGAGAAGCGGCAAGCTAGAGAGCAACAACAGTCATGAACATGCATTATGCAAGTAACATTGGACACTAGCATGAGTAGGATATGAACACCATAAACATAAATATCATAGAGACTATGTTGGGTTTGATTCAACTACATGCATGAACATGTGCCAAGTTAAGCCACTCGAACATTCAGAGGAGTACACCATATCATCATACGACATCACAATCATATTAATGCAATGTTGATATCCAAGATAAATCATTATCCACTCCTAGCTACTTATGCATGGCATGGGAAAGTATAACTCTAATTGTCATTGCAAACATGTTTAGTCATAATGGGCTGAATCATGGATACTAGGTTAAACATATTTACACAAACAGAACAAGTCGATTTCATGCCCGTTTCTCGCTACCATGGCCAGTTCATCGAATATCGTCATTATTGCCTTTCACTTGCATGACCGAACGATATGAAAATAATAATAGTGCAAGAATGCCGTGGACTAAGTTGGAATCTGCAAAACATTTTATTCAATAGGAGAAGACAAGGTAAAATGGGCTTTTTATTAGATCAACAGTTATTCATATGAGAGCCACTCAACATTTTCATCATGGTCTTCTCCTCGGTACAACTCGAATAAAAAGAAAAGAAATTCAGAGAAACACACTGAAATATTTTTGGAGTTTTTTGTTTTCTTAAGCAAGGAAATAAAATGGAAAAGCATAAATGAGAAAAACTATTCACACGGGAAAGCTCCCAACAAGCAAAAGAAGAACAAGGAAATATTTTTGGGTTTTCTTTTTAATACTACAACTAAGCATGCATAGAAAGTAAACTAACTACAACTATTTTTTTGGTTTTTCTAAGGTTTTTCAAACACACAAGAAGAAAGCAGTAAAATAAAATTAAGCATGGATGATAAAATGAAAAAGTGTGAACACCGACAACTGGAATAAGTGGACATGATTGTAATGTCGGTGAGAAACATGTACTCCCCCAAGCTTAGGCTTTTGGCCTAACTTGGTAGTCGATCAGTAATCTGGATAATTGTCGGCATGGTAGCTCACAGAGGCTCTCGGTGCGGATGCCTCAGCCTGTCATGCTGCCCCCACTGCCGTGTTGTGAGCTCGGGCCTCGCTCTCAAGAACAAAATATATTCCTTTGTTGTGATAGTCAAAAAGAGCAGGCGCAGGCAAATATGTGTGCACAATAGATGTTTGGTTAAACAACAGATTGTATGTGAAGTTATGATTTTTTTTCCTTTGAGGATCTTATGACTTTTTAAAGCATCAAAGTCTAAATACTACATGGGTAAGATATGGTCAAAGGGCAAAGGTGAAACACCCAACCCTCGTGCTAAATGCGTGGCATAAATTCCACCATAGAAACAGCCACTATTAGCGTTATGCTGCAGTCTGCGTGCAACAATTGCTGCAAGATTATAACTCCTTTCACCGGTGAGAGCGGTGCGTATAAGGCTCAAGTCTGGAGCACAAAGTGTGCTACAGTCTTGCTTGCCTACTATTCATTTCCCGTTAAATAATGCAAAGTACTAAATTGTAGGAAAATGAATGCTCTTTATTCTACCTTGTGTCACTCCCCTCGTCTCACCATAGCAAAGACTAGTCAAGAATGATTGGTACTCAGCCCTTGGCGGTTCATCAAGCGAATCCCAGAATGGGAGTTTGCAGTGGTGAGAAGAACTCTCTAGTGAGATGGTAAATGAATTTTGATAAAGCTTAAATGACACCCTAGACTCACAGGGATGGAATTTAAATCCTTTGACAAATGATTCGGTAAGAGTGTGGCATTGCTCGCACTTATATGAAATGTAGGGACCGAGACCGGCATTGTGAACATATTTCTCAAATTCCTCCTTAATGCCCACATGCATCATATAATCATCGCAAGGCCATAAGCATGTTTTGGCGATTGCATCACAAATGGAACTTTCACTTGGTTCGACATAAGATGGACAAGTAGAGTTGTCACTAGAAGATGCCCCCGAGGATCTCCTCCTCGAAGAACTCCTTCCAAATATGTCCATCATGTTCGCGTACAATTTTCTGAAAATTTTTGAGTGACAAAAATTAATCACCAAAACTTTATAAGATTCATAGCAACTACTCATAGGGTTACATAGAGGCCATAGCAAGCATTCAAACTAGTTAGAACTCTAAGAATTCAACATGCAAGGTCATCTACAGCAGCACCAAGAGTAGCTAATTATTCAAAATATAAACCACTAAAACAAAAACTAATTGGACAAACGATGGAGTCACATACCAAGCAACAATCCCCCGAAATAGTTTCGGAAATGGAGCTTCGAGCAAAGAGATCGAAATCCGCGGGTTTGAGAGCAAGAACACGAGAGAGAGAGAGAGCAATGGGGAATTTTTTATGGAGGTGGGTGATGATGTGGTGTAAAGAGATAAGTGATGGGGCCCACATGGGGACCATAACCCACCAGGGCGCGCCTGGGGGTCCTAGCGCACCCAGGTGGGTTGTGCCCACCTGGTGCACCTCCCTCTGCTATTATTTGGACCATAAATTCAGAAATATTCAGAAAAAATCATATTAAATTTTCAAAGCATTCTGAGAACTTCCATTTTTGGGTCATTTTTTATTGCACGGGAAATTCAGAAAACAGACAAAACATGGCATTTTATTTTATTTAACTAATAAAAACAGAAAACAAAAAGTAGGGACAGAAGGTAGTGCTTACTAAATTAATCAACTCCATACCTCTCAAAAATGATCCATTAATAAGGTTGATCAGGTCTTATTAACAACCACTTTCGATTAGCATGAAACCGAAGAACTTTTGAAAATCACTAAGTTACCTCAACGGGGATATGAATGTCCCCAACAATAAGCATTTCATATTTCTTTTTAGCAGTAGGTAGAGGTATTTGAAAAATTCCAATAGTGATTGTCGGAGATTTTTCAATAACATTAATACCATTCACTTGGAATTGTTTCTTCGGAAAGTGCACCGTATGCTCATCATTGATATGAAAAGTGACCTTGCTTTTATTGCAATCAATAACAGCCCCTGCAGTATTCAAGAAGGGTCTACCAAGGATAATTGACATGTTGTCGTCCTCAGGCATCTCAAGTACAACAAAGTTAGTCAAAATAGTAACATTAGCAACAACAATGGGCACATCCTCACAGATACCAGTAGGTATGGCATTTGATTTATCAGCCATTTGCAAATATATTTCAGTAGGTGTGAGTTTATTCAAATCAAGAGTTTTATATAAAGAGAAAGGCATAACACTAACACCAGCTCCTAAATCGCAGAAAGCAATTTTCACATAATTATTTTTAATGGAGCAAGGTATAGTTGGTATTCCAGCAATGGATCTCCAAGTTTTTTAGGTACTCCGCCTTTAAAAGTATAATTAGCAAGCATAGTGGAGATTTCAGCATCCGGTATTTTTCTCTTATTGGTGATGATGTCTTTCATATACTTTGCATAAGGAGGCATTTTCAAGATATCAGTCAAGCGAGTACGCAAAAAGATTGGCCTCGGCATTTCAGCAAAGCATTCAAATTCTTCATCATCTTTCTTTTTAGTTGACTTAGGTGGAAAGGCCACAGGTTTTTGAACCCACAGTTCTCTTTCTTTACCGTGTTTTCTAGCAATGAAGTCTCTTTTATCATACCTTTTATTTTTAGGTTGTGGGTTATCAAGATCAACAGGTGGTTCTACCTCAACATCATTGTCTGGTTCTTTATTATTTGGTTGAGAGTCTTCCTGAACATCAGCATTATCTTTTTCACTATCACTAGGTGAATGTTCATTACCAGACTGAGTTTCAGCATCAAAGATAGAAGTTTCAATATCATTATTAGGAGGTTTTTCTATTTCAGGTTCACTAGAAGCATGCAATGTCCTATCAATTTTCTTCTTCCTTTTCTTTTTAGAAGAACTAGGTGCAGTGGTGTTGTTCCTTTGTGAATCATGTTCAATTCTTTTTGGGTGTCCCTCACAATAAAGTGGTTCCTGAGTCATTTTACCTCCTCTAGTTGCAACTCTAACAGCAAAGTCATGTATATTATTATTCATTTCATCAAGCAAATCTCTTTGAGATTTAGCAACTTGTTCTAACTGAGTTTTAACCATAGAAGCATGTTTTCCAACACCTCTAACATCATTTGAGATTCTAAATAACAAGTCACTCAAGCGAGAAATCATATCATAATTGTATTTCAACTGTTTCATAACATTTGCATTGAAGTGATCCTGTTTTGTAATGTAGTTTTCAAACTCATAAAGGCATTGGCTAGGATTCATATTGTGAGGATTGTCATTATCATTGAACTTCATCAGAGAATTTACCTCTACCACCTTAGGCAGTGGTGGTGTATTAAGCCCATGTATTTCTTCAATAGGAGGTAAATTTTTAACATCCTCAACTTTAGTACCTTTTTCCTTCATAGATTTCTTTGCCTCTTGCATATCTTCAGGACATAGATATAATATACCCCTCTTCTGCGGAGTGGGTTTAAGCGGTGATTCAGGAAGAGTCCAATCATCATAAATTTTCAATATGTTATTCAATAATTCTCCAGCTTGCCCAACAGTTCATTCCCTGAAAACACAACCAGCACAACTATCTAGGAAATCCATAGAAGCATCGGTTAGTCCATTATAGAAGATATCAAGTATTTCATTTTTCTTAAGAGGATGATCAGGCAAAGCATTAAGTAACTAGCAAAGCCTCCCCCAAGATTGTGGGAGACTCCCTTCTTTAATTTGAACAAAGTTAAATATTTCTTGTAAAGCATCTTGTTTCTTATGAGCAGGGAAAAAAATTCAGAGAAGTACTAAACCATATCCTGGGGACTACGCATACAACCAGGAGCAAGAGTATTGTACCAAGCTTTAGCATCACCCTTTAATGAGAACAAAAATAATTTGAGAATAAAGTAATAGGGAGTTTTCTCATCATGGGTAAAAAGGGTGGCTATGTCATTCAAATTAGTAAGATGTGCCACAATAGTTTTAGTTTCATAACCATGGAAAGGATCATATTCAAGCAATGTAATTAACTCTGGGTCAACAAGAATTCATAATCCTTATCATCAATAAAGATAGGAGAAGTAGCAAACTTAGGATCATATCGCATTCTAGCATTCAGAGATTTTTCTTTATACTTGCATAATAATTTCTCTAAATCATCTCTATCCTTACAAGCAAGAATATCTCTAGTTGTCTCCTCATTCATAACATAACCTTCTGGTACCTTAGGCAATTGATATCTAGGAAGGCTAGTTCTAGCAGGTGTTTTAGGAGTTTCAGTTTCAAGCTCATCATCAGATTCAACAACATCATGTTGTATTACTTTAGCGATTTGTTTATCAAGAAATTCACCAAGTGGCACATCATCATTATCAAGCAAGGTACTAGCATCATCATAAGCATTATCCATAGCAGAAGTAGCATCATCAATAACTTGCGACATATCAGAATAAACAGCATGTGGTGGTGTTGCAAGTTTACTTATAACAGAAGGTGACTCTAAAGCAGAACTGGATGGTAGTTCCTTACCTCCCCTCGTCTTTGAGGGAAAAATCTTAGTCTTAGCATCCTTCAGATTCTTCATAGTGATAAATTGATAATAATCCCAAGTGACTCAATAAATATAGCTATGCTCCCCGGTAATGGCACCAGAAAAATGTCTTGATAACCCACAAGTATAGGGAATTGCAACAGTTTTTTAGGGTAGAGTATTCAACCCAAATTTATAGATTTGACACAAGGGGAGCCAAATAATATTTGAAGGTATTAGCAGCTAAGTTGTCAATTCAACCACACCTGGAGATTAATTATATACAGCAACGTGATCAGTAGCCAAGTAATATGATAGTTTTGATAGTAGTGACAGTAGCAATGGTAATAGTAACAATGATAGCAGTAATTTTGTAACAAGTGCAACAGTAATGATAGCAGTAATAACCTGGCAAGAACACTATAAGATAAATTAGTACGCATTGGATCGGTGACTTGTTGGATGATATTCATCATGAGACAATTATAACTAGGGCGATACGTCACTAGCTCCAGTTCATCAATAGAATGTAGGCATGTATTACATAAATAGCCATACCCTCCCGTGGAAAGAACTTGCATGACATCTTTTGTCCTACCCTCCCGTGGAAGTGGGGTCCTATTGGAAACTAAGGGATATTAAGGCCTCCTTTTAATAGAGAACTGGAACAAAGCATTGACACAAAGTGAATATATGAACTCCTCAAATTACGGTCATCACCGGGAGTGGTCCCGACTATTGTCACTCCAGGGTTGCCGGGTCATAACACATAGTAGGTGACTATAACTTGCAAGATCGGATCTAGAACATGGATATAATGGAGATAACATAAACGATTTAGATCTAAAATCATGGCACCCCGACCCAAAGTGACAAGCATTAAGAATGCCAAAGTCATAGCAACATCAGTCTTAGAACATAGTGGATACTAGGGATCAGGACCTAACAAAACTAACTTGATTACATGTTGAATCTCATCCAACTCCTCACCGACCGGCAATCCTACGAAGGAATTATTCACTCCCGGTGTGGAAAATCATGGAATTGGTGATGGAGAAGGGTTGGTGATGACAAAGAACGAAGATCCCCCTCTCCAGAGCCCCAAACAGACTCCAGATCTGGCCTCCCGATGAAGAATGGGAGGTGATGGCGGCTCCGTCTCGTGGATCATGATAATGCTTTCTCTCTGATTTTTTTCTCGAAAAATAGGATTTCATAGCATCGGTTTCAGGGTCTGCGGGGCCACCAAGTGGGGACAACCCACCCGGGCACGCCAGGAGGGGGGCGCGCCAGGAGGGGGCGTGGCTTGGTGGGTTGTGCCCACCCAGGTGCCCCCCTCAGGTGGATCTTGGCTCCTGAAATTCTTGTTTATTGTATAAAAAATCCTTGCAAAGTTTCATTCCATTCGGAGAACTTTTATTTCTGTAGAAAAACAACACAATGGTAGTTCTGCTGAAAACATCATCAGTCCGGGGTTAGTTGCATTCAAATCATGCAAGTTAGAGTCCAAAACAAGAGGAAAAGCGTTAGGAAAAGTAGATATGTTGGAGACGTATCAATACGGGTATAGCATGCATATAATGTCTTGGGGTGCATTTACTCTGGTGCAATGCCATGTGCTTAGCCTGCGGATCATGCATGTAAATATGTCATGCCTTCCTGTTTTTCGGTACCTATTCCATTCATGATAACATGTTTTCAAATTCAAGTAATGTCATTCTACTCTATCGCAATGCCATCTGCTTAGTTTGGACATCATGCTTCTAAATATCTTATGCATTGTTATTCATCAGTATTTACTTCATCTGTCTACCATACCATGTTTTTTACATTGAAGTGTTGTTCTTGTGGTATGTTGCAATGCCATCTTAGTGTTTTCTCTATGTATTCCGCTAGCATAAAGTTTTACATTCAACTAGTGTTTTTTACACTGTTGTCCCATCGTATCTCTAGCTCTTACATCATACTCCCTCCGTCAGGATTACATGTCACAGCAATGGATAAAAATGGATGTATCTAGAACTGAAATACGCCTAGACCCATCCATTTATTTCCGGATGGAGGGAATACATGTCAATATGTCATTCCTTTCTATTCTTCAGTACCTATTCCATCTCTCTGTTGTAGCATGTTTTATAATTGAAGCACCATTCTTCTATATAAGTCATGCAAGGGGAAGACGACTATGTTAGAATTTGAAGCGTTAAAAACAAGGTCTTTGCAAAAGATCCAAACGCCAGGAGATAGTAAACCAACTCCAGTTTTAATAGATACTGCTCTAGCACAGAGAAACCCAACTCCTACTGATAATAAGCAGATTCCAGTGGCCAAAGAACTAGTCCGCTCTAGTCCAGCAAAAATATGTCAACTCCATTCTAAGGAGCGTGTGAGTATCCTCGCACCAGGAAGTTTTATAGCATTCTGATCATATTTTCTACATGTTTTTTACCCATCTCTCTTTTAGAAAATAAGCTTAAAGGATAGAAGATTTTCTGCATTGGGATTGCATTCGAGGAAGTATCCTGTGGGAATTATGTGTGCTCCAATGCTAATGCAAGTACCTGCTGTATATCACTATATTTTTACGTCACCATGTATTTTGTTAATCGTGTGAATCCAACCTTTATCTGATCTTAATTTAGTTGTAGCAAAATGTATAATTAAAGGCGACAATGTTGAGTTTTGTAAGGAAAAATGCCTAGTAGTTTTGCATACTGAGCTACATGAGTGTACTATCTCATATCATGCACATTACTGAATTGTAGTGCTGCTCTGGTTGCCCATTCATTCATTGTGTCAATGATAGTTGTGCCATATTGTGTTAATTTAGTGTAGGCTGGTGTGGTCTGGTTGCCCAAACGTTCGTTGTGTCAATGTTGCTTTCCTATTATCTGACCTGACCAATGATAGCAATGCTAGTGTGTTAATTTGGTGCAGGCCGCTGAAGATAAGAAGACAAACTCTAAAAACTACAAGGCAACCCCATTGTTTCTTTCCAATAAATCTAGGCTAGGTAATATGGCAATAAGTCTTGATTAATCTGTTCGGTTCCACTCCCAATTTATGTTATGATGCAGTGGTCGAGACACTCTCCATTATCAAGAATACAAGCCTGGCAAAATCACCATCTGAATCTGTTCAGTTTCCTCTGTCTCGAATGCAACGGAAAAATGTAGGTTTGTGAACCAATTACTGGCTAAAGCAATGATGGAAATGGTGGAGGAATCAAAGGTACACATTCTTGCACAACAACAACTGATCAATGTTTTCAGAGACAGTGTAGCAAAGCAGGAAGAACTTGCCCACATGCTTATGGGCATCATCCGCGCTGAGGTTGCAGATTGTGACATTGTAGATCGTTAGGTTTTGTTCATTTATTTGCACCAGCATCCATCTTTGATTACCCAGTGGATGTAATTTCCTGTAATATATGATGGATGTGCAACGTTTTTCCCTGTATGCCGTACCTTTGCTTAGAGCGCCTCGCATTCCATCTAAATGGTCGCTAGGAAGCTAAAAACCAGTGAAATTATTAGTTAGCACGAACAATCATGGGCCCTATATGAAGGAAGTAGCCCACTGCCCTTAATGGGCTTCACTAATGGGATCGTAGGGGCCAAAATTCGGAGAGGCCTTTGATTGGTCGGTTTTGGTCCTGTGCATAATTGCTTATCGTAATGGGCTAAAATTATCCAATTGGGCCCATTAAGTTAATGGGCCGTTACCGGGCCAAAAGTTAATGCGCGGCCTTGTTACCTCCCGGGTCGTTAACAGGCCGACATCGAAGTAGGCAACAGGTGGGCCCATTTGATTTCATGGGCCGTTAACAGGCCGATACTAAATTCGGGCTACATATGGCCCAAATATACTGTGGGCTTTAGCAGGCCGAAAGAGACAGCAAGCTCGTACTGGACCATGAAGAGCACGGGCCGCTAAGAGGCCGAAGGTCAGGTCGTAGTGTATATGGCCCAACTGTGTTGTGGGCCTTTAGCAGACCGAAAGAGAAACCAGGCTACTATTGGAAAATGAAGAGCATGGGATGTTAAAAGGCCAAAACTCAGGTCCGACTACAAATGGCCCAACTCATTTATGGGCCGTCAACAGGCTGAAAGACACACCGGGGTGGAAATTGTCCCAACACTTAAATGAGTCGCTAAAAGGCCAAAAGACGTACATCCTGAAAATTGGCCCATCCCTTGAATGGGCCGTTAACAGGCCGAAACCACATCGGGCTGATATTGAGCCCAAATATATAGCGGGCTATTAACGGGCTCGAACTGACGATGGGCTGCAATGGTGTCAAATCATTAATGGGCCGTTGACGGGCCGAATTGAAACATCTCGTATGGGTCGTGGGCTTAAATGGACCTGACACAAGTAGGCCTTATATGGGCCAGCCTGCTAATTTTTACTGGGCCGGCCTTTTTCACCGGAATGGGCCATTGTTGGTCCTTGCCACGTGCCGACGTATCATAGGAGCCTCTCGTACTATGAGTGGATGACATCTGTCCCAACGCTGAGCCGATAGGTGGACCCTCTGATGATTGAGAATTTTACACGTGGAAAATCCCCATTGGTCCGGGCTGTTAACGGGTTATTAGACCCAAACTGGAACCCGATAGCTTAACGGCGACCCGTTAAGGTGGGTGCCACATGTTGTTTACCCTTGATGAAAGCAATTCTATGACGCGCAATTTATCGTCATGGAAGCGGACACTTCTGTGATGATAATTTTGGTAATGTCATGGAACACTTCTACGACAACACATGTATGACTATCTTGATTCTGTCATAAAGTCATCATGGATGTACATGCATGACAGAAAATGTGACCTACTGTGACAAACACATATCATGACGGAAGTGTATTTTTTTGTAGTCATCTTCCTTTGCTGGCTTTTTCCATTCTTGAACGGATATCGGGATTTGGTCCCTGACATTAACTCCGCATTGACGAATGAACTTGTTCGCATTCTTCTTAGATTTGTGTGGTTCGCCATTAGGTTTGATGGCATCGATGTTGTACTTCATGCCATCCTTCAACTTTTTGGCCGGGCCTCGAACTGTCCTGCTGCTTGTAGAAGATTTGCTCGATCCGGAGGGCTAAAAGAAGAAAGATCGATTCGTTAATATATATACAAATCAATTAAAACATGTGATGATCACTAGATGCCTTATACAAATATTCCTGTCGGTCTTTGTTATTTGAAGAACAACATTTCCTTCATCATCATTGTTCTGGACTTCACCTATTCCTTCGTCTTCATTGAATATCATACCCTCACCGGTATTATTCAGATATTGCGAGCCGTCATCTTCTTCATTCTCATCTGGTCTCGGGGAGCGTATGATGTCGAACAAGGCCTCTTCTCCTTCTCTGTCGGTATTGTCCATAGCTTTTATTTAACTAATCCAGAAGAAACATAAAACAATTTAATGTTCAAATTAGAATGCGTGCATGCAATCAATAAGGAAAAACTGAATCATAGTAGATAATTTATATATACATCTCGAATAATCCAGATAATATGCATCATCGAGTATAATCTTTAATACATCGTCTCGAATAACAACGAATAATATAATCTCGAATACATCGTCTCAAATATTATCGAATATAATCTGGAATACATCTCGAGTATTATCACCAATACATCTCAAATATTATCATATATATAACGTCACTAGCTAATACAGATCAAATATTATCGACTAATCTAGTTCACTCCTGGTTCCTGAGGCGCGGGCGGTGGACACCCAAAGAGAAGGAACCATCATAGGATCATAGCTCGGGTGAGATCCCTAAAGAACCTGCCGGGTATTGGAGAACCTGGCGTCCAACGCAGCCATGTAGCGACGGACGTGCTCGTCCTCCTCCCTGACACGGCGAAGTACCACCTCCGGCGGGGCCGGCTGCCTCCGCACCGAAAGTGGCCCACGTGAACGCCAGCAAAGAAGCTCCAGGTCGACAAGGGAGCCCGGTTTCTCACCACACTGCGCGCCCCGGAAGGTAGAACCTCCCAGTCCCAGCCTGGCGGAGCCTACTCCCGGACATGGCTCCTCTGAAGTTGGACGTCGTCGCGAACAAGTCGACGACGAGGATGCGGGCCGGGCATCGTTGACGACGAGAACAAATTCGGTCTATGCAAATTTAATTTTTTTTTAAATGCTTGAGTGTGATTTTTGTAATTCTTTTTCACTTGATTTTGCAAATACATAACAAACTTTTGCAAATACAACATTAAGATATATATTAACATTAAAATATTGTTAATACATGGTCAACTTCTTTCTATGCAACATTTTCCTATGCAACTTTTTCCTATAAGTATAAAAAACTAGTGAAAAAAAGTAAAATACATATATATACATACATTGTATAAAAAACATTCATGCATACATTGTAAATTCCACCATTCATCTATGTACAATACATATATGTATACATACATTGTATAAAAAACTAGTGAAAAAAACTAAAATATCTAAAACATCTAAAACATCTAAATAGAACATCTAATTATAGCATTCATGCATATACATTGTATCAAAAAATTAGTGAAAAAAACTAAAATATCTAAAACATCTGAATATAACATCTAATTATAACATTCATGCATACACATTGTATAAAAAAACTAGTGAAAAAATCGCCACGGAGGGGGGGGGGGCGAGCTCATAGCGGGTGGCGGGCGAGGTCGAGGCCGACGATTGCGGGCGGCGTGAGCGGCACATCGGGGGAGGCGGCGGCGGGCAGGCGGCACGGCGAGGAGCTCTGGGAGGACGGCGCCTTCAGCGTCGGGGCTCGAGGATGAGGCACCGGCGTCGGGGAAGGCGACAAGCTCCAGCGTTGGGGGAGAGGCTAGATGGCGTCGGAAAAGAGGCAAGACGGCGGCGCGCGGCAGCCTGGCAGCGTCCTGGTTCGACGTCAACGATGGGAATGGAGAGGGCAGGTTGAAAAATTAACAAGTGATGGTTATATACGAGGAACCTTTAGTCCCAGTTGGAGCCACCAACCGGGACTAAAGGAGGTGTTTTGGCCAGCCCAAGCGGTGGGAAAAGCGCATCCTTTAGTCACGGTTGGTGGCTACAACCGCGACTAAAGGGGGGTTAGTCGTGGTTGGAGCCACCAACCGCGACTAAAGGTCTCGTGCAGCCACAACCGTGGTGTAGGAAGTTTAGTCCCACCTCACCCAGCGAAGGGCACCCGCACTGGTTTATAATCCCCGCCGCGGCTGCTCCTTCGAGCTCCTCTCTAAAGCATGCCTTCTAGGCTTACCTCACCTGTGCTACCCTGTGGGGCCTACTGGGCCTTGCGGGCCTGCATCCTGTCACAACTAGAGGTTGGGTTTCCAGTCGTATGCAGGCCGTGGTGGCCCAGTAGGCGTGCTTTTTAATTTATTTATTTTTCATTTTTTTGTTTTTGCTTTATTTATTTTCTTTTATTTCTGAGTTGTTTTTTTGCTTTATTTAGAGTTTCTTTGTGAATCTTTTTGCTTTGGGTAAAAAAATTATATACTTTTTGTTAGTGCCAGTAGTTTTCAAATTTGAATATTTTAAATTTGAATTATTTGAAATTTGTGTGAATCACTAGTTTGTGAATAACTTTACTTTAAAAATAGATTTTCAGTGATTCTTTTTTATGTTGTTTAATATTAGTGTGTTTTATTATTATATTCAATTTGGTAATTCTTAGGTTATTAAAAAATGAAATGTGTTTGTAACAGATGAGTTTTCGGCCGAAACCCTGATACTTCGAAAGAGATTGTCCTTTTTGTACATGAAGTGCATCCAGTTTTTGCTGTAACCCTCTCAACTTTTTTGCACATGCTATGTGTGGTGAAATGATGATACCATGCTAACTTTCAACTTGTTCAGAGTTCATTTGTGCTGCTTTTCAATTTCAGGGTCATTTAGCTCAAAAAATTGATAAATGCATGAAAAATAGCAAATGATGTCAGAAAGGGTTGAAAATTGATGACGTGGCTTTGAATGGTGCATACTGAACACACAAAAACTCTAGAGTTGAAATAAGTTTTAAAAAATGAAATGCCTTTGTAAGAGATGAGATTTTGTCCAAAACCCTGATACTTCGAAAGAGATTGTCCGTTTTGTACATGAAGTGCATCCATTTTTTGCCGTAACCCTCTCAACTTTTTTGCACATGCTATGTGGGTGAAATGATGATACCATGCCAACTTTCAACCTTTTTAGTGTTTATTTGTAGTACTTTTCAATTTTAGGGTCATTTAGCTCAAAAAATCAGTAAATACATGAAAAGTAGCAAAAGATGTCAGAAAGGGTTGAAAATTGATGAGAAATTAATCACACATAAGTCCCGTAACTATTAAAAAGTTTCCCTCTGGTTTGTCCGAAGTGGGACTTTCCAGATATATAAGTTCGGAAACTCACTAGAGAAGAAAGTGATGACAGTGAAGCCAGTCATATTCCAGAGTGGGATCTTTGGGTGTAAAACTTTTTCTTCGTGTGTGTCCCTTTGCGCCTTAACCATGGAAAATATTCATCATTTAACTAGATGCTCGTGTTAATATTCACTGTGAAGGGAGCAATTTCATGAAACTTTCCACAATCTTCTCAAATGTTTGTCTTGTCCTCCACTCCCACGATATTTCTTTTCCCTAAAAGAACTATGTGGCGCTTTGGCTCATTATATGATGTATTTTCTTCCTTATATTTTCTTTTTCTTGGCTTGGTAGACATGTCCTTCACATAGAAAACCTGCGCCATGATAACCCACAATTATAGGGGATCGCAACAGTTTTCGAGGGTAGAGTATTCAACCCAAGTTTATTGATTCGACACAAGGGGAGCCAAAGAATATTCTCAAGTATTAGCATCTGAGTTGTCAATTCAACCACACCTAGAAACTTAATATCTGCAGCAAAGTATTTAGTAGAAAAGTAATATGATAGTAGCGGTAACGGTAGAAAAAGTAAAAGTTTTGGTTTTATAGTGATTGTAACAGTAGCAACGGAAAAGTAAATAAGCGAAGATCAATATATGAAAAGCTCGTAGGTATTGGATCAGTGATGGATAATTATGTCGGATGCGATTCCTCATGCAATAGTTATAACATAGGGTGACACAGAACTAGCTCCAGTTCATCAATGTAATGTAGGCATGTATTCCGAATATAGTCGTACGTGCTTATGGAAAAGAACTTGCATGGCATCTTTTGTGCTACCCTCCCGTGGCAGCAGGGTCCTATTGGAAACTAAGGGATATTAAGGCCTCCTTTTAATAGAGTACCAATCCAAAGCATTAACACTTAGTGAATACATGACCTCCTCAAACTACGGTCATCACCTGTATGTATCCCGATTATTGTCACTTCGGGGTTAACGGATCATAACACATAATAGGTGACTATAGACTTGCAAGATAGGATCAAGAACTCACATATATTCATGAAAACATAATAAGTTCAGATCTGAAATCATGGCACTCGGGCCCTAGTGACAAGCATTAAGCATAGCAAAGTCATAGCAACATCAATCTCAGAACATAATGGATACCAGCGATCAAACCCTAACAAAACTAACTCGATTACATGATAAATCTCATCCAGCCCATCACCGTCCAGCGAGCCTATGATGGGATTACTCATGCACGTCGGTGAGCATCATGAAATTGGTGATGGAGGAAGGTTGATGATGATGGTGGCGACGGATTCCCCTCTCCAGAGCCCCGAACGGACTCCAGATCAGCCCTCCCGATTGAGATTAGGGCTTGGTGGCAGCTCCGTATCGTAAAACGCGATGAATCCTTCCCTCTGATTTTTTTTCTCCCCGAACATGAATATATGGAGTTGGAGTTGAGGTCGGTGGAGCATCAGGGGCCCACGAAGCAGGGGGACGCCCAGGGGGTAGGCGCCCCCCCTCGTGGACAGGGTGTGGCCCCCCTGACGTTGATTCTTTCGCCAGTATTTTTTCTATATGCCAAAAATATTCTCCGTTGATTTTCAGGTCATTCCGGGAACTTTTAGTTCTGCACAAGAATAACACCATGACAATTCTGCTGAAAACAGCGTCAGTCCGGGTTAGTTCCATTCAAATCATGCAAGTTAGAGTCCAAAATAAGGGCAAAAGTATTTGGAAAAGTAGATACGATGGAGACGTATCAACTCCCCCAAGCTTAAACCTTTGCTTGTCCTCAAGCTATTCAGTTGATAAACTAAAATTGATAAAGAAAAACTTTTACAAACTCTGTTTGCTCTTGTTGTTGTAAATATGTAAAGCCAGCATTCAAGTTTTCAGCAAAGATTATGAACTAACCATATTCACAATAAAATTTAGGTCTCATGTTTAATCATATCAATGGCATAATCAACTAGCAAGCAATAATAATAAATCTCGGATGACAACACTTTCTCAAAACAATCATAATATGATATGGCAAGATGGTATATCGCTAGCCCTTTCTGAGACCGGAAAACATAAATGCAGAGGACCCCTGAAGATCAAGGGCTGATTGGAAATTATAATTCATGGTAAAAGAGATCTAGTCACAGTCATACTCAATGTAAACTAATAATAATGCATACAAATGATAGCGGTGCTCTCCAACTGGTGCTTTTTAATAAGAGGATGATGACTCAGCATAAAATTAAATAGATAATCCCTTCGTAGAGGGAAGCGGGGATTTGTAGAGGTTCTAAAGCTCGAATTTGATATAGAGATGGATAATATTTTGAGTGGTATACTTTCATTGTCAACATAACAACCGATAGATCTCAATATCTTCCATGCTACACATATTATAGGCGGTTCCCAAGCAGAATGGTAAAGTTTATACTCCCCCACCACCAACAAGCATCAATCCATGGTTTTCCCAAAACAACGGGTGCCTCCAACTAACAAAAATCCTGGGGGAGTTTTGTTTGCAATTATTTTGATTTGGTTTGAGCATGGGACTGGGCATCCCGATGACCAGCCATTTTCTCGTGAGTGAGGAGCAGAGTCCACTCCTCTTGAGAATAACCCGCCTAGCGTGGAGGATACAGAAAGCCCTGGTTGATACATGAGCTATTCAAGCATAAAAAACAGAATTTCATTTGAAGGTTCAGAGTTTGGCCATACAAATTTACTTGGAATGGCAGGTAGATACCGCATATAGGAAGGTATAGAGGACTCATATGGAATAACTTTTGGGGTTTATGGAATTGGATGCACAAGCAGTATTCCCTCTTAGTACAAGTGAAGGCTAAAAAGAGACTGGGAAGCAACCATCTAGAGAGCAATAACAATCATGAACATGCATTAAAATTAATAAACACTGAATGCAAGCATGAGTAGGATATAATTCACCATGAACATAAATATCGTAGAGGCTATGTTGATTTTGTTTCAACTACATGCGTGAATATGTGCCAAGGCAAGCCACTCGAATCGTTCAAAGGAGGATACCACCCTATCATACCACATCACAACCATTTTAATAGCATGTTGGCATGCAAGGTAAACCATTATAAACTCCTAGCAAATTAAGCATGGCATGAGCAACCATAATCTCTAATTAGCATTGCAAACATGTTTCATTCATAATAGGCTGAATCACGAATGATGAACTAATCATATTTACAAAAACAAGAGAGGTCGAGTTCATACCAGCTTCTCTCATCTCAATCAGTCCATCATATATCGTCATTATTGCTTTCACTTGCACAACCGAATAGTGTGGATAATAATAATAGTGCATGTGCATTGGACTAAGATGGAATCGACAAGCATTCAATTCAAGGAAGAAGACAAGGTAATATGGGCTCTTTGTTAGATAAAAAATAATGCATATGAGAGCCGCTCAACATTTTCATCAAGGTCTTCTCCTATCGGCCCCCAAAGGAAAGAAAAGAAACAAAACTATTTACACGGGAAAGCTCCCAACAAGCAAAAGAAGAACGAGAAATCTTTTTGGGTTTTATTTTTAATTACTACTCCTACAGGCATGGAATGTAAACTAGCTAAAAGCTACAACTAATTTTTTTTGTTTTTCTTAAGGTTTTTCAAACACATAAGAAGAAAGCTTAAAAAACGAAAATAAACTAGCATGGATATTACAATGAAAAAGTATGAGCAACAACAACTGGCATGAGTGTGTGAACATGAATGTAATGTCGGTGAGAAATACATACTCCCCCAAGCTTAGGCTTTTGGCCTAAGTTGGTCTATGCCCATGGATCAAAGTTTTAGCTAGGGTCGTACTGAGATGCAGAGACAATTGCCTCATGAGCTGCAGCTTGGAGGTGAGCTTCCTCCATCCTCCTCTCGTACTCGTTCGCCTCCTCCCTGGTTATAACATATCTCCCTTTTGCCTAAAAGTCAAAGAAAGCAGGAGCAGGGAGAGAAACATGGACGTTGCATCGTTTGTCAAAGATTAGTTAGTACTAGAGGAACCGATCGTTCCTCTCAACAAACTGATGACGAACCATAGCATTATAATCTAGATAAGTAGGAGGCAACTCCATATCATAACTATGTATGGGTACCTCAAGAAAATTAGCTAAGCGGGTTGCGTAAATTCCACCGAACAAATCTCCATTAACACTGTTATTATGCAACCTACGTGCAACAATGGCCCCCAAGTTATATTGTCTATCTCCTAATACAGCACTCTTGAGAACACTAAGATCCGGAACACACATATGACACGCCTCATCCCTACCATTTATGTATCTACCTATAAAGAGAGCAAAATAATGTATGGCAGGAAAATGGATGCTCCCTATGGTAGCTTCTGTTATTTCTCTAGATTCCCCCATAGTGATAATAGCAAGAAATTCTTTAAATTCAGATTTGCGAGGTTCACTAACACTACCCCACTACAAGCAGTATTAAAATCTTCTGAGTCCATGGTATAAGGTTTATCATAAAGATCAAAATGGACAGTGTGAGAATTGCGTGATGATGTAAATTTAAACCTTCTCACAAAGGAATCAGTTAGGTAGTGGTACTGAGGGCACTTATCTGGCACGAAGCCCTCAAGTTCAGCGTTACGCACATATGCTTCAAATTCCTCCTTAATTCCTGCTTGGACAACGAAATTTTATGACGGCCATTCACAAGGCCGCACTTGAGCCTCTCTTGGTAGTTCATAGTCCGGCTCACGTATTGCGGGCCTGGGTCCTTTCTTCTTTGAAGAACCACCTTGGTACATTTTCCTAAACATATTTCTTCCTCTGAAAAAATTTCTGAAGTTTTTAGTAACTAGAAAATAAAAGTGAACCAAACTCAACAAGATTGATAGCAACTACTCCTACAAGTGCCTAGAGGCCATATCATGCATTAAAACTACTTTTGACCACCTAAATTAGACATGAAAGCTCAAGAACAGGGTCACCTAAGCAGCAAAAAATTGCAATAAATGAAGCACTAGAACAAAAACTAATTGGACCATTGGAGGAGTCACATACCGAAGAACAATCCCCCAAAGCAGTTCTGTGAATGGAGCTTTGAGCAAGGAGATCAAAAATGGCAGCAAGATGAGCTAGAACTCGGGTTTGAGCTGGTGGATGATTTTTTCTGGAGGAAGACAAAGTGTGTGGGTGCAAGAATAAGTGGAGGGGGGCCCTCGTGGGGTCCACGAGGCAGGGGGCGCGCCCAGGATGTAGGGCACGCCCTCCACCCTCGTGGGCACATGGTGAGGCCCCCTGGTGTGTTCTTAGTGCCAATAATTCTTAAATATTCCAGAAAAATCATATTAAATTTTTAGGACATTTGGAGAACTTTTATTTTTGGGGTATTTTTTATTGCAAGGATAATTTAGAAAACAGACAGAAAATACGATTTTTGCTTTATTTAAACTAAATAACAGAAATCAAAAGAGGGTACAAAGAGTTGTGCTTTCTAACTTCATCCATCTCATGCTCATCAAAAGGAATCCACTAACAAGGTTGATCAAGTCTTGTTAACAAACTCATTCTGAATCGCATGAAACCGGAGAAATTTCGAATAACACTAGGTTACCTCAACGGGGATATGCCCCTCCCCAACAATAAAAATATATATTTCTTCTTGACAGTAGGAAGAGGAAATTCAAAACCTCAAATAGTAATTGTTGGATTTTTTCCAATAGAATTGATATTGTGGACTTGAGGTTGTTTCCTCGGAAAGCGTACTGTATGCTCATTACCATTAACATGAAAAGTGATATTGCCTTTGTTGCAATCAATAACAGCCCCTGCGGTATTCAAAAAGGGTCTACCAAGAATAATAGACATACTATCGTCCTCGGGAATATCAAGAATAACAAAGTCCGTTAAAATAGTAACATTTGCAACCACAACAGGCACATCCTCACAAATACCGACAAGTATAGTAGTTGATTTGTTAGCCATTTGCAAAGATATTTCAGTAGGTGTCAACTTATTCAAATCAAGTCTATGATATAAAGAGAGAGGCATAACACTTACACCGGCTCCAAGATCACATAAAGCAGTTTTAACATAGTTTCTCTTAATGGAGCATGGTATAGTTGGTACTCCTGGATCTCCTAGTTTCTTTGGTATTCCACCCTTAAAAGTGTAATTAGCAAGCATGGTATAAATTTCAGCTTCCGGTATCTTTCTTTTATTTGTGACAATATCTTTCATATACTTAGCATAAGGATTCATTTTAAGCATATCAGTCAAACGCATACGCAAAAAGATAGGTCTAATCATTTCAGCAAATCGCTCAAAATCCTCATCATCCTTTTTCTTGGATGGTTTAGGAGGAAAAGGCATGGGTTTCTGAACCCATGGTTCTCTTTCTTTACCGTGCTTCCTAGCAATGAAGTCTCTCTTATCATAACGTTGATTCTTTAATTGTGGGTTAGCAAGATCAACAGTAGTTTCAATCTCTACATCATTGTCATTGCTAGGTTGAGAATCAACATGAACATCATCATTAACATTATCACTAGGTCCATGTTCAATACCAGATTATGTTTAAGCATCAGAAATAGAAATATCATTGGGATTCTAAGGTGTGCCAACAGCAGGTTCACTAGAAGCATGCAAAGTCCTATCATTTTTTGTTTTTCTTCTTCTTAGAAGAACTAGGTACATCAACATTACATCTCTGAGAATCTTGCTCAATACTCTTAGGGTGGCCCTCAGGATACAAAAGTTCATGAGTCATTTTACCCCCTCTAGTCATAACTCTAACAGCATTATCATTTTGCTTATTATTTAATTCATTGAGCAAATCATTATGAGCTTTAAGTAGTTGTTCTTCTTGAGTGGTAACCATAGAAGCATGTTTACTAATGATTTCAAGTTCACCTTTAACTCTAGACATATAATCACTCAAGTGTTCAATCATATAAGTACTCCATTTCAATTGTCTACCAACATAAGCATTGAAGTCTTCTTGCTTAACCATAAAGTCATAAAACTCATCTAAGCATTGGTAAGCAAACTTAGTAGATGGGATTTCACATTTATCAAATCTATAGAGAGAATTTACCTTTACTACCTGTGTCGGGTTATCAAGACCATGTATTTGTTCAATAGGTGGTAAATTCTTAACATCTTTAGCTTTAATACCTTTTTCTTTCATAGATTTCTTTGCCTCTTGCATATCTTCAGGACTGAGAAATAGAATACCCATTTTCTTCGGAGTTGGCTTAGGAGTTGGTTCAGGAAGTGTCCAATCATTTTCATTACTCAACATATTATTTAATAGCAATTCAGCTTGATCAACAGTTCTTTCCCTGAAAACACAACCAGCACAACTATCTAGGTGGTCTCTGGAAGCATCAGTTAGTCCATTATAAAAGATATCAAGTATTTCATTTTTCTTGAGAGGATGATCAGGCAAAGCATTAAGTAATTGGAGAAGCCTCCCCAAGCTTGTGGGAGACTCTCTTCTACAATTTGCACAAAATTGTATATTTCCCTTAAGGCAACTTGTTTCTTATGAGCGGGGAAATATTTAGTAGAGAAGTAATAAATCATATCCTGGGGACTATGCACACAACGAGGATCAAGAGAATTAAACCATGTTTTGGAATCATCCTTTAATGAGAATGGAAACAACTTAAGGATAAAGTAATAGCGATTTTTCTCATCATTAGTGAACAGGGTGGCTATATCATTTAGTTTAGTAAGATGTGACACAACAGTTTCAGATTCATAGCAATAAAAAGGATAAGATTCAACCAAAGTAATTAACTCAGGGTCGACAGAGAAATCATAATCCTTATCCGAAGTAAAGATAGGTGAAGTAGCAAAAGCAGGGTCATATTTCATTCTAGCATTCAAAGACTTTTCTTTAAGCTTAGCTAATAATTTCTTAAGATCATATCTATCATTGCAAGCTAAAAAGTCTCTAGCAGTTTCTTCATCCATAACATAACCCTCAGGCACAACAGGCAATTCATATCTAGGGGGACAGTCTTCATCATCACTTTCATCAATATTATCAATTTCAATAATTTCATTCTCTCTAGACCTAGCAAGTTGTTCATCAAGAAATTCACCTAATGGCACAGTATTACCAAGCATAGAAGTAGTTTCATCATAAGTATCATGCAAAGCAGAAGTGGCATCATCAATAACATGCGACATATCAGAATGAATAGCAGGTGTAGGTGTCGCAAGTTTACTCAAAACAGAAGGTGAGTCAAGTGCAGAGCTAGATGGCAGTTCCTTACCTCCCCTCGTAGTTGAGGGAAAAATCTTGGTTCTTTTATATTTCAAGTTCTTCATAGTGATCAACAGATAAAAATCCAAGTGACTCAAAGAATAGAGCTATGCTCCCTGGCAACGGCACCAGAAAATAGTCTTGATAACCCACAAGTATAGGGGATCGCAAGAGTTTTCGAGGGTAGAGTATTCAACCCAAATTTATTGATTCGACACAAGGGGAGACAAAGAATGTTCTCAAGTATTGGCATCTGAGTTGTCAATTCAACCACACCTAGAAACTTAACATCTATAGCAAAGTATTTAGTAGCAAAGTAATATGATAGTAGCGGTAACGGTACCAAAAGTAATAGTTTTGGTTTTATAGTGATTGTAATAGTAGCAACGAAAAAGTAAATAAGCGAAGATCAATATATGAAAAGCTCGTAGGCATTGGATCAGTGATGGATAATTATGTCGGATGTGATTCCTCATGCAATAGTTATAACATAGGGTGACACAGAACTAGCTTCAGTTCATGAATGTAATGTAGGCATGTATTCCAAATATAGTCATACGTGCTTATGGAAAAGAACTTGCATGACATCTTTTGTCCTACCCTCCCATGGCAGCGGGGTCCTATTGGAAACTAAGGGATATTAAGGCCTCCTTTTAATAGAGTAACGGACCAAAGAATTAACACTTAGTGAATACATGAACTCCTCAAACTACGGTCATCACTGGTAAGTATCCTAATTATTGTCACTTCGGGGTTAACGGATCATAACACATAATAGGTGACTATAGACTTGCAAGATAGGATCAAGAACTCACATATATTCATGAAAAAATAATAGGTCCAGATCTGAAATCATGGCACTTGGGCCCTAGTGACAAGCATTAAGCATAGCAAGGTCATAGCAACATCAATCTCAGAACATAATGGATATTAGGGATCAAACCCTAACAAAACTAACTCGATTACATGATAAATCTCATCCAACCCATCACCGTCCAGCAAGTCTACGATGGAATTACTCACACACGGCGGTGAGCATTCTGAAATTGGTGATGGAGGAAGGTTGATGATGACAATGGCGACGGATTCCCCTCTCCGGAGCCCCGAACGGACTCCAGATCAGCCCTCCCGCACGAGATTAGGGCTTGGCAGCGGCTCCGTATCGTAAAACATGATGAATCCTTCTCTCTGGATTTTTTTCTCCCCAAACGTGAATATATGGAGTTGGAGTTGAGGTCGGTGGAGCATTAGGGGCCCCACGAGGCATGGGGGTGCGCCCCCACCCTCGTGTACAGGGTGTGGCCCCCCTGACGTTGATTCTTTCGCCAGTATTTTTTATATATTCCAAAAATATTCTCCATTGATTTTCAGGTCATTCTGAGAAGTTTTATTTCTGCACAAAAATAACACCATGGCAATTCTGCTGAAAACAACGTCAGTCCAGGTTAGTTCCATTCAAATCATGCAAGTGAGAGTCCAAAACAAGGGCAAAAGTGTTTGGAAAAGTAGATACGATGGAGACGTAGCATGCGACATCATTGGATAGGACAAATGGTTCGTCTGTGTACGCAAGATTGTTGAGATCCACTGTTGTCATTCCGTACTGCTGGTCTTCCGTTACCCCACCTCCTATCAGATTGACCCATTTGCACCGAACCAAAGGGACCATCAAATCACGTCCATAGTCAAGTTCCTATATGTCCACTATGTAACCATAATTTGTGTCCTTTCCCCTCTTGGTTGCTGCATCAAAGAGGACAACACTATTTTTGTTGGTGCTCTTTTTATCTTGGGCAATCGTGTAAATGTATTCCCATTTATCTCGTACCCTTTGAAAGTCAATATATTTGAAGATGGTAACTTGGGCAACAATTACAACTCATCTTCAGCAGTGTCGTTATGCATGAGACGTGTCTATAACCAATCGGCGGAAGTCCCCGTTTGTTCATTGTCTTCTCCGAGTGTTTGGAGCGTAGAATATTCTTGTGTTCCTCGATATATGGAGCCACCAAGGAGGAAATTTGTAGAACTATCACTACAAAAAAAATACACTTCCGTGATGATACATGTTTGTCACAGTAGGTCGCGTTTTTTGTCATGCATGTACATCCATGACAAATTTATGATAGAATCAAGATAGTCATACCTGTGCTGTCATAGAAGTGTTCCATGACAGTACCAAAATTATCATCACGGAAGTGTCCACTTCCATGACGATAAATCGCGCGTCACAGAAGTGCTTTCGTCAAGGGTGACCGACACGTGGCATCCACCGTAACGGAACGCCGTTAAGCTATCAGGTCGAGTTTTGGATCCGATAACTCATTAACAGCCCCGACCAATGGGGATTTTCCACGTGTAAAATCATCATTGGCTGGAGGAAACACGTGTCGGCTCATCGTTAGGACAGATGTCATCCACTCATTGGACAGAAGTCACATATGATACGTTGACATGTGGCACAGCCCAACAGAGGCCCATTCCTGTGAAAAGGCCGGCCCGTTTGACTTGGTCAAAAGGTGGCGGGCTGGCCCATGGAAAGCCTGTTAACGGCTTGTTCGCATATAGCCCATTTACAGCCCGCTAACCCAAGGCCCAGTAGCGTCATCCGGGCCATCCAATATGATTCTAGCCCGTTTTCACTTCTGGCCCATGTATGGCCCATGACGTCTTTCGGCCCATATGAGGCCCTTTGTAACTCCTGGCCTATTAATGGCCCGTGGTGAAACTGGCCCATAATGAACAGTGTATCACATTCATCCATTAACGGCCCATGGTGAAACTGGCCCGTAATGAACAGTGTATCACTTTATACCCATTAACGACCCATTATTCCATTAGGGCGTCTCCAGCCCATGTTATCTTTCGGCCTTCTCAGAGCCCATTTATTCTTGGGCTCATTTCCAGCATTCGTTTACTTACAGCCCGTTACTGTCATTTTTTGCTTGGGGGCCAAATTCATCCCGTGGTTACAGTCGGCCCGTTTGTGGTTCGTTAATACGTTGGGCCGTTTTCATAGCGTCATCAAATATGTCCTATTAATGATGGCCTGTTATGGTCGGCCCATGAACGGATGATTCCAACTCTAGCCCGTTTACGGCCAGAAGGCGGTCTGTTTGGCCCATGTTTGGCCAATCAATCATACGGCCCGTATAAGGCCCATTGATGATACGGCTCGTAGAAGGCCCATTGATGATACGGCCCGTAGAAGGCCCATTGTTGCTACGGCCCGTAGAAGGCCCACTGTTTCTACGGCCCATAGAAGGCCCAATGTTTCTACGGCCCGTAGGAGGCCCAGTGTCACTACAGTAAATATTAGCCCATGGTTATTGTGGCCTAGTTTTAAAAAATAGGTTATTGCAGCCACTAGCAAACCGTAGAAAAGGAACTGCACTGACTACAAGCAAACAAATAAACAAGACAACAAGGAAATTAATAAGCAAGCAACTTACACTAGGCTTTCACGGCTATTACACATATTACATCCACTAGGCATCAAAGTTCGCCACCGGTGCAAATATAGGGAACACAACAGCATATAAACGCCGCAGCAAAACAAGTCCAGAACTGAAACCACTTCAGAAGACCTCAAGAAACAATATCCTGGGTACCCATAATGCTGGCAAGATGCTTAGCTAGCTTATTAACTTTCTCTTGTTTGACGCTTAAGTCCTCCAGCGCTTGTTGTTGCACCAAAAAGTATGCATCTGAATTCTGCAGGGACTTCCTCAGTCCTTCGACTTCCTGTTGCATAACATCTGATCGATGTCTTTCAACTTGAAGTTGAGACTCAAGAAGCCGAACTGATTCAGGCAATGAGTTCGAAGAGCTGTTGCCAGCAGTGGTAGCCAGTAACTCGAACACTACATCAAGACAGGACTTTGGGGTTGTCTCAGTGTCTTCAATATAGTTTTTATCAGCTTTCTTGGAGACCAACTGGGATGTCTCACTATCTTGAACCTTATCTGCATTACTTACTTTACCATTGCATAACAGGGTACTCTTCTCCTATATTTTATCCACGTTCTAAAAGAGAAACAAACAAACACATCTCAGGTTTACAATGTAGTATATGAAACTCATTTTGGTAAACCAGTTCGAATCATATCTATTTAAGACAAATCAGCATAGACAGAATATAAGTGTGGGAAACTACACAGTAATAACAACACTTGTAATGTGCATGGCATGAGAACATAACTGTTTATTCAATTGAAACTGAAATCAACATAGAGCAAGTTACAACAGCAAACAGCCAAACACATTGAAGAAAGAGGTTTAAATCATACCTGTTGCGCCATTGGAGTTTCAATTGCATCCTTCAAATTTGAAATTAGTTGGTATCAGTAAATACAGTGATGCAAGAGCAAAGTAGTATGAACCATAGCTACGGAACCTGACCTGAGAACAATTCTTCTTCTGCTTTACGCGTTGACTTCGGGTTCGGAGTGGTGGTCCTCGTGATTTGGGCACTGCAGTTGCCTTACTAACTGCTCGTGTTTGGGTGCTCTGTGGTGGAGACGGTGCTGTGTCAACGGGAACTGGGTGTCTATCTGCTGGGGTTGCGTTAGAAGGGGTGTAGCTGGTTCTCTGTCCAACTGGGTAGAGGTAAAATCTGCATGAGTGTGGGTTATGTGCGGTGGGGCTGGTTCTTGGGCAAGTACAATCGTGGTTCCATCTGCATCAACAGGTAGCACGATCTTTTCTGAAGACCGGGTTTTTACTCCCACGGATACTGCCACCACTCCCTCCAATTGATATGGCTGATAAACAAGAAAAGTAATTGAATGTACAGACATTGTAAGATAGAAAGGTGCAATGGATAGTAGGGAAGAAAATAGGGCATGAAATAATTCACATTTATGTTGTCTAAGCAAACAAAATAGCAGGACATAATTTCACATATATGATGGCTAATTAAACAGGATAGCATGACACAATTTCACATGTATGATGGCTAACTAGACAGGATAGAATGACATACTTAAAAATATGATGACTATGTAAACATGATGACATGATATAACTATACGATGTGCCTATTAAAGTGCTTGGCATTCCATAAATCACAAACATGCCATCAATGGAAACATGATGGCATGATATAATTCACGGATAGAATGACATAATTTAAATATGATGACTATGTAAACAGGATGAGATGGTATAACTATATTATGTCTTTAGAAAATGGGTTGGCATGCCATAATTCAGATACATGCTGTCTATGTAAACATCATGGCATGACATAATTCAAATGTATGATTTATATACTAAGGAAGTGAGCAGAGGGCAATCGCATATATGATGTGTCAACTAAGCAGATGGCATTCAATATTGTGTATATGATGTAAAAACTAAGCATTGCAATACAACATATGCATTATATGAGTAATATAACCCTGCCAAGTTTGAGCATACACTTCAGGGGGATAATAGGACTGGTCATCTGCCTCTGAATCCTCCTCTAAAGAGCTATCTGTAACCAGCAAGATATCTGCTTCAGAAGGTAGCATTGTCTCCTCTGAAGACCTTGCTTTCACTCCAGATTTCTCCATCACCAATTCAAATGGCCGATGCACAGGAAGAGCAGTTGAATATACAAACATTGTCGACAAAAGCAATGAGAAATACAAAAAAGGACGGCATGATATAATTCACATATATGACGCTTGCCTAAACAACATGGCATTGCATAATTCACATACATAATGCCTTGCAACAAGATAACATTGCATAATTCACATATATAATGTCTTGCAACAAAATGGCATTGCATAATTCACATATATGGTAATTAGACACTAAACATGTGGCATTCACACAAAGCATGTCTAAACTAAGCAAATGACATAGCAATGCAAGATACCATACGCACGATATGAGCAACATAACCCTGCCAAGTTAGGGCATGCACCTCGGGGGGGAGGGGGAATATGACTGGTCATCTGTCTCTGAATCCTCCTCTGAGGAGCTATCGGTAACCAACAAGACATGCGCTTCGTCATATAGCATTGTCTGCTCTGAAGACCTTGTTTCCACTCCAGATTTTTCCATGACCGTGCCAAATGGCTGATGCACAGGAAGAGTAATTGAATGTACTAAAATTGTTGACAAATTCAACACGTAATAAAAAATGATGGCATGATATAATTCACATATAAGATGACTGGCTAACCAGGGTGGCACTGCAAAATTCACATATATGATGCTTGGCTAGACAAGATGGCATTGAATGATTCACATATACGATAAAGAAACTAAACAGATGGCATTGACACAAAGCATGTCTAAACTAAGCAGATGACATCTTTAATGTATACAGTAAGCAATGCAAGACACCATATGCATGATATTACCAACATCGGCATGCCAAGTTAGAGCGAATACCTCATGGGGTAAATAGGAGTGGTCTTCTCCTTCTGAATCCCCCTCATAACAGTTATCTTCCTCTTGATTACGATCCGAAATGGGTGGAGGGGGGCTGCCTTTGCGCCCACCATGGAACGACGTCTGCATGAAATTTTATTGCGATGCAAGGTTTGTCTCTTTTGCTCTACATGATGAGTTCCATTGTGTACAATAACTGGCATGCATAGGAATAAAACATAGTGAGATTATGTAAAGAGTGCATGCACAAATCCAGAGTGATGGTAGCAAACTGTGGATAGACCCAAAACCAATGATAGCAGGCAGATAATAGCTTTAGTTAAAAAATACAGATAATGGCTCCTTTAATGTTTGTTTGCATCCAACATGAAACTCATAGCAGACACCGGAGATTAACCAGATAGTAGACAGATAGTTCTAATTGCTGCCCCGATATGTACCCCACAACCATTTAAAAACTCAAGTTTCAACATTAGTTTGGACCTGACTCGGAGTCTAATAGGTGAACACGACGATAATGTAGCATGTCATCTTATTAAGCGACGCATAACGTAAGCAGACACGGAAGAGTGCGACCTCTCTTGCGGACCCGTGTAGTCCTCAAGGTCATCTGCTCAGTTGATGATGGTAATGCAGTTGCCGTGGCTGCCGACGGCGGGGAAGAAGATCTGAGGTGGCGAAAGACAGTCTGGAGAGAGGATCCCTGCTGTGGTGAACCCTTCCATCGTTGGAGCAGCTGAGCTGGGGTGGAACACAGCGCCGCAGGAGCAGGACAAACCACACAAGGTTTTCTTTGACACATATCTGTAATAGAAGTAATTGAGTAAGGGCTTGTTTGAATTTGAGGATTCTAACAATGCAGGTATAGGAAATAGACAAGAATAGGATAGGAATGCACGTGCAAAACAGAGAATTTAAAAACACAGGATTTTTGCCAATCTGGGTGTTTGATTCACAACAATTGGTAGATCACAGGATGCAAAAAACATGTTGAGATTAAGTCAAACCACAAGAAAATGTACGGTTATAATGCTATTATGCTACTATCTCTTAGTCTTGTGCTTGATGAATAGGAATATGAAAAGGAGGAGAAGTGGAAATTAGAATTCCTACGGTTTTTCTTTCAAGGAGACACTAAAGGAACAAATCCTACAATTTTCCTTTGCTCCATTCCTTTCCACCAAATTCATGAAAAGTAGTACCATAGGAAACTTTCCAATTCCGATGTTTTTCATTCACTTTTCCTTTCAAGCACTGGCGATTCTAGTAGGTAGGCTTGAGCAAGGAAAATCCTACACCAAAAAAATGTTTTTGTGCTACTTCTATTACTTTGGACCCTGGCCACTGCCATACTAGCTCAACTCCCAGGCCCATCGACAAATGCACAACTCAAACGCGTAGAGATAAATAATGATGGCGTTCAAGAGAGTCCATCACGGATAGCTAAGTTGCCTGGTACCTCACTGCTTGTCATATAGTAGGATAAAATAATCGTATTTCTCGTTACTACGAGTGCTCAGTGGACAATATATATAACATGTAGAGTAAAAAAGAGATGCAACAAGTGTACAACCTCTTTGGTGAAGCCATGTCGATATCAGCGTGATTGGGTTGGCCGGTGAGGATGCTCCGGCCGACTTGGCTGTCGGAGGAGGGGAAGAAGATCTTAGGCGTCTGGAGATGGAGCCCGAGGTACTACTCCACTGTAATGGAGGGTTTCGTCGTTGGATCAGCTCCGGTGAGTTGTACGACACCGAGGCTGAAGCAAGACAAGAGAGACGACGAACAACGTTAACCTGAGTGGAATTCTAATAGAATCTCCAATACATGACGTAAAATACATAACCACAAAGTGCTAGATGTAAAATACATCAGCCGCTCATCTCTGAACTTAACTGTCGAAACTGAACTTAACTGTCGAAACTGAACTTAACTGTCGAAACTGAATTTTGCTCATGAAACTGAATGCACTAGCAAGGTGACGCTACACGTCGATCGACTGACTTTTTCATCTCTGGTCAGTCGATTTTGCAGCCGTTGGATATGAAATCAAGGGCCTGCGGTTCATCTTCAACCTCCACCCCCCTGAGTCGGCCAAACAGCATCCCCCCGTCGCCGGCGGCCTGCCGTGCGCCGCCCCGCCTGCCCCGAACACACTCCCCACCGCCGGTCCGCCGCCGCCCCGGCCATCCCTCTAGGCCCCCCGTGCCGAGCTTTTTCTCCGGCGATCCCCACGCCACCGCCCCACCAACGCCCCGCCACCGCCGGCGACCACCGCCCCCATCATGAACCCTAATATAGATAGTGGGGTACCTCTCCGGCGAGCCCCCCTCCCCGCTGCGGCTGGTTCTTCCTTCACCCGGCGGCATCAGAGTGAAGTGTAGCTAAATCGAAGCAGCATCGCAAGCAAGAGCAAGAGCGAGAGCGGCAATGCGAGCAAGAGCAATAGCAAGAGCAGACTAGGCAGGGGACCGAGAGCAAGAGCAGAGAAGCAGCGCGAGCGAGAGCTAAAGCAGCAGCAGGTCCTACTGATGTAGACGTCGCCGCCGAGGGAGCGACACCGTGGAGGAAGTGGCCGGCGACGCCGCCGTGGATGGCGTCGCGCCATGTCGGCTCGGGACCGAGTGCCGGCAGCACCGTGAGATCGAATCAAGAAGAAAATGTGGCGATTAGTGTACAACCTCTTTAGTGGCGCCGATTAGGCCGCAGCTTCATCCGAGGAAACGGTGATGATGATGCTCTTTGAGTGGTGCAGGTGAAGACGGCGGTGTGGGAATGGAGGTGGCGCAAAAGACGAGGGGAATGTCGGGGCAGCTCCTTGGAGATGGAGGACGGGGTGGCTGAACCGGCGGAGGATGATATCGACGACAAATCCTCATCCGGTATGGTGGATGAGGGACATCGAGGTGTTGCTGTGGACGACGTCGTCGGGGAAGAGGCTCCGGCTGGGTGGCGGAGGAAGTAGGGTGTGGGGTTTCGTCGAGGGTTTTCGCGGCCTCGGTGTACGAATGGGTAGGCGGATGGGATAGCAGTGGGGAATCATGGCTTAGAGACGCGCTTGTCCGAAATGTGGGGTAAGTTATGAAAGTACCCCCACCGATTTGAGGCAGTTCTTTCGGTTCAGGGGTACCACGGGCATTTCGCGTGTCGGGATTTCACAGGAGGTGGGAGTTTTCGCGCGTGTTGTAATTTTGGAATAGCAAGGCGCGGGTTGAGATGGAGGGAGTTGTCGGAGCACAACGTGACAAAGATATATCTTAAATATTTCGGGCTAACAAGGCGCGGGTTGAAGAGGCGGGAGTTTCGCAGCACGATAGACAGAGAAGCTAGCTTGAATTTTTGGCATAACAAGGCGCGGCTTGAAATTTCGGAAGAACAAGCTTAACGTGTACCAAAAAAAGACAATTTGCACCTCAACATGCACAACATACACACACAAACACCATTTAGACTAGAGTAAGGTACACGTGCATTGCACTCATGAGATTTGGCAACCAAATTATGAATAAATACCACACTATAGCATGTAAGCTTTGAGTCATATATGCATGATGTAGATGTTCGTTTAATTCTTATAGTTCATTTCATTCAAAATCATCTAGTTTTTAGAAGAAAGCTAATCTATTTTAAGATTCATGGAATTCTGCATCGTAAGACATAAAGTAAAAACAAATAATGGCAAATCATGTAGAAAAACATTTGGGCAATTCTGATACGGAAGATTCTAAGTTAAACCATGGAGTCTTCTAGATTATGAATCAGAGCTTACATGCTATAGTGTGGTATTTATTCATAATTTGGTTGCAAAATTTGATGCGTGCAATGCACGTGTACCTTACTAGTAATTCGAGTATGTGCAAAACACGTAAATTAGAATACCAATGGCATGCTACACAGTGTCTCTCTTATAGTTCATGAAGCCACGTGGCACATGTGTAGGCGTTGTCGCGACCTCCTTGCATGGATTGATCACAGTGACGTGCTGCTGGTTCCAGAATGTACTCGTCCTCCCTGAGCCATACTGGCGTACATGCACGAAGCGAAGATGTGCACGCACACCATGCACACACTCATTCCTCGCACGCACATGCGGGTACACGGGCGGACACAATTTTGTACCAAGATCCACCCCATTTGATAATTTGACGCCTGTAAAGTTATTCACTTCATTGATGGTCAATTAATACAGCGCATGCAAATTGAGTGGACGTGAGGGCGGAAGAAAGACATTATTACTCCACTGCGCGCATGCGAGTAGTTAAATCGTGGGTTGCTAGTAGTACTTCCATTGGTCTCCTTCGTATTTTGTGCCAATTTTTGACAGTAACATAATATTGACGCATTTGAGCAGTGTAGTACATGAAATTTATGTTCCGCTAAACTCATCGAGAGCCGTTTCGGGCCTTGAAACCAAAACCATCAATTAATATTTACCTTGTTCCCATCACATTCGAAAGCCTACTCACACCTACTAGTAGTACGTACCAAACCTGAACGTGCTCCCACTATGCAGGTATTAGTACTAGTGCTAGTACTTAGGTTATAAAAAGGGGAACTACCTAACCGAAAATCACTCTACCTTTCCTCCTCATAAGTGCTTCTTCTTCGTCCGTCGTTGCCATGGCCGATGAGCAGAGCTCTATGTCGAGAACTACTCGTAACAAGGGAGCGGCAACCAAGGCTGCAGAAAAAAAAAAGAGGGCTCACCGCCATGCAATGACCTCAAAAGATCTCTCACCAGCAGGCAATGGCTCCCAGGAGCGCCCTAGCCGCGGAGGCGAACATGCCGAGCTGGCGGAGCTGGAGTCGTTATCCCTCGACGGCATGCCCGATCAGCTCAATAAGCAGAAGGAGTTCATCCAAGGCTTGATGGAGTTGCTGAAGAAGAGCCTCGACAACATTCTCGCTGAGCTCAATCAGCAGGGGGAGTTGACCTCCGGCTTGGTGATGCTACTGAAGATGAGTATTGCCTCGGAGAAGAAGGCGACTGGCGAAATCCTGCGACTTCGGGACGACAATGCGAAGCTCTGCCATGAGATGGGCCTGTTGAAGGAGAAGAACGCCGGCTGGAAGAAGCTGCATGAGAATAGTAGTTCCTCGATGAAGATGCTGCAGGCCCTCGCCATGGAACAGAAGGAAGAGTTGGCGAAGCTCCGCATCAAGCACCCGGCTGCTGTCAAGGTACATAATATGGCCGTGGAACAGATGATGAAGGCTCGCGTCGAGAAATGCCGCGTCATGGACACAATGATGAAGATGGCGGAGGAGACGCGCAATGAGATGGAGGTCGTGGAGGCGATGAAGAAGAAGTTACGACTCCGTGGCGAATTAGATCATTTGGGGTGATAATCTTCCTTCTTCTTTTGCTCCTGTGTTTCATCTTTTGCTTCGGGTGTTTCACCGCACGTGTCACGTTCTCTGTGAGGCATGAATAGAACAATGTTTTTTTAGGGAATGAATAGAACAATGCTAACAATGAGATGACTAGCAAATTAGATCATTTTTTATCACCATATGGCACTGGGCTGCCGTGTTTCGTGCTCCTCCGTCGCAGTACTACTCCAGTGGAAAACTTGAGTATACCGCACGGTTCTTGCTCCTCCTCGATCAGGTCATCGGTGCATTTATACGAGCAGTCAAATCACAAGGCCCTGCCTTCCAGCAGTAATGATCCATCAAATCACAAAGGCCCTCGCCTCTCGTGAAACCGACCAAGCTAGACTGCCCCGCCCTCTAGCCTTTTAAAAATATATATACTTTTGTACAGCAGTAGTATCGATGGATTGCGCCATGGAGCAAAACTTGAAATTAAAAAAAAGGTGGTACATATAGAGAGCGCTCGTCGCCAAATTATGCATATAGTACTATTAAAAAGGCTAGTCACAATAATGGTGTCCAGCACAACCCACCCCTCAAATAAAACTAAGAGGGTGCTTGGACACGTTTTAGTCCAATGACTAAAAGTAGTGGGACTAAAACATGCTAGCCTCACCCATGCTTGGATCCAAATACTAAAAAGGCTAAAATCAAGTTAACGAGCATTTATTATCCTCCAAACCCTCCAATCCAGAACTCGCATGTGTTAAAGGAGAGGAGTTAAATGAGTGGAGAGAGGACTAATCCACATTTTAGTAGGGGTACCCCTGACTAAAAAAATTTAGTCTCAAGATTAGTTTTAGCCCCTCTTTAGTCAGGGGTGCTTGGAACTTTAGCCTCTTGAAGAGACTATTTTTAGTCAGACTAAAATAAGTCCCTTGGATCCAAGAACCCTGTAAGCATCCTGGAATTCTTTGACAAAACTAAGCACCCTAAAAATCTTTGACAACTAAACTACTGGCTATATGATGTTGGCCATATATATTGTACGTATATAATGTGAAGAAACGAGTGGTAGTACTATACCAACTAAAAGATGAAATGTAAGAAATGCTAATATGTACGTACTGAAGAGTTAAAGTAACGAGAAGAAACATAACATAGTTCTGCTGGGGGCTCAGCACAACACACCCCTCAAATTAAATTAAGCACACATGAAATTAAACTTTGCAACTATTCCGGTAGACACTGCATTAGAACCACCATGAACAATGACACTGCCACCTTACTCGGAGTCCTCGTCCACGTCCTTGACTTCGTCCTTGTCCCTCTTCCTCTTGGCCGATACTTCTTTGCTTGAACCGCACACTTGGCTGTTGCTCTTCATCCAACCCTTGTAGATATTGAAGCAAAGGTAGCCATCCATTGAAGCATAGTGGTTGTGGTCTATATCTAGTACATTCCGCTGCCATGCATGATGATGAAACGTGTAATGAGGTTTCTCCAGTTTACCGTACGAAGGATGAACCATGGCTCCTGCCAGGGTCAGCATTGAAGGCTGACGAGAGGACACCAGTCGATTCTTCTGGAGGTCGAAGGTGTTGCCTACAATGAGGCCTATCCGACGCATGACTTCTTTGTCGTTACCAAAGTCTACAGTAACGAATTTGACTAGGTTGCTATCGAGGAAGTTCTTAAAATCCTGGCACTCAACGTCGGCATGGCATATGTGGTAGACCAAGCAAACGTTATGTACGCAAACCAGGATCACGGCAGGCTTCTAACTCTCTTCGTCCTTTAGATCCTTCTCTCATCCCAGGACTATGGTGTACTCAACATCTAGCCCAGCGACCCACTCATCATCTGAGTTTTCGAACATGCGTCTGAAGCGAGAAAGGCATCCTTTCACCGTCGCGAAAGAACGGGTGTAGATGACGTCGAACTCATCGCCGGTGATGGTTCTAACCTTGTACTCACCGCCGGTCGTGGAGATTTGGGACGCCATGGATTTGGGAGAAGGGTTAGGATTAGTGGAATTGCCGTAATGTGAATGGACGGGACGACTAGGAGCGAACCACTGTAGTATTGAAGGACATGTGGGGACGAGTAGGAGCGAACTACCAGCGTGCGAACGGCAGGGTAGTGGCTTTCCATTCTCCCATGATACGGGCTTCTGATTGCCCTTGGATCTGAGATTGAACGATTGCATGGCATGATTCTAGACCTATGGGTGAATATCCTATCCTGGAGGGTTATTCTGCAAATTTTCAGCAACTTAGCATGCGACCGTTTGATCTCAGATCCAAGGGCTGCCGACAGCCCATATCATGGTCGCGCCTACCATGACCGTCGCGTCGCTCGCTCGGTCGCGCCCTTGGTGATTTAACACAGTGTGTTAGGCTACCTGATGTTGGCATGTCATACATAGTCATCACTTAGTCACTCATACTACAACAAGGTTGGCTATAAGTGTATATTTTTACTCCTCTCTATCTCTTTCTTCGTACTCAAGGAAGAAACGGTGATAAGCGCGTGTATTTATTGCATTTGCCAAGGAGCTATAGACTCTTCCAATGAAATGGTGTTGCTAAGTTTGCTTCATTTAATTAGCTATAGACTCAAAATTGTCTTTTCACCTAGGTACACGCGCTTAGCACCTTTTCTTCCTTGGGTCACCAAACTAGTCTCTCTCTTCTTGATTAACTTGCCACATCAGACTTTATGCCTATGTGGCAAGCTTAAGCACCTGTAGGAGCAATAAAAGTAAGTACAATAGTGCGCTTTACATGGCATTTTTACATATGTGGAGGAAAGAGAGGCAAGGAAAAAGTGGAGAAGTGGGCGCTCATGCAAGAGCCAGCCTCTACTAAATGGTGGAGCATTGGGAGAGGCACCTGTATGGAGGTGGTCAGGAATCTGGGAGACTCACGCCGGTCATAGCGCCGCAGTTAAAGTGATAATGACAAGTCAAATCACAGGGCCCCACCTGTCCAGCAGTAACTCACTGTCAAATCACACAACCCTACGTTTGCAGCAGCCTACTCCCTCGTCTTCTCGCATCTCTGTCGAACCGACTAGGCAGAACTGCCCCGCCGCCTACCGCGCAGGAAAAGCCCCGCCCTTGACTTTTATATAGTATACAATATACTAATTTTGTATCCATGGATTGCGCCCGCGCCATGGAGCAAAGCGTCTAGAAAACGGAGGAGAGATGGTGGTCTTGCAATAGAGAAGAGGGAGAGGCGAGACGGTGGTTTTGGAATGGAAATGATGGAGATGAGAGGAGGTGGTTTTGCAATGGAGAAGAGGGGGAGGAGCGTGCGGCAGCGATTTAGGATTGGACGAGAGGGCCGGCGCGCTCTGACTGGATCAAAATCAAAATCAATTTACCCTTCAATTAAGAAAGCGACCCCACATTAACTAGTCTCCCTTTTATTCTGGGTCATAATTGACCATGATTTTCGCACATAAAATATATGTTATACGTTGTATACAAGGCGACTATCAAAATTACAATTTGTAACTATACAAGGGCACTAACATTAATCGAGGCAAAATTGATGGCGCTTGCCTCGTACTAGCACCTGAGGACATTAATATCCCTTGTGTGCATGCGGGAGTGAGAAGGTTAGCATGCATTCCCAACATTAATCAACCAATGAGGAGTAAGAGGGTTGGCTTGTTGTGCTTGGGAGAGAAAAACCACATTAATTAACACGACAATCAAGGTGACAAGCTAGCTTGCAACATTGACTTAAACATAGCATTGATTTTTACCTTGGTACCTGTAATATGAGTTTGTGGCCTTGTATACAAAAATGGAGGGAGTATAATTTGAAAGTACATTCAGATACGAACCAAACGATACAATTTTTGGTGACATGCATTCACATTTTGCTTGTCAAATACAGTACATGGTCAAACTTTGACCCAAAATACGCGAAACAACAAGAAAATACTTCCAAGACCAGCGCCGCTCTTCCGCTCTTCTCCTCTTAAACCACCGCCGCTCCTCTCCTATTCCAATCTAAATGCAGCGCCGCTCCTCTCCTCTTCCATTTCAAAACCACCGCCCCTCCTCTCCTGTTCCAGTCCAAAACCAGCGTCGCTCCTCTCCCGTTCTAATCCAAAACCAGTGCTGCTCCTCTCCTCTTCCTTTCAAAAACCACCGCCGGTGAGTGAAGGTGCTGTGGAGAAGTAGATCGATGGAGGAGTACAACCAATACGCGAGGATCGCAAACGGCGACCCTGTGAAGCTAGCTAGGATGTTGGGGATACAGTCTTGGTTTGACAACAAGGACCAACTAGCAGCGACGGCGACATCCATGGCCAAATATTAGCAACAGAGCGAAAAGGCGGCGATACTCCCGGAGGGAGTCGCGCCAGAGTACATAGAGCTGCTCCTCTGGGCCATGGAGCAAACAGATTCACCGAATCCGATCATGAGCGAGCGGTGGTGGGAGTATCGGTCCCAGATGGAGCATCCACCAGAGATTGAAGGATCGAGCATCTACAGGGTGTTGTTTGTGAGGGTGTCCTGCCAGAGCGAGCCGGTGGAGTCTTCGTCGAACGAACCCAACTACAAGAGGAGAAAAGCAGTTGGCCCGACGACGCTTCCCCGCCATCGTCTCCCTCACCATTCACATCGTCTCACGGGGCGGCTGTCTGCCGCCGAGGAATAGGAGGGGGCTGCCCCACCCCCTCAGCCCAATAGTTGGGCAGGTTGTGAATTGTCTGGAGGAGCTTAGGGTTGTCAGCATTTGCAGGTTGTGAATTGTGTTTTGTGTTGTGTATTTTGAGAGTACTTTCAGATATGAATTTCTTTTGAATTTCAGATTTGCAGTATTGAGCATATAAAGTATTTTATGAATTCTACAGATCTATTTTTAGCACTTAAAAAATTTAGTTTCATAGGATTATAAAAGTGCAGACAATGTGATTCTCAGAGAAGAAACTGCAAGTTTCGGTTTTAGATAAGAAACTGCAAGTTCAATTTCAGATAAGAAACTGCAACTTTCAGAGGCAGAGCATTTATATTAACACGGCCTTTTCAAACAGGGTTAACATCATGTTGGAAGTTTTATTCATGGTCGAAAATGGGACTACCAGCCAGTAAACATCATGCTGATCAACATTCATGCATAGCACATCGTCATATGATGCACAGTCAAAATGCCCACACAATGTTGAGTGTGCGAAACACAGAGAAAACGAGGGATGAAGTTTTGGCAAGTGTTGGACGTGGTTTTGGGCTTCCCCGTCTAGGCTTTCATTTTTAACATGTGCAGCCCACGACCTCAGATGGGAGGTCCATAGGCATGTTTGTATTTTCTTAGGGCCGTCATGTATCGACCGGCCTATGGACCTCCCATCCAAGGTTTTATTTTTGGCAGCCCAATTTATGGTATTTTTTTGAAGAAAACGCAGAGGTCTGTTCTATTTTTCTATATAAGAATAGGAACACCAGGTCCAACTTATGTTTCCCTTCTAACTATATTATATATATTTAAATTATTTTATATGTTGACTGTTTAGTTCACATACTCCCTCCTTTTCGGTTTATAGGGCTTATCTCAAAATTTTAGTTTTCCATTTTATAGGGCTCAATTTGGTTGTTTTCCATCACATGTTCAGATTCCAAGGTGCATTAAATCATTGCATGCAAGTATTAAGAAATTGACCAATGCATGTAGTTTATGCATGCATTGCAATTTATGCATTGATAACATGATTTTTTGAGGAAAACAAGTGCATTAATTAGGTGCTTTTGCAAGCTACAAAAAGTATTACACCATTCATCATCTACCTTGGTTGGTGAGATTTTTGAATTGAACCCTATAAACCGAAAAGGAGGGAGTAATTGGAAAACAGATCTCGCCGCCACCCCCGCCTCCTGACTCTGGGCGCGCCTGCCCCCCTCAGCAAGTCCGCTCGCGCGCCCCATGGAGTCACCGGCCATATCCACAAGGGAATGGCTGGAAGACAGGCAGATGTACAAGATGCATCTGCCACATGTCTACAAAGCCTTCCCGCGGATGCTCCAGCCGCTCGACTCCATCGCGCCGGCGGTGCTGCGGGAGACTCGAGGGAGGAGATGGAGGGAGCGGGCGATGCGGATCCGCGACGACGCTCTCTCCTGGACCCAGTGCACGCACGAATGGAGGGAAGCAGAGGAGGAAGCTGCGAGGGAGGAAGCCGAGGAGGGACCGAATCTGTTCTCTCACTCGCGCAGGTATGCTCGGATGTGCAAGGATCAGGTGGATTGGGAGCTGCTGAATCTAGCCCTGCGGATCTACTTTGAAGGAGATTTCTCAAAGAAGCACAGGATGCCCCACCCCAGTGAGCCGCCGATTGCGTTCGTTCGATGGGCGAAAGGAGAAGTGAATTCAGGAGATCCACACCGTGCTGCGAGATGGGAATGCTTGACTGGACTCCTGCCCACCAGCACGCCACCGGAGCCGGAGCAGGTGGATCCCCTACCTTACCTCTCCCCCAAACCCGCAGAAGATTGAAATTAGGCTTGCAATATGCTTCAATTGAGTTGTCTGGTGGTTATTTCTGCTTCCTAAGAGACAACATCTGGCTGGAGGATGACAAGGAACCAGGAACTCAGATGAATTTCCCCTATTAGAATGGGGGGAGCGCCGGTTGGGCAGTGGTACGGCCCACCTTTGCCCCAAATGGGGGAACAATCTGGGCAGGCTCCTGTAATTGCCCAAGATCAATCCGCTGGTGGTTCTGACTCTCAGATCAGTGGGAAATCTCAAGGCAAGAATCAGCAAAAGAAGAGATAGGACATCTAGAAAACTGCTCCTGCCCCTGCTTCAGGCCTTATGGCATACTCTGAGGTGATCTACTACAACTGTGGGGAACTAGGGCATCATTTGGATAAATGTGTCAAGCCCAAGAGTTGTTTTATCTACAAAATGGTTACCCGTAAAGTTGAGAATTGCCCTGTCAGAAGGAAAACCCACAGTTCTACTAGATATGTTAGAAGTGCTACTCCAGGATTATGTCCACCATTGACAGAATTTTCTGTGACATAGAATTAGATAGTTTCTTTCCCCTTTCTAGTTGTAGAGCTCTGCCTAGATGTGGTAGTGACCACACTCCTTTGCTCTGGGACTCTGGTCTTAACCAAACTCCAAAGAGCAATAGTTTTAAATTTCAAAAGTGGTGGTTGCTTAGAGAAGATTTTAGTGAGCTAGTTAGGAAAATCTGGAATGAGCCTATTGGGAGCAGCTGCCCCCTAGAAAATTGGCAGATCAAAATCAGGAGATTTAGAAGAACTACCAGAGGGTGGAACTCCAACGAGGAAGCTAATCTTAGAAGATACAAAAGGCTTCTCCTCCTTGAGTTTGATTCTCTAGATATGAATGAAGAAACCACTGACCTCTCTAAGGCTGAGACTAATAGATTAAACTTTGTCCATGGAGAGCTCAAGAAAATTTGTCTTGAAGAAGAAATCAAAGCCAAACAAAGGTCTAGAGATAGGAAGATTAAGGAGGGTGATAGAAATACTGCTTACTTCCATGCAGTAGCTAACCAGAGGGGGAGGAAAACCCTCATTCACTCCCTTGATGGCCCTAATGGCCCTGTTACTGAGGTAGATGAGATGCTGAAAGTGGCTAGTGACTTCTACAAGGACCTGTTTAAGAAAGAAAACCCTCCTGGGTTCTCTCTACAAAACAATTTTTTCTCTGCTTCTGAAAAAGTCTCTCCTGCTGAAAATGAGCTGCTAGAAGCCCCTTTTTCAGAGACAGAGGTGAAGAAAGCCATTTTTAGCTCTTATCCTGATGGGGCTCCTGGTCCTAATGGGATTCCCTTCTTGTTTTACCAGCATTTTTGGGACTTGGTGAAAATGATCTCTTAGATCTTTTCCAAGCCTTTCATAGAGGAGAGTTGGATCCAGCAACTTACTCATGGGGGGTCTGTTGGGGTCAAGTTAAATAACTGTGAAAGTGATTTTTTTCCTTGCTGGTAAAGGCCTTAGGCAAGGTGACCCATCTCCCCGCTTTTGTTTGATTTAGTAGTGGACGTTCTTACTAAAATGCTGAGCAAAGCTGCTGATCATAGTCTGATTGTAGGGCTTTGTCCTGAGGTCTGCCCTGGTGGCATCATCTGCCTTCAATATGCAGATGATACCATCCTTTTATTAGACAATGACTCCACACATGCTAGCAATCTGAAAATTGTTCTAACCTGGTTTGAACAAGTCTCAGGCATGTGAATCAACTACTCTAAAAGTAAACTCATCCCTATCAACATGGATGATCAGGAGTTAGTTGACTTCCTCTCTATTCTAGTCTGTAATAAAGGTAACTTCCCCATTAAGTACCTAGGTATCCCTCTCCACTATGATAAACTGAGGAGAGAGGATATCCAACCCCTTCTAGATAAAATCATTAAAAGGATTGTTGGGTGGAGGGGCAAACTTCTCTCTTACAGAGGTAGATTGATCCTCGTACAAGCTTGTTTGGCTAGCATTCCAGTGGATCTCCTCTCCTTCTTCAAGTTCCCTAAATGGGCAGTGAACCTCATCAATTCTCAGATGTCTCATTGCTTGTGGAATGATTCTGAGGGAAATAGGAAGCTACACCTTGCTAATTGGGCCCTAGTCTCTATGAAAAAAGATTTTGGAGGCCTAGGCATACCTAACCTCCAAGAAGTTAACATCTGTCTTCTAGGGTCTTGGATTAAAAGATTCTATGAGGAAGACCTGAAACCCTGGAAGCTTCTTATTGCCCATAAATACCTAGGAAATAAACCTAATATTTTTGTCCCTTCCTCCAACCCTAAGACCTCTAGATTCTGGAAAGGATTAAAATCTATTATGCATGCTGTGAAATTTGGCTACAGATGGAACATAGGGGATGGGAGTAGAACCAGGTTCTGGGAAGATACTTGGTTTGGCACATCCCCCCTAGCAGTCCAATTTTGGCCTATTTACTCTGTCTGCAATGAGCTTAACAAAAGTGTCAATGAAGTTTGGGACGGTCAATGCCTAAAACTCTCTTTTAGAAGGAACTTTAGTGATAGTCTCATGGAACAATGGTTCTAGTTGGAGGAAATTGCCAAAAGCATTACCTTTACTGCCGAGCCGGATGCCGTGATTTGGCAGCTGGACAATGAGGGGAAGTATTCCTCCAGCTCCCTCTCTCATGTTATCAACTTTAGAGGGTTCAACCCGTGTTTATCCCTGTTGTCCGGAAGTTGAGAGTTCCCCCTAAAATTCATGTATTTCTCTAGCTTCTCTCGAAAAACAAATTGATGACTAGGGATAACCTTAGGATGAGACACATCATCAAACCCCTTGATTGTGTTTACTGCTTGGAACAAGAGTCTTGTTCTCACCTATTTTTTGAATGTATAGTTGCTAAACATCTCTGAGCCCACATTGAGGATTATATTTCTCTAGTCAGATTGGCTCATCCTTCGAATCTGTCGCCAGATTCTGGATTGCTACCAAAAAGTGCTCAGTTTTAAACACTGTTAGCTCAACTATCCTTTGGTGCCTCTGGAAATATAGAAATGCTATGATTTTCAGTAACACCTCCTGGATTTCCATTCCGCAGGTCTTGAGGTTGATCAGGAACATGGTGAGGAACTGGGCGATTCTCTCCTCCGGATCGGACAAGGACAAGTTGATGAGCTTCGTGGAAACCCTAACAAGATCCCTCCGGAAACCATTGGTGATCACTTGTGGCTGAACAAGGCTCGACCTGCTCTGGGGCTGGACCCGTGGGCTCGTCTCAAGATCTCTGATGAAGATGATGGGCACTTAGCGCTGAAAAAGAGGGACATCCACCAAGCTACGCCTTCCAGCCTGGTGTCTCCGCTTGCTTACTGGTCGCCGCAGGCTGACACGGACCCTCAGTTGAAGACCATGAAGGCTTCGCTGGACCCTCCTTGTGTCATTTAAGTGCTCTATCCGCTCTGCCTTTGGCACTGCTCGGGTAATTTGTGTTATTCAGAGAACTTGTTCATCCACCCCCCTAGTTTGTAGCTTTTCTACCTTTGCTTTCAAACTCCTCTTTGAGCTGCTGTATCAGAATATGTTGTGGTTTCGTTCTCAGCAATGGAACCGGGGAGATGCTCTCTGTTTTTCTAAAAAAAATTATTTTATATGTTATTATATATTATTTTTATTGTCATCATATATTTAACAGATACTTACATATGTAAGAAAACAATATCCCACATCTTATTAACTTATAAAAATAATTTCTTAACAAATAAAATCCTGGATTGTTTTGGCACGAAAATCCTAGTGATTGTGTACAAAAGCTTGGTAAGATTTAAGGACAAATGTAATAATATCACTTATTATTTAAATATATTTATAACAAAATGCTCAGCCCCTTTTTATTTTTTGTAACATTGCTGGCCTAACCCAACATTATAATTAGAATCAGCCCAGCAAAATCGTGTATTTCGAGAAAGTGCAAATGGCCTGTAATTTTTTAGGAAATAAAATAAACGGGCCGCATGGACGCTACACTATTTGTTCACCCAGTCCAGCTAATGGCTGTAATTCAAAAAAAGATCAAATTGACTGTAAATTCTACCGTGCAAAAAAGACTGTAAATTCTGAAAAAATGGGTTGAACACTTGCCACATTTTTGGAGGCTGAAATGTGGGCCAATAGGTCGAAGCCAATGCAAGTCGTTGTCAATTTAGTCAACAAATGATTCTGACATGTTAGCCATTGGATTTACATCCAACGACCGGCATCCATCTTCAATCTCTCATCTTCTTCCTCCAGCGCCGCCGGGACCACCTCCCACCTCCTGCTGCTAGCAGCTCTGCTTAGCATGCTTCGCTATGAAGCGCTACTCCACCGTTGGCCAGGCCATCCCTCCACCCCTCCACACCTCTTATTCTTCTCCACCGACTGCCGAACCACACCGCACTAGAACCAGTTAACACTCGTACACCTCTCTGTCTGCGACTCTACTCCCGCGTCTTCCCATCTCTGGCTCGTTGTTGTCTGGGGCCTCGTCGTCGTCCACCACCTTGGAAGCGCTCGGCACGGCGTGGTCAACATGGTCAACAAACGACACCATCGGAAGTAGACTGTCCGTCGAGAGGCTGACAGCTGGGTCCACGGCCGCACACAAGGAAATGCCTCCTTATTACGCACAAAATAATGATTCCTCCACCTGACATCTGGGACCCACCGGAAGGGCCTCTGTATTTCATGAAATAAAGTGCCCCCCGCTGACATGTCGGACCCACCAGCTATCTTCGCACGCAAGGAAGTGCCTCCTTATTATGCACAAAAAAAATGAATATTCCCCCTGCCAGCTGGAACCCAACATAGTGGGAGGCTGACTTGTGGGCCTACCAAGTTGACGGGGACGGAGAGCTTTGTCAACTGAGTCAATATGAACGATTCTAGATCTTGTTACCATACGATGTTCATCCAACGGCCGTAGTGCTTCTTCAACCTCTGGTCTTCTTGCTCCAGCCGCCCAAACCAACGCCGGTCGTGCTGCATGCTCCTGCCTCCCGTGGCCGGCTGTGATGCCGCGGAGGCCTCACTGCCCCCTACTACTCCCACCGCTGGCCAGGCCATCCCTATACTCACCCACACCCCCTGTTATTCTGCAGCGACAACAGCCTCACACCGCAGCCGAACCAGTGAACCCTCGTACTCCTATTCGCATGGGCATCCACTGCTGCGTCTTCCCCGGCTCCAAGTCGTCCCCTTCCTAGTCCTCGCCGTCGTCCACTGCCCTGGTGCTCTCGGCGCGGCGTGGTCAACATGGTCAACGACCGACTTCCATCGGAAGAGTACTATAAATGGAGAGGCTGACAGCTGGGTCCACGGCAGCCGCAAGGAAGTGCCTCCTTATTACGTGGAAAATAATTATTCCTCCACCTGACAGCGGGGACCCACCGGACGGGCCACTAGTATTTTCCGAAATAAATCATTTCCCCCTGACTGTTGGAACCCACCGGATGGGCCACCGTATTTCACGAAAAGAACATTCCCCCCGCTGTCAGCTCGGACCCACTGGAAGTGCCTCCTTATTACGCACAAAAAAATTGAATACTCCCCCGGCTAGTTGGACCCACTTTGCTGGGAGGCTGACTTGTGGGCCTACTAAGTTGATGGGGACGAAGGGCTTTGTCAACTTAGTCAATATGCATGATTCTAGCTCCAGTGACCGTACGATGTCCATCCAACGGCCGTAGTGCTTCTTCAACCTCTGGTCTTCTTGCTCCAGCCGCCCAAAGCAGCGCCGGTCGTGCCGCATGCTCCTGCCTCCCATGGCCGGCTGTGCTGCCATAGAGGCCTGGCCGCCCCTACTATTCCCACCGCTGGCCAGGCCCTGCGGCCACGACAGCCTCACATTGCAGCCGAACTAGTGAACCCTCGTAGTCCTCTCCGCGCGGGCTTCCACTGCCGCGTCGTCTCCTTCCTAGGCCTCACCGTCGTCCACCGCCGTGGAGCTCTCCACGCGGTGTGGTCAACGTGGTCATGGAACAACTTCCATCGAAAGAGTACTGTACGTGGGGAGGCTGACAACTAGGTCCACGGCCACAACCCAGTTTTTTTGGGTGATTAGCCAAGTAAGTCGCTTTGTCAGGCCTATTGGGCTGCAAATCTTTCAAGACAAGGAGAGCTTTCATTCAGCTGGCCGAGAAAGTGTCCCATTAGTAATGAAAAATGGGTTGTACATTTTTAAAACACATCAAGCCGGCAATTAGTTTCAAATATCTTTTTTTTTATTTCAAGATTTTAAATTACATTAATTTTTATGCGTGGAGAATTTGTTGGATTTTATATTGATATACATTTATTTTTAAAATCAGTTTGAATGTGAGTCAAAATTCTGGGATTAAAAACAGTTCGGACCGCACCGAAATATGCAAAATTTCATATAATTTTTTAACTGTTGCCACAATATGGGCTGTAATACTAACAAAAAGAATATGGGCTCCAAAAAAAGCTTAAGAATTAGCAAATGGGCTGTAAATTATTAGAAATAATGGTAGATGGGTTGTATGCTGTTTTCCATAGATTTGAGGCTTTCCTAAAAAAAGGTTGACGCACTGACTATTGGATGTCCATCCAACGGCCATCGTGCTTCTTCAATCTCTGCTCTTCCTGCTCCAGCCGCTCAAACAAGCGCCAGCGGGACTGCCTGCTCCCTCCTCCTCGTGGCTGGTTGTGCTACCGCGCGGGCCTCACCACCCGACCTTACTCCCATCGCTGGCCTAGCCATCCCTCTACTCACCCACACCTGCTGTTATTCTCCGGCGACGGCAGACGAACCAGTAAACCCTCATATAGTCATACTCCCCTCCGCGTGGGAAACAACTGCCGAGTCTTCCCTGCCTCCGTGTCATCCCCTTCTTAGGCCTCGCCGTCGTCCACCGCCCTATTGCTCTCGGCGCGGCGTGGTCAACGTGGTCAAGGAACAACTTCCATCGGACGTGGACTGTACGTGGAGAGGCTGACAGCTAGGTCCATGACTGCAGCAAGGAAGTGCCTCCTTATTACACGGAAAATAATGATTCCTCCACCTAACAGCTGGAACCCACCGGACGGGCCACTGTATTTCGCGAAAAAAACATTTCCCCCTAACTGCTGGGACCCACCAGCTACATCTTCGCATGCAAGGAAGTGCGTCCGGGCAAAAAAGTGATTCGCCCCCTGACTGCTGGGACCGACCAGCTACATCTTCGCAGGCAAGGAAGTACCTGAGAGTCGGGACCCACCTGGTCGAAGCGTACGTAGCATTGTCATTCTGGTCGCGAACGTGTACGTACATACTGGTCGATGTAGAGGCGCACACGTGTCGTAGGAGAGGCGCGCACGTGTCGTAGTAGAGGCGCGCACGTGTCGTAGTAGAGGCGCGCACGTGTCGTAGTAGAGGCGCACACGTAGCATTTACACGTACGTACAGCGGCCAGGGTGCAACAAAAAAAATATGGCCACGTATGTGTACATACGGGCGGGGTCTCGAACGCCTACTCGCGCATATGTACGACCAGGGCTCGTGTACATGGCTGGGTCGGAACGGAGAAACAGCGTCATCGTCGTGTTTATGAGGAGGCAACGGAATGCGCCGTGTTCATGGGGAGGCAACGGAATGCGTCGTATTCATTGGGAGGCAACAGAATGAGTCGTGTTCATCGGGAGGGCTTGGACGGAACAGGCATTGGAAACGAGGCCTGGCGTACCGTAGAACGGAGGAAATGGCCTTGTGTTCGACCGGCCATGTTCAAAACAGGATCCTGTTCATCGGGAGGGGTCTGGCGTACCGCAAAACGGCGGAAACGGACCTCCTATGGTCAAAACGGGGGTCCTGTTGATCGAGAGGGGTGTGGCGTACCACAAAACGGACGAAACGGACTTGTGTTGGAGCGCTACAGTCGAAACGGGGGTCCTGTTCATCGGGAAGGGTGTGGCGTACCGCAAAACGGGACTCCACGGGATACTGTTCATCTCCACCATCGACCTCCTCCAGCCTCCACGGGCTCCTGTTCATCCAGCCTCCACAGGCTCCTATTCATCCAGCCTCCACCACGCGCTACTCCACCAGCTACTGTTCAACCACCCCTCCACCGTCTACTGTTCATCCAGCCCTCCACACCACACGGTCCTGTTCAACCACCCCTCCACGGTCACCCCTCCATCGTCTACTGTTCATCCAGCCCTCCACACCACGGGGTCCTGTTCAACCACCCCTCCACCATCTACTATT